>NC_136978.1:38341923-38704423 GCF_032717465.1 Coenobita brevimanus
GGTTACCTGAGAGATGATGGGACGGAGTGGGTTGTTGGTTTTATGAGTTTTTACATTACCGTAGATGTACCCTGGAGCATACTGTCCAACTATGGGGGTGAGGTGTGGTGAGTCTCGGCATGCGTTGTTTGCAGTAATAACTCGATTGATTTTCTTCTTGAGAGTTTCTGTTGGATCACGGGAAATCTGCTGGAATTTGGTATTGTCACTGAGAATAGCATCCAGTTTGTGTTGGTAGTCTTCTTTGTTGAGGAGAACATAAATGTTAGACTTATCAGCTCGCCTAATGACTATGTCTGTATTAGTTCGAAGATCCTTGGCTGCTTGCTGAAGTTCTGGTGTAAGGAGAGAGCTCCGTTTGTAGCTGCGTCGTCGTGTGCCCTCGGCCCTCAATTGGTCTTGCAGGTCAGGGTTAATGGTAATTTTGCCTTGTTGTTCCAATTTTTGCAGTGATGTATTAAGTAATTCTAATTCCATCATTTTGTTAATTTTGTCAAACCTCGGCTGTAGGTGGCAATTAAGGCCCAGGTTTAACACTTTCTTCTCTTGTTCAGTCAGTACATGATTCGAGAGGTTACGGAAAGAATCGGATTTTTCTGGTAGGGTGACTTGTCCTCCATATAGCTTGTTCAGTTTTTTAATGGTTCTAGTTTTGGTTATTTCTTCTGTTTGACGGCGAAGGTCGTCCAAGGCTTGATTGATGTTGTGGCGGACGTCATCGTTGATGTCAAAGATGTTATATTCGGCCAAGAGGGCGGTACGCTGATCGTTCAGCTGTTTTCTTTCTATCTAGTGAACAATGGCTACGCCTTGGTCTTTAATGATTTATATATATATATATATATATAGATATATATATATATATATATATATATATATATATATATATATATATATATCTATAGATCTATATATTTATATAGATTTATATATCTATATATACATATCTATATCTATCTATCTATATTTATCTATCTATATCAATCTATCTATATATACATATCTATATCTATCTATATATATATATGTCTATCTATATCTATATAACTATCTATCTATATATATCTATATCTAACTATCTATCTATATATATAAATATCTATCTATATCTAAATCTATCTATCTATCTATCTATCTATCTATACATATATATATCAATATATATATATATATATATATATATATATATATATATATATATCATCAGCCATTACAGTTCCACTGCTGAACAAAGGCCTACCTCAACCTTCTCCACGAATTCCTTGACTGAGCCAATCTTTGCCACGTTTTCCCTGCAAATTTCTCTATCTCATCCCTCCACCTCTTGTCTGGCCTTTTTCTGCTACGCTTACAATCTCTTGGTGTCCAGTCAGTCAACCTCTTGCTCCATCGATTATCCTTTATTCTTGCTACATGGCCTGCCCACCTCCATTTCTATTCCTTTAAAACTTCTATAATATCTTTGACTTTAGTCTGCTCTCTCACTCAAGTTGATCATTTCCTGTCTCTTAAAGATATTCCCAACACTGACCTTTCCATTGCTCTCTGAGAACGAATTAATTTATTTTCCATCGATTTTGTCAGTTTCCAGGTCTCAGAATCATACGTCATAGCTGGAATTATACATTTATTATATAATTTGCGTTTCATACAAACTGGCAAGCTACTTTTCATGTTTCTATGTTTACCGAAAGCTTTCCATCCAATTGTAATGCGTCTTTTTATTTCGCTATCATTATCTTTCGTTAATATTAGTATTTGTCCCAGGTAATTGTACTCCTCGACCTCTTCAAGGATTTCTCCACTTATTCTTATGACGCTCTTTCGTGCTTGAGGATTAAACATTACTTTAGTTTCATCCCGGTTCATCTTTAGCCCTACTTTGAGACTTTCTCTGTTCAGGTCATTTAACATTTCTTGCAATGTCTCTTGTGTTTCTGAGATTAGGACAATGTCATCTGCAAATCTTAAATGGTTTAGCTTCTATCCATCAATGTTCACTCCTTTGTTTTCCCAGACTAGCCTTCTGAAAATACTTTCTAGGCATACTGTAAATAACTTTGGTGAAATTGTATATCCCTGACGCACGCCCTTCTCAATCTTAATTTTCTCAGAGTCCTTATGTAATTTAACTGTAGCAGTTCCCTCTATATTATGTTTTCGAGTAGGTTTACAATGTTCTCATCTACTCCTTGTTCTCGCAATGAATTTATAATTGCTATGTGCTCCACTGAGTCGAAAGCCTTTTCGTAATCAACAAAACCTAAGCACAGTGGTTTATTATATTCTGTAGTTTTCTCAATTAGCTGATTCACTGTGTATAGATGATCAGTAGTCGAGTACCCGCTTCGGAATCCTGCCTGTTCACGAGGTTGGTTCTCCTCAATAGCTGTAGTTATTCTGTTTGTAAGGACAAGTGAAGAGTTTGTAAATGACTGATAGCAAGCTAATGGGTCGATAGTTACTAAGGTCTTTTGAGTCACTTTTTTTGTAAAGTAAAATAAATATTGCATTACACCATGTTTTGGGAATTTTCTTCTTTTTTATACATTGAGTAAATAAGTGAGCAAGCCTATTTTGTACTTCTGCTCCTGCATCCATTAGTAAATCGGCTATTATTCCATCTTCTCCCGGAGCTTTCCCTCTTTTCATATTTTTGAGAGAATTATTTACTTCGTCTGGTGTTACCTCAGGTACTTCACTTGTGTCAACTGAAAAGTTAGCTATTGGTACTACTGTCTTTGATGCATACAGTTCTTTGTAAAATTCTTCAACTCTCTACAACGTCTTATCTCTGCATTTAATGATTTCACCGTTTTTGTCTTTCATTGATGTAATTTGTTGCTTTTTAAGTGCCATTTTACTTCGGACCTGTTTCAAACTTTTTCCTTTTTTGATGGTTTCTTTGATTTGATCCATGTTTGTCTTTCTTTTTTCTTCTCTTTGCGTTTCGTTGATAAGCTTATTTAATTCTGCTCGTTCTATTTCATCTTTCTTTGTTTTCACTTTCATTTCCTTTCTTTATTTCATAAGCTCGAGTGTCTTTACTGAATACTTCTTGGCCTTGATTGTATTAGGTTCCCTACTACCTCCGCTGATTCTTTTGGCACTTTTGTTAGTCTGTCATTCAGCTCATCAGTGTCACATTCAGCATTACTGAGAACTTGAAATATGTTCCTTATTTCCAACTGAAAGGCTGCTTTGTTTTCGTTTACTTTTATTGAGCATATCTTTTTAACTTTAGTCATTTTCTTTCTTTCACTTTGAAATTGAATCTTGCTGTGCAACCCACCATTCTATGGTCACTTCCAACATTTACTTTGTTTACATCTGTGACATTTGTGATCGTGTTATTCTTATCTACTATAATGAAGTCGATTTCATTCTTTGTTTCTCCATTTGGACTTCTCCAGGTCCACTTTCTCCCTGTTCTTTTGTGAAAGAATGTGTTCATTATTCTCATGTTAAACATTTCTGCAAAGTTTACCAGCATTTCTCCTCTTTCGTTACTTTCTCCCACTCCAAATATTCCCATACATGCTTCTCCATTTTTTTAATTTTCCAACATTTGCATTGAAGTCTCCCATGAGTATAGTATAGGTGGTCTTTTCCATAATCTGGGAGATGTCATACATACAGGGTGATTCACGATTTTTTTTCCGGAAACTATGGGAAATGCAAGCTTATGCAATTCTAAGCATAAAATACTCTATAAGTTTAGGTGTCTAATGTAATGGTTTACAAGTGGGGAAATTTTCTGACAGACATGTGAGCGGGAGGCGGCCGGGCTGGTGGCAACCTTGCTGTGTTGCCAGGTTAGGCCTAGTCAATTTTCTTTTAAATTTTACACGTTGTTTTCATTCTGAATTAAACTATTGTTTCATTAATCGTCAGGTAAGTCATTATTCTATGTAGAAAAGTATGTCATTTTAAAGTGACAAATAAATCTACTATTGAAGGAGTAAACATGGCAAAGATGGCATAACGGTGATACGAGATGAGGTGCTTCAGAGCTCAGACTGACAGTTCCCACAAGTGCTAGCGAGTGTGGTAGGCTCATTTATTCCAGGGACGGTTTCATCCACGTTTCGCTACAATGACATTCACTTTTACAAACGTGGAGTATGCAGATATGATTTTTATCTATGGGTTCTGCAATGGCAACGCTGAAGCATCAGCAAGAGAATACAAACGGAAATATCCAAACAGAAGGAGCCCAGATGCAAATGTGTTTTACCATGTCTACCAACATCGCCGAGACAAAGGTTGTTTTCCTGGAGCTGGAGCCACAGCTGAATGCATGGAGAGGCAGGATGAAGTACAGTTCATAGTAGGAATGGTACATCGCAGCCCTAGCATTAGTACAAGAAGAATTTCATCCCGACTTAGCGTTCCACAAGCGAAGGTATGGGGAACAATAAAGCAGGAAGGTCTGCTTCCATATCACATACAAGTTCAGCATCTACAACCCAGGGATTGTGCTCAACGACTTGATTTCTGTACTTGGCTTGCAGATCATCCTCAGCTGTGCAAGTACATTTTATACACTGATGAAGCCATATCTACCCCCTGTGGATCACGTAATATTTGTAATGCACATTGGTGGTCAAAAGATAATCCCATAGAAACAGTTGGACGAAACTTTCAACACCGATTTTCACTTAAAGTGTTGTGCGGTATGATTGACAACAATCTGATTGGACCTCATATCTTTGAAGGGAGGCTTTCAGATCTCTATGTTAATTTTCTCAGAAATGAACTTTCCTTGTTACTTGAAGATGTGCCTCTGAAGACATGGCGACGTATCATTTTTCAACAAGATGGGGTGCCTCCACACTGCAGCAGACAAGTGACTGAATACCTCAATCAAGAATTCCCGGATCGATGGATAGGCCGTGGAGGACCTCGCCCATGGCCCGCAAGATCCCCAGATTTAAGACCTCTGGACTTTCATCTCTGGGGACACAGGAAGTCATTAGCATACAAGAAAAAGATAAACAGCAGAGAAGAAATCCTACATCTGATCAAGGAAACAGCACAAATTATCAGGAACAACCCAGCAGTTCTGAGGAAGGCTATGCAGTCTGTGCTGGATCGTGCAAGGAAGTGCATAGCAGCTGATGGCAGTCACTTTGAACATCATTAATTTTGTAAGTTTGTTCAATAGTATTCATTCATTATCAACATCTCAGAACTTTCAGAGAGGATTAAGCCTCCTGGGGAAACCTCTATAAAAAAAAAAAAAAAAAAAGCACCTAGATTTTTACCTCATGGGTGGTGTGGAAAAGAAGTCAAAACCAGAGAAAAATTACTCTGCGGTAACTGTTGTGCATAGTGGTAATGGTGGTGTGGCAGGTGTACAGTACCTCAGTGCCTTGCCACTGCCTCTCGTCGTCACTCGGCTGGTCCACTCACACACTGCGATACTTTTTTTTTTTTTTTCTTTTTTTTTATGTGTCCGAATCTGGGCATAGGCTTCACAGCCTGCTATCAAGGCCCAGCAGTCCTCCTACATACCATACACCTCTACATGTCACCACCTGACGATTAGTGAAAGAATAGTTTAACTTTAGAAAACTGAGTAACTCTGCAACACAGCAAAGTTGCCACCAGCCCGGCCGTCTCCAACTCACATGTCTGTCAGATTTGGAAATTTACCCACTTGTAAACCATTACATTAAACACCTATGCTTAAAGAGTATTTTATGCTTAGAATTGCATAAGCTTGCATTTCCTTGATTTTCCGGAAAAACTCGTGAATCACCCTGTATTTATATCATCATCGTCATCAGCCGTTTGAGTGTCCACTGCAGGACCAGCCTATCCCGAACGAAGTGGGGACGATACAGCCAATGTATCTCTACCAAGTGGCTTAAGCTATCTAGTAGGGATTGTATGTAGGGTGAGAAGTGCTTGTAAGTGTAACTGTTGTGTTGGAGTGGCTTTGCATGTGTGTGTAGTCTGTTCATCAAGTGTAATCAGCCCGCACAAGCCGACTGGGTGCAAGCATACTTTATAGTATGCGACACTGGTTCAACCACAGCACCCCTGATGTCTGCCAAAGCAGAACGTGACCAGAAGAACACTCCCAAAGTTCATTTCCCTGGTGGGGCGTGAACCCTCGTTCTTCAGTGTACGAAAATGCACACTTTATCACTGTACCAGAGAGGCTCCTGTGTGTATATATATATATATATATATATATATATATATATATATATATATATATATATATATATATATATATATATATATATATTCATCACTCATTCATTGCCAGACGCCATGTATCCCAAACGGGGTGGTCAACGGCTTAGAGTTAATTGTTTAACAGGGAGGGGCACTAATCCTCCACCAACCCCACTTGACACGTAGGGATGCCAACAGCATCTGGTGTTCCCAGGCGGTCACCCATCCAAGTACTAACCAGACCCAACGTTGCATAACTTCGCTGATCGGACGGGAAGCAGTGTACTCAACGTGGCATGGCCGTTATATATATATATATATATATATATATATATATATATATATATAAAGAGAGAGAGAGAGAGAGAGAGAGATAGGTAGATAGATAGCCAGATAGATGGATAGGTATATATATATATATATATATATATATATATATATATATATATATATATATATATATATATATATATATAATTTTTAACGCTCTAGCTAAGAAACTCAACCCATATGATGACTCGTGTATAAGAGTCATCTACTGCATAATAGGCAGGAGCAAAATAAAATAGAAAGAAAAATCATATGTTCACTGTCAGTGTACTCTCTTTTCTCTGTCTGTCTGTCTCTCTTTTTCTCGTAATCTGCTTCAGGCTACTACGCGCAGCTTTAAGTTAAATAATTATTAGTTATTTTTCGTGGCAAGAAAAGTTTATGCATTAGTTAAACCTTTCAATCTGAGTGATTCTCTTTTTATTATAATCATGCTGCTACCAGACGGCATTATTTAGCTTAGCAAAAATGTGCCCTGTTGAAGAGGTCTGTTCCCATAGCTAAGCTTCATTTCGACACGGCATCTACTATATAAATCTTTCTTGGGTTTGTGTGGGGAGTTTCATCTTGGTGCCACCACATGCTTATATTCGCCACTGTGAAGCCTGTACAGGTGCTAGAGGTAAGGAGCCGTCTTCATTTAGCCATTTCGCTGCTGCTTGTGTCAGGATTCCATATTTTAGTAATACAACTCATAGGTAGATAGATACATAAGTAGATAGATAGATAGATAGAAGCACCAAGCCAGGGGATGAGGTAGGAAGTGTGTCAGCAAGAATCGTGCGAAGAGAAACGGGCTTGCAACTCTTAATTGAAGGAATGCTGGACGTGCACCAGAAGCTGTACATACACACAGACATACAGTGTTCTAGAAGCTTCACAACAGTATAGCCCACGTGACACGACCCCTGCTAAACGAGAATGTAGGAATCAGAGCTCAGAAAGGGGCTAGCCACACAACCGGCAGGTAGTAGTGAGATCAAATAAGAAGAGGGGTCCGATTAGACTTAGTAAATTACATTCCTGAGTAATACATACGCTGCTCAACTTAGACTTTCTTTGAAGATAATATATCAAGATCAACTCCCTGTATTCATCTTTAATTCCTGCTGCTCTTCAATGACCAAAATAACTTTAACCAAAACTCAAGACTTACCTATTACAAGACTAAAGAGTTACATATATATAAGTGGTGGCTACAAAGTTCCAACACTTGTACGTGTGAGTAATTTCCTTATGCAAACACTGGAATATTTTCCTTAACAGAGAGTACTCTGCTGTCTATATACTCAGAATGTATATTTGAGTTAGCACCCTGCTTTTGTTCGGTCGAAAGAATCCCTAGGAGAAAAGAGTCCGCAAAGGGAAACCCTTTTACCTCGGCACATCTCTCGCCTTTAATGTGGAGAGATACTAAATTGAAAATCAAACAGCAAAAAAACGGTGGAAATGGTGACAAGGCAATATATCGGACTGTCACCACTAAAGCTGTTGGACAGAGCAGCCCAACCCAGCTGTGATAGTGAAAAAACAAAATGAGACAGAGAAATGAGATGAGACAGATATATGAGACGAAGGTTAGCCAAATATGTGATACACAAATGTGAGAGAAAAATGATGTACGAGTAAAAGTGAGAGAGAGAAGTGGGGCAGACGTGGGACAGCCAGGCTTTCACCTGCTGAATCTGCTTTCGCACTCTAAATGGTTTTGAAGATTTCGTAACACCTCTTCCTTAGGAAGTTGCTCTAGACATTACAACTTAGTATCCTCTCTTATGTTACTGATACAAACCATGTCCATATTAAAGCGGAATTAAGAATACTGCACTCAAAAAGCTCATAACTACGCCAACTCCCATATCAGACAAATGATATCGCCGCCAAAATTTATTACTCTCCTCCCTGGACCATGACCCAAATATCCACAAAAATCATTTTAGATATCTTGTGGACAAACAAACGGACAAACGGGGGTGTGTACTTAACCTTCTCCAAATCCGTTGGCTGAGGTAACAACATACATGGGACTGCTAATGTGTACCATGCAAAATAAATCGCTAAAGAAGAGTTGCTACAGAGATTCCTATACCACTTCGCATTTTTTTTTTTTTTTATACAAGGAAGGATCTATAGGACTGAATGAGCTAATAAAGGTTAGATTAAATCTTTCCTTCTCAAAAAAATCACCTATCAAAGTGAATAAATTTAGTATCAGGTTGCATGAATATGGAGAATTCGAAGGTGGAGCATCGCATCTGGCTGATGGTAGTAAAGCTTTCGGGTGGAACAGACCTAATCTGAATGTGGTGCTGAAACAAAGCTCTACAACTAAGTAGAGACAACATGCATCTCCAGTTGGACTGAATCTAATTTTTCTTGGCAAACGAGGCTTGTTAACACTTCTTCATCCATCTATCCATCATCCAATCCGTAGGAGCATAGCAGCCAAGGGTTGGACGACTCAGCCCCGTCCTTAAAGGCGAAGGTGACCAACCTCACTCGCCCTTGAGTGGCATTATGAGCAAAACTCCAACCATTCCTTGGGAAAGAAATACAGGCTACAAGTCAACTGGGACTCATTAACCCATTAAAAAACTTAGCGTGATTGGAATAATGGTTATCACTCAAGGCAGTAAATGGTTTCCTGGTTTACATGAAAACTTTGGCCTGTCACTTAATGTAAAATCAACCGAAGACAGTACTATATAGAGAGAAATGGCAGGCGCCCCCACTTACCAATAACTACTTCACCCTCGGTGATGTATATATATTGAGTAGAGAAGTTTGCAAGGCACTGTGTGAGTTTGAGCCAATTAATGATCGCTTGCTTTATGCTTGTTTAAAATCTTACAATGGCATTATCAGTATAGTCGTAGGGTATGCTTCGACAAATGAGGCTTCTGATGAAAGCTTCTATGAGAAGCTGCAGGATGTAGGTAGTGAATAGAGAGGCAAGACACGATGTGTCGGTTTGCATTGGTGATTTTAATGCGATTGTTGGTAGTAGTAGGGATGGCTTTGAAAAATGTATGGGTAAGGAGGGTGTTGGTATATGAGACAAAAATGGGGTGCGATTTGGAAGCTTTTGTTTGGCAAATGACCTTATAATTGGTGGAACTATCTTTGAGCATAGAAAAATACATAAAACTACTTGGGTTTTACCATGTGGTAAATATTGTAACCAGATTGACCACATTGCAGTTAGCAGAAGGCATAGGAGTTATTTGCAAGATGTTTGTGTAAGGAGGGGGGCAGATATAGGTAGTGATCATCAACTTGTTGTGTCAAAGATTAAAATAAAACTTAAGAGAAACGTTAATGGTAATTGTACAGGAGGAAATAGGTATGATTTTGATGAGCTGATATATGATGGGAACACGAAGGAAAAGTTTCGGTGGGAATGTAGGAACAGGTTTCCAGTCCTTCAGACTTTGATGGAATCTGAAGACAATGATATTAATCAAACGTGAAGAGAGGCAAAAGAGGTTTTGCATGAGAGTGCTAAGGTTACTATTACGAAAAAGGGAAAAGCGAGAAGGAAAAAGTGGATGTCAGATGAAACATGGAATGCAATTCAGAAAAGGAAAGAGGCAAAGGTGAGAAGTGAAGAACATGTTGATGGCCGGGTAATTGAAGTACTTAGAGCAAAGAACTGGAGTTTACATTCTGAAGTAAAAAGACTCGTTAGACATGATAAGAGGAGGCTATATTATGAAAAAGGAGCAGAGACAGAAATTAAGTTAAGTAAAAATGACGGTCAGAGCACAAGAGCAGCTATCAGGCCATACAGGAGTTAACTGGGACTGAAAAGAGAAGGAAGGATATACCTGTACGAGATAGAAATGGTAATTTGATGACTAAAGATTTGTATATAAAAGGAAGGTGGGAAGTGCATTTTGAATCTCTTCTAAATAGACCAATTCCAGCTGAAGAGGACATTTTGCCAGCCAAGAGATTTGCAGATAGAAGTAGGGAATATAACCTTGGAAGAGGTAGCAAAATCTATAAAGGAATTAAAGAATTTTAAGGCCCCAGGAGAGGATTGAATATTTCCTGAAATGCTTAAGGTGGAAAATGATGAGTTGATGAATGCGCTTTTGAAACTTTTTGATGTGGCTTGGGATAATGGTGGAATTCCAGAAGAGTGGAAAAACGGAGTGATTATAAAAATAACAAAAAAGGGAGATTTAAGTGTGTATGGAAATTGGAGGGGGATAACTTTGACATCTGTAGTTACAAAAAAAAATAAATAAATAAAATAATTTGGTTTTACGCCAGGTATCCCCGAAGGGCTAAGGCGTTGCCCCTGAGTAGAGGACTTTTGGACTGGAGCGTGTAGCATTTCATGAGCGGATGCCCTTCCTGATGTCTACCAATGACCCTTGGGTGGATTCGATCCTCCGACCCTTCGGTCAGAGCGGAGCGCTCTAACCCACTGAGCAACGGCTGCTACATATCTGTAGTTACAAAAGTCTTTTCCAAAATCTTGTTGAACAGAATAGAGCCAGTAACTGATAAAATTTTTAGAGTAAAAGAAGCGGGATTTAGAAAGGATCGAGGTTGTAATGATCAGATTTTTACTGTAAGGGATCTGATGCAACAAGCTAATGAGATGAAAATGCCACATAGTATGTGTTTTGTGGATTTTGAAAAGAGGTTTGATAGTGTTTCACGTGGAGCTATGTTGAAAATTATGAGATTCTATGGTATACCAGTAAAATTTGTAAATATTATTAGAAGCCTGCATGAAGGTACTTTTTATAAGGTAATGGTGGGTGTTTCTTTGAGTGATCCATTTGAAGTTAAGTCAGGAGTGATTCAAGGAGTTCTTTCGCCTTTGATGTTTGTTTTGGTTATGGATTATGTTATGAGAAAGGTTGTAAAGAGAACAGGTGCAGGAATTAACTGGAAAGAAAATAAGAGGCTGATGGATTTGGACTATGCTGTTGATATTGTGCTGATTTGCGGAAGTATTTACGAGATGAAGAGGGTGCTTGATTATCAGGTGCAGGAAAGAGAAAAAGTGGGATTGGTAATAAATTGTGGAATGACTGAAATATTAATATGAATGTAGAGAACCAAACTGATTGTGTAATTGGGAATAATGTGTTGAAGAATGTAGGAAATTTTAAATATCTGGGAACGATTATATCATCTAATGGATCATTAAACAATGGAATTGAGGAGAGGATTAGACAGGCTTGGCGAGCTGTCGGAATGTTGAAATCTGTTTGGAATAATAATACGCTTTCTGTACATACTAAAGTAAAAATTTACAAGTCCATGGTTAGATCAGTTTTAATTTTATGGGCATGAGTCATAGTACAGTACGATTGCAACAGATCAGAAAGTATTAGGATTTGAGAATAAAATACTTAGAATTATTCTTGGGGTAAAGTGGCAAGACAGAGTTACAAACGAAAGAGTATGGGATAAAAAGAGAGTAGAACCAGTTAATGAATATGTGAGACTGTCTCGCTAGAAATGGCTGGGCCACATGTATAGAAAAGAAGGAAGTTTAATAGAGGATTACAGGATGTGCCAGAGCGGACTGCTAGAGGAAGAAGAGGCAGAGGTAGGCCGAGGGAGACCTGGTTGAGGACAATGAAATGAGAAGCAGAAGAGGAATGTTGGTGTGACCTGAAGGAGATGGCAGGAAATTTTGGTAGAGAGAGTTCATCGAGGCCCTATGCACTCCGTGGGGTGCTACAGGAAATGACTGATTGATATATATATATATATATATATATATATATATATATATATATATATATATATATATATATATATATATATTTATGAATCACATATATATATATATATAATATATATATATAATATATATATATACATATATATATATATATATATATATAGATATATATTTAATACAAATATAATATATATATATATATATATATATATATATATATATATATATATATATATATATATATATATGTGTGTGTGTGTGTGTGTGTGTGTGTGTACATTCTTTTTTCAAGAAAATAAGAAAGAACCCATGGTTTAGAGCTTGCAAAACTTCTTACACATAAAACTGGTTCAAAACGAAAACTATACTGAAGATTCACTTTTTCTAGATGCCTGGACATACGCCATTAAAGCGAATGGAGCGTATGTGCAGGGGGAAAGCAAGACTGAGAAAGAATGTTCTACAGTTAATGTACAGTATCATAATATTACTGACAGGATTGGTTGAGTCTTACATTGAAAAGTTACGCTTCACTGTTCTCTTGTACGTCATTTATACCTTTTTAAACTCGACGTATAAAATAGCACAGCAGCGAAAGCCGACATGGAGTATGCAGAAATCAACTGGCGAAGAAATGCTAGAGAGCCTCCTTTACCGCAAGAGTACCGGCCTTAGTCACTTTTATTATTCATATTCGTGTCTCCTTGTAATCCACCTATTGCCAAAACAGTGAGCAACAGACGAATCGTATCCCCTTTCGCATTGACATTGAGGCCTCGCAAGACAGCTAACCTATTGTCACGGGGTTTTTATAATATCACGGGGTTTTTAAAATAAATGCTAAATATTATTTAATTGATAATAATATTCAATAATATTGAAGAGCAGGGACAATGATCGTCTTACTAAATCAAGCAACGATTACTTTACGCTGACTTCTTCGCACGATTCTCTAAGAACGAGAATATATAAACTTCCTCAACAGTACACAGCAGAGACTAATTACTCAATTGCTCTTTCTTAGTACTGTTAGCCTCTGGAGAAAGTTACTTCACCCCTGACAATAAATAACTAATACTAATAATAATATCAGGCTCTTGCTGGTGCTTAACTCCTAGGAGGCACAACGGATTTTAAGTTTAATACAAGACTGGCCTAAGTACCAGTTATGAATAGCAAAACGTTTATGCAAGCTAGGAGCTATATGGAAAATAAGCTTAATTGTGGAGATATGAAACAAGAGTTTACATTACATTAAGCTCAAGAAAAAGAACTGTTAAATTTATTGATTACAGAAATAAATTTAACGTTACATTTCAAAATCAAATAAATGAGATCGCACTCACTCACTCACACAAGAGCTAAATCCTTACGCCTAGGAAAAACACCTTAACTAAACTCTTAAACCTAAGAAAATACAAAAAGGAAGTACTGGTCGATGAATGCGGTGTATCACCGAAAGCTGGAGAACTAAAGATGGGAGCTTGGAGAACCGTAAAGTGGAGTTTGGGTACTAGCTGACCTCTCACACTGCTGCACAGGTCCTCTCTCCGTCACAGGAAACACTTGACTAAGTCGTGGGAAAGAAATGGGAGCAATAGGCCGCATTTTTTTAACGGTCGAGTGAGCGAAACGCGCCCAAAACAAATCGCTCAGCGGAAGCGCTAATGTCTCACACAGAGACGATCACATATGACAATGAAAAATTGATTTGACAAAGCTTCCGTCCGAATGAGCGGTTAACTGAACGATACACAGTGAGTTTTCCACTAATAGTTCGTGGCTTCTCACAAAAGGGAAATGTCGCGAATTTGATTCGTGACATTACGCCCCTACAAAATTAAATTTTTTCCTTATGGGAAAAAATTTGTGGATATATATATATATATATATATATATATATACACATATATATACACACATATATATATATATATATATATATATATATATATATATATATATATATATACACACACACAAATATATATATATATATATATATATATATATATATATATATATATATACACATATATATATATATATATATATATATATATATATATATATATATACACATATATATATATATATATATATATATATATATATATATATATATATGTACACATCCTAACTCAGTCATGCAAGATTCACACTGTGGTGTGTGTGGTATTCTGCTACAGGAGAAAGTCGCAGCCGCCAGTGAGCGAAAAAACCTCGTATTTATGTTAATAGAAGCAAGCTTGAGGGAAAAACTCCGTGATGACGGTGAAAATCCTGTACTCAGGTCAAACTGAGAGAAAAGTCGCTACATTTACACTGACAACTAATTGTTGTGTAGCGTGGTGTATGTAATACAAGGTGTAGGTGTGACAGTTGTAGTGTAACTGTACCTACATGTAAAATGATACAGTAAATAATAATATGGCGACGACGAAGGCAGAGGAGAAGAGGCGACAGCGTGCGGCAGACGATCAGCTGGCCCGCACAGCAAAACTGCTACACCCATTGCTGTACCTGCAAAATCAATTGAGGTGGAGCATCAAAAGTGTCAATGAGACAAAACTTTTATTAAGTTACAATTACTCTCTCTGCCTAGCAATCAGTACATGGTACGAAAAGTACGCTCTGGCTGAAAAATACAAGTGACAGCCTAAGCTTCGTACATTCGAGGTCGCCATTAATTATAGCACACGATTAGTTTCGGCAATTTGAGAATCCTTGCGCAAACTCGGGTCTTCCATAGCCTCAAACTGCACACGGGTCCTCAACCTGTGCCTTAACCTACAGTACTTATATTAATATCGGGGAGCTGAGAATCCTTGTGCAAACTCGGGTCTTCCATAGCCTCGAGTCGCCTCTGCGGAGTTCTCTCTCGAACTTCCCCCTTAACCTACAGTACTTATATTAGTATTGGGGAGCTGAGAATCCTTGTGCAAACTCGGGTCTTCCATAGCCTCGAGTCGCCTCTGCGGAGTTCTCTCTCGAACTTCCCCTTTAACCTACGGTACATAATATGTATGTACAGGCCCTGGACATACTGTGCCCTGTGGAGCCAATGGGCGAGACGTCAGGTCTGCACCCACTTCACTACCCTGTCTCTCAACTGACTCAGAGATTACATGTGTGGTTACGAACGGCACAGGAAGGACATATCCCTGATTAGTGGTGTTACTTTGACACACACTGCAGGAACGGAGAAAACTATCTACGTCTCGTCCCATCCCTGGCCAGAAAAAGTCAGCTCGGATACGGCCCTGGGTCTTCCTTTTGCCCATGTACCTCCTGAGGCTGAACAATGACCCCATTGTAACACTGCTAGGCGGTATTTGGCGGGAATGACAAACTGCAGTCGAACCTCACCCTCGAGTGTTCGTGACTCACAGTAGAGCCGTCCTTGTTTGCGAAGGAACTTGGCTCGACCTCCCCGTGAATACTTAATCACTCGACCCTTTTGTTTGTTCCGCACGGCAGCAAGTGTCGGGTCAGAAAGTTGTTCTTGTACAACAAGTTGACTACACATCAGATCTTGCGGCGATTCAGTGATCACTGGGGTGACACAGTCTGGAACCTCAGCCATGGCTCGTGTTACCGCAGCAGCCGAAGTCTGAGTAGCATCATCATTGGAGCAACTATCCTTGACTCCGTAAATATTGCCAATGATGAGGTCAAATAAAGGTTCTGGCATGACAACTGCAAGTGTCGTACCAGTATAAAATGGAGATGCCACCTGGATACATGCCTCAGGGAACAATCTCACTGATCCATCAATAAGGTTTGCATGGATCTGTCGACCTGTGTACTGCTCAGGCCGAACTAGACTCTGCTTGACAGAGCAACCTGAGGAACCATTATCTCTCAGGACCTTCACAGGAATGCCTCCCACAAACCCTGGCTGAACAAGGAAGGTACTGTCACCTGTGGGAGGGTCTGTGGAGGAAGCAGCTAGCCACTCATGAGGCTGCTGAACTGATGCGGCAAACATTGTGCCTTGTGAATTATATTGGGAAGATGGAACATTGGCCATCTGTGGAGGGGGGTTCACTGTCACTGTGGGACTAATGAACTGTGGGGAAGTACCCATACTGGTAGGGACGTGACAACCGTGCTGCTGCCGAGGAATGAAGGCTGCATTCGCTTCCTGCCTCTTTTGAGCTGGTGGTGAAAAAGTTTGTCCCGACGGTCGGTTGCGTGGCTGATACTGCTGCTGGTTAGGGTACTTGTTGTACCTCTTCCACTCAGGTTTCTGAGTGTTTTGCCCCTGGTCCTTCCACTGCGGTTTCGGACCTTGGCCATTATTCTGAGAATGGCCCTGTTGCTGGGTTTCAGTCTGAGACGATTTCCCAGATTTATCAGGTTTTCTGTTCCAGGTGTTTTGCTGCTTGCGAGTTTGATACCCGTATGCAGTAAAGAATGTGTCAGCCTTTTCTGCCATTTGTCTGGCATCTTTCACCTGGCAGATCTTAAGCTCAGCAGGCCACGACCTCTCTAGCTGTGTACGCAGCATAAGGTCAATTATCCCCTCACGCGTGGAAGGAGTTTCATCTTTCTCCATCCACTCATTTAAGTAAGCAGTGAGACGATCAAGGAACTGAACAGCTGTCTCCTTGTCTTGGAGACGAGCTCGCATGAGCTGAACTTTGGCGTCGTCTACTGTGAGACCATACGCCTTAATGAGTGCAGCTTTCATCATCTCATACGTGAGATTGTCTCCACGAATTCTGTGGAGAATATCGAGGGCAGGGCCCTCAAATAAACTAAGAAATTGGATCCGCTTAGCTGCCTCATCCAGTTGATACATGTCTGCCATGTCCTCAAAACGAGCTATGTATGGCTCGATTCGCTCGCCTTCCTTGTATGAAGGAAGCTTGATGCGTGGGGTCGCCAGGACATGTGCAGGGCGAACGCTCGTGGAGCTTTGACCAACTGCACCAGATGTATCTGAAGCCAAGGAATCTCGCTTGAGCTTCAGCACTTCAAGTTCATGTTTTTTGCGTGTTCTCGCTCAGCACGTTCGTGTTCTCGTTCTCTGTCTCGTTGTTCACGCTCGTATTCACGTTGTTCTCACTCGTATTTGCGCTGTTCTCGCTCGTGTTAGCGTTGTTCTCGCTCATATTCGCGCTGAATCTTACGCTCTTCATGGGCATCATTCTCGCGATGCTGGTCCATATTATGCCATGAGAGTATGTACTCTTTAATTTCAGTTGGGTCTGAAAGACCCATTACTTTGGCTTCCTGTAAAAATACAGTGGTAGCCATGGCGCTAATTTATTAAGCAAACGAAACTGAGTACTGACTGCTTCGCAAACGAATGCTAATGACACAAGTAAAGAGTACAGACACAGGCTAGTGGTGACCAGTCTTATCTAGTTAACTGGAAAAGAATAAAGCAAAAATGCAAATAACTGAGAAGACTCAATAATTAACACAATGGGTACGGCGGGTACCCAGGAGCGATTAAAATCGTCTGGCGTTACCAAGAATAAAGTACTAAATACGAGTTAAGTACTCTATGGATTAATAAAGCAAAAATTCACTTGCTAAATTAAGGGTAAACACCAGTAAACTTGTGCCTATAAACCTTAATAAATACCTAAATATGAACGAGTGAGCACTATCTCGTGAATAGCTTTAGAGCTAGGAGTTAATATCCTGGAATGAGGTCGCCAATTGTCACGGGGTTTTTATAATATCACGGGGTTTTTAAAATAAATGCTAAATATTATTTAATTGATAATAATATTCAATAATATTGAAGAGCAGGGACAATGATCGTCTTACTAAATCAAGCAACGATTACTTTATGCTGACTTCTTTGCACGATTCTCTAAGAACGAGAATTTATAAACTTCCTCAACAGTACACAGCAGAGACTAATTACTCAATTGCTCTTTCTTAGTACTGTTAGCCTCTGGAGAAAGTTACTTCACCCCTGACAATAAATAACTAATACTAATAATATCAGGCTCTTGCTGGTGCTTAACTCCTAGGAGGCACAACGGATTTTAATTTTAATACAAGACTGGCCTAAGTACCAGTTATGAATAGCAAAACGTTTATGCAAGCTAGGAGTTATATGGAAAATAAGCTTAATTGTGGAGAAATGAAACAAGAGTTTACATTACATTAAGCTCAAGAAAAAGAACTTAAATTTATTGATTACAAAAATAAATTTAACGTTACATTTCAAAATCAAATAAATGAGACTGCACTCACTCACTCACACAAGAGCTAAATCCTTACGCCTAGGAAAAACACCTTAACTAAACTCTTAAACCTAAGAAAATACAAAAAGGAAATACTGGTCGATGAATGCGGTGTATCACCCAAAGCTGGAGAACTAAAGGAGGGAGCTTGGAGAACCGTAAAGTGGAGTTTGGGTACTAGCTGACCTCTCACACTGCTGCACAGGTCCTCTCTTTGTCACAGCAAACACTTGACTAAGTCGTGGGAAAGAAATGGGAGCGATAGGCTGCATTTTTTTAACGGTCGAGTGAGCGAAACGCGCCCAAAACAAATCACTCAGCGGAAGCGCTAATGTCTCACACAGAGACGATCACGTATGACAATGAAAAATTGATTTGACAAAGCTTCCGTCCGAATGAGCGGTTAACTGAACGATACACAGTGAGTTTTCCACTAATAGTTCGTGGCTTCTCACAAAAGGGAAATGTCGCGAATTTGATTCGTGACACCTATACCGCTAATGTTTTCGTCTTCTTGCAATCCATTTTTTATCTCATTATTTGGGTTGCCTTTAAAGACATAAATTTCACATATAAAAGCCTTCAGTAACTCATACGGCTGTGTGTGTGTGTGTGTGTGTGTGTGTGTGTGTGTGTGTGTGTGTGTGTGTGTGTGTGTGTGTGTGTGTGTGTGTGAAGATTTAACTAGCTGTGTATATGCATCTTCGCACAACAACGCTCCTAGCATACAGGAAAGTATAATTTCTCTTCACCGTTGCACGTATAGTCGTAAAAGCGAAATTGTTTCATTTAGATCATTTTACATCCTTCTTCCCTAAATCAGTCCAGCCAAACCAGGCCCGACCTTGGCTAACGTAACCTTCCCCACCTAACCTAAGCTATTTTGACCCAACCTAACCCAGCCTCACCCGACCTATGCCATTCCAGTCTAAGCAAACCTAACGTAACCTAAACAATCCAGCCTAACCTATCTAAATTCAAGCTAACCTAACACAGGGCAACACAAAATGTAACACTGAGAGAGCAGTACCCGTGCCGTAAAGACCGTGTAATGGTGAATATTTGATTTTGTCCTGTGACCTTAATTTCCGACCGATTGCTCTCATGTCGAATTACTTCATTTTTGTCTGTCCCTCAACCTTCATACTAAGTCAATCCAAATCGAATCAATATTATCTGAGTTGACCCTACCTTGTAATCATGACCTTTGGACTGACGTCGTCAAAATTGGTTCTATTAATCTCAGGTTGATCCCAAATAATTCCATTCTGTTTTGTCCAAATCATCCAAACTAGATTTAATTATATTGCCAAAAATTTTATTTTGTATATTGATTACGATCTTTCACGGACTGTCCTCAAAATCTAGGTCCTTAATCCTTGCCTTACACGAACGCTTCCGCAAAATTTGGTCCAAGTCCGATACAAATCGCTAAAATTGACCTTGCCATGTAAACTTCATTTCTCATCTTAAAAACAGGAGGTCATCTCCAAGACTGCTTCTGTTCTCTTCCAGCAAGGTCGGTTAACGTCAGATCAAAACTTTTATTTTGTTCACACACAGGCATCCAAGGGTTGAATTTTGACGTTGCCAGTGATCTTGGGCATTAGCTGAATGGTCATATTATTGATTTCCTTCATCCTTGAGTTACCTTCATCCTTTCCATTATGTCTGGTATAAATCGGACGTTGATCTCTAACCTCTTGTTCTCAACAATAATACGTGGACCCCAATGCTGGCCCTGAACACTTCCGCCAAATTTGGTTACAATCGGATCAAAACTGCTTTAAGTTATTTTGAACACACACACACACACACACACACACACACACACACACACACACACACACACAAACAAACACACACACACACACACACACACACACACACACACACACACACACATAAAGGGTGCGCAAAACCTTACTCCGCTGGCATTATCATAAGCGTGGAAAAATGTGAGGAATATGATAAAATGTACCAAATCTATTTCGGGCCAATGTAACGTGGAACCACAGAAACCAACTAAATATCTGTCTGTCTATCTAACTATAGCCAGACGCCTTAATCCAGTAAGGGGTGGCCACAAGAAAATCTAGTCCATTTCGCCCTGTCCCCTGCCATTTGCTGTCCTCCCCCCAGCTCACATATACCTCTCCACCCCATTTTTCCGTCTCATCCTTTGTCTCCCCCTCCTTCTCCCCCCACCACCTCACACACATACTTCCCCCTCGTTAGTCTCTCTCTCCCCTCCACATTGCCAGTTTATCTCAATGTATTTCTCTAACCCTTTCTGTCACATCCACATCTACATCACAAGTTCTTTCACTTCCTCGTTTGTCAGTCTGTCTCTCCATGTAACGCCACATGCTCCTTTCCCTCAACTTGTGTCCTTCCAACAAGGTCCAAGCTTCACTTCCATACGTTAGAGTTGGTATCACAATACTGTCATGCAGCGACTTTTTTACTTCCATGCTCTTTTCCATTTTTCTTATCACTGCTTTCAAAGAACCAGGAGTTTTCCTTCCCTGTCGTAACCTTTCAAATTATTCATCCTCTAAACTTCTATCCTCACTCATCACACTACCCAAGCACTTAAATGCACTCGCGTTCTTCTTTTCCTCTTCATTTAACCTCAATGAGCATTAAGTGACTTGATTTTTTTCAAGGACCACACTTTTACTGAGCCATACTGCACATTCACCTTTAGATTCCGTTTCGTACATACACTCCCAGACTCATTTACCAAGCGTTGCAGTTCCCTATCGTCTTCATTTAACAACACAGTATCATATGCAAACAACGGAACAAAAAGTTTTCAAATTCTGCCCCCACCCCCCCTCATTATGGTCGCTCCAACACCCACTGCCCTACCTTGTATCTCTTTTTAAACCCCATCCATATTATACAGACTGACCAACCGTGGAGACATGACACATCCCTGTTTTAATCCATCATTCAGATAGAAAATTTCATTCGGTTAATCATCCACATGCACTGCAACCTTAACACCCATATACGTACTCTTCACAGTATTCAGCAGCTTCCCATTTACTCCATATATTCTTAATATTTTCCACATTCCGTGTCCATTCACTCTGTCATATGCTTTCACCAAATCCATGAAGGCCGCATACAACTTCTTTCCCTTCTCTAGAACCTTTTCCACTAAAGACCCTAGGATGAATAACTGATCTACACCACCTCTTCCCTTCCTAAAAGCTCCTTGTCCTTCTCCAACTAATTCCTCTGTTATTGCCCTAACTCTACCGCATTACACTAAGAAGACAAATGCCCCAGTGATTACCACACACTTCTTTTTCCTCTTTTCCTTTGTACAGGGGAGTAATTATGTCTGATTTCCAATCCTCCGGGACTCTACCCTCCTCCCAGGTTAATCTGCACATTTTCCATATCCATTCTTCTACTGTCTCTTCCTTGTGCCTCGGCATTTCACCACAAACTTATCAGTTCCTGGGGTTTTCTCAAGTTTGACTCTCTTCATTGCTTCCACTACTTAATCCTACTGATCTCTTCCTCCCATCTCATCTTTCCCCTTCTTCAAGCCATTCCCCAGCCAGTTATACTCGCGTTCCTTTCATTCTCTTTATTTAACATAATTAAATGTAACCTAGCCAATTCTAACCTAAACCTAAATCATCCATAACAGAACAGAAAAAAAAAACGAGAAAACAACAATGCCAACTTCACATACATGGCACATAACAAAAAAACAACATAGACTACCTAATCTAACCCAGCCAAGTCTAAAACAAACCAACTTAAATGAAATTAAGCTAAACAAACCTAGCCTCATCCAGTCTTACAAACATTATCTAATTTATCCTTATCAAATCCCATCTAACCTGGTCTTGGCTAACCAACCTAGCTTAGTCCCACCACAGAACCTTCCAACTTTCTTTTTTCCCTATCCGGGCGAACTGGTTGGGAGAGCACTAACTTAACTAAGCCCCGCTTAACAAAACCATTGTCTAATTTGCTTCTTCCTACTCTAACCGATCCCTAACAAACTCTCAACATCCCAACGTAGCCTAACAAGATTTAACCATAACAACACAGAACAAAACTAAAATATCTAACTCAGCCTAACTTAAGGTCGCATTCTTAAGTGGCTCTGATGATATCGTAATACCATTCTGTTATCGATTTATTGTGCATTATAAGCCTCCATATCCTCCTGTATATTAATGATACAAAAGATGTTAACGCCACAATAGCATAAGTACTACACAAGAGAATACCCAGGTGCAATATGGAAAACATATCGCTAAGGATGAGGTGTTGTGGTGCCCTTTCTACCGCTTAGATTACGAACAATAACACAACTTTGTGTAACCTAATGTAACTCAACCTCTCCTAACTTTATCCTAACTTAGTGTAATCCAACCTGACTGACCCTTGCCCAGGTCAGTCCAACACAGAACCCACCACATCTTCTTTATTTAGCCATAATTATCTGCTTTCAACATTAGGTTTAGTTAGTCAGGAGAGTATTAACTGTAACTTCAATCAACATAATCTACCTATATCTGAAAGTAAGGTACCCCGGCCCATCTATATCACAAAACACCGTAACACAGCAACAGCTTCACCTGACAACTCAACCCAATCCATTACAACCCAGCCTAACATCGCAGGCAAACGCAGTCCATTTTACCCTACGGTAATTTAACCTAAGGTGACCTAAGCTAACCTAACCCATTGCAGCCTTAACCAACATCTAACCCAGCCACAAAGCGTCCCAACCTGCCTTCTTTCATTCAGTTGGGTGGCTGCCGGCTGTTTCCACTTTACGAGGAAAATGCATCTGTTTGCCCTAAGCAGCTCACGTCGAGGAAAAGAAGCCCATTCTTCTTATCTAAATATCCAGATCAATATATTGCAGGTATTATCTGCTGAGGAGGTTGTTTACGCCACAGTAAATAAACAAACACGGTTACTGAGGTAAATAATAATACAAAATTCTATATAAACAAATATAAGTACTAGGAAAAATAACAGTATGACAACTGTAAACAAACACACACGGCTGCTGGGATAAACAACATTCAGCGAAAACAAGTAAACAAACATGGTTGATGGGACAACAGCCAGTGCAGAAACTGTAAATAAACAAACATGGTTGCTGGGGTAAACAACAGGACCATAGTGGCCCTCGGGGCTTCGTAGCGATTCTTTTAACTACATTCATTACGCTGATATCCTAGATGTACAATCACCTCTAGGACCGGCTCTGTCCGTCTTCCTCACACTAAAGTTTTTCGGACGCGATTTGCTTGACTCCCATAGACTATCGTACGTTAAGCAAAGCCGTACTGCACCACACCGTGTAAAGGCCAATAACCAAAGGTCCCTGAAGCTCCCTCATCAAGTACGTTTGACCTTGTGTATTTCATTCTTGTCATAAACAGTTTTACTGAGCGCAATAAAACTTTTTTCGGCCTAGAGGGAAAAGAACAGTCTTCAGTAAGTTTTTATTACAAGAGATCTCCCATGGTCTGAAATAAAACGTCCATAGTTAGGAGTAATAATGTCACAAGACATCACCTTGCTGAATGAGTAATAGCCTATAGGTCACGTTATCTTATGAGTAAATAAGTAGTCTGCTACAGTAAAAAACAAGAAGATTTTAGGGTCTGTTAGGAAGAGGTGTTACAAGCCAGTGTCTTGTTGCAACAGGAAGCTTCATAGCCATATTTCTTCGTGAGTTATTTGGTCTGCGAGGAAGGTAGAGTCCCGGAGGATTGGAAATCAGGTACTGTATTATTATTCTCCAGTGCAAGGGAAAAGGAAAAAAAAAAAAAAAAAAACAAGTGTGTGGTAATCAGAGAGCATTTGTTTTCATAGTGTAATAGGAAAGGTATATAGTAGGATATTTACTAAGTTAGGGGGGTTTTAGGAAGGGTAGAGACTGTGTAGATCAGATATTCATCCTTAGGTCTTTAGTGGAAAAGTTTCTAGAGACGAGAGAGAAGTTGTATGCGGCCTTCATGGATTTGGAGAAAGAATATGACGGAGTGGATAGACAAGGGATGTGGAAAATATTAAGAATATATGGAGTAAATGGGAAGTTGTTGAATGCAATGAAGAGTAACCAATGTATGAGGGTGCTAAGGCTGAAGTGCATGTGAATAGTGAACAGAGTGAATTTTTCTGTCTGAATGGTGGATTGAAACAGGGATGTATCATAGCCCCATGGTTGTTCAATGTATATATGGATGGAGTTATAAAAGAGATTAAAGGCAGGGTAGTGGATGTTGGAGCGGTCCTAGTGAGTGAGGGCAGCGTTATGAAATTTCCTGTACTGCTGTTTGCAGATGATATTGTATTAAGTGATGACGAAGGGGAGCTGCAAGGCTCGGTGGATGAGTCTGGGAGAGTGTGTAAGAAACGGAATCTAAAAGTGAATGTAGGGAAGAGTAAAGTTATGGTCTTCGACACAAATGAAGTCACTGAATGTTCAGTGAGTTTGGATGAGGAGGAAATGGAAAATGTGAGTGCATTTAAGTACTTCGGTAGTGTGATGAGTAAGGGTTGATGTGTGGAGGATGAAGTGCTTGAAAAGGTCCAACAAGGAAGGAAGGTTGCTGGTGCTTTTGAAAGCAGTGATAAGAAATGGGAAAGTGAGCATGGAAGTAAATAAGTCGCAGCATGATAATATTTTGATACCACCTCTACCGCATGGAAGTGAATTTCGACTTTGCTGGAAGGACACAAGTCAAGAGTGAGAGCAACGGAAATGAGTTATCTGAGAGGGGCATGTGGTGTTACGTGGAGAGACAGACTGGCAAATGAGAAAGTGAAGGAGCGTTGTTCTGTTAATATGGATGTGATAGAAAGAGTTTGGAGATGCACAGTGAAGTGGTTTGGCTAAGTGGAGAGGATGGAGGGCGAGAGACTTTAAGAGAGCGTATGTGTGTAAAGTGGAGGGGGGGGGAGAAGGGGGGGGGCGAGGATGAGATGGAGTGATGAAGTGGAAAGGTATATGACAGTGGGGTGTGTGTGCTGGGGGAAGAGCAGTGAAATGGCAGGGGACAGGGCGACATGGAGGCGATTTGTTTATGGCCACGCCTTACGGGATTAAGGCGTCTGGCGATAGATAGATAGACATTTTTTACTGTACCGTGTATGCTGTATTTACTTCTGTGACCTACGAAGACGTCATTGATGTTGTATTCTCGCTACAGTACTACCAGATATTTAGCTTAAGGAAGACCTCTCGTTACGAAGGAATCAGTGAAGGAATCACCCAACCCCTGCAGTTCAACAAGTTTCTCCTACACTGAATAAAATTGTCTGTGCATTAAAGGAGTAAAACTAGAAAGCGAGGAAAATCTTTTGTATCTTCTATGACGGATAACTTTCTCTCATCTTTTATTTTTTCTTCTGCGATCTTTTTTGGCCTGTTATTCCACGGCTGAATAACCTGGCTGAGGACTTACCAATTGTCAGTGGCTAACACTGAGCTTTTTTTTACTTATCACCGAAAAACTTCTCGAGGTCCAAGGTTAATTATACTTACTCTTCACTACGACGATAAGTTCCTTCCTTGACATTGTAGCTCTCACCGTACAATTTTATTCAGGTTTAGGGAAGACCTCTTGTAGTGATAGAGTTATTGAAGGTTGTAGTCTCTCCTCTGCATGATAAGATAGTCTGAGAACAGCAACGACGAAGTGAATACGAGGTATACAGGAATATTACTGTTGTTTCGGCCATGAAAGAGTTAACAGACAAGAGTAAGGTTTCACGTCTCACATCTGCAAGTACTGGGACTCGAGAACATTCCCTTACATTACAGTAACACACGGCCACACTTATAAAGAACAACAAATTCCACTGCTTCTCTGCCTAAATGTTACAGACGGCCATTTTGCCGTTGGGCCTGGGTATAGACACAGTCACTGACATTTATGAATATTATTCGTTCCACTGCCATACTCGAATTAAGGTACCGAGTGTTCTATTCTCACTTGCTGTACACAATGTAGCTGGGAAATATAGTCAGTTGGTTAAGAGCCGACTTTCGTCAGAAAGGGCGCAAGATGGTCCCAAGCTAGGCCAAGGAAAAGTTTGATTATCTGAATTTCGTAAAAACGGTATTTATCGATATTCCAGAAGCCAAACGATATGTTATTAAAAATATTTCACAGATAGTCACACCAGTCCTCAACCCTAACATATATTCATAATGACTTGTTGTTATGAGCGCTCAGCAAATTACACGTACAGGCGCGTGGCACGTAATAGGATTGCTGGCCGCTATGAAACGAACTGTCAAGTCCAATGTCCAGTGTTGTTGTAGCGGTTCTGATTTTAAAAGGTTCTGATATAATTGATCGCCCTGGCCATTCGTAACATATTTTAAAAAGAATGTGATACCTTCCATGGAAAAAGGACCTCTTCAGTACGGTGACGTTATTTTCACTGCATTCTTTAAGGAATGTCGTGTAAAAGTACGTCACCAGACTGAAAATATTAATACTATATGAACTACGATTTATTTTTTCTGGCAGTTGCACCTTTTAAAATAAATTAATGAAACAATGTATGTAAGCTAAATCCTTACATATTATAGATTACTTCCACATACTATAAGGACTGTCCTCTATAATTCGACATCAAAGAAAAAACTGGCTCTTTGTAGGGAAATGTAGAATGCCATAAAAAGCACTATCATCATCATCATCATCACCATCATCATCAATGCCCTAACCTTTTTTCCAGCCAAAATAAAACATGGAAAGTCGTATAGATACTCTACCCCATCAGCACGAAAATGTCTTCTGGAATTTTATGTTGATTTCTGCCACATGATTTTATTTAACTCTGGGGGAGGCTTCTGGTAGTGAATGAGTTAAAGTAATGCTTCTCTCTTACTTTTATGCGAGAGATATTTCAAACTTTTTAAGATTAGGCCATAATCGCCTGAGCAGGAGGAAAAATTAAATAAAATGCTTTGAAGGCGTTAGGCCGCTTGAGTATCATACGAATAATCCACGCTGTAAATTAAAACTGTAAAAGTAATCTAAGGGAATGGAGACACCCACTGAGTACCAACCTGTTAACAAAGTCTCATCTGCGGCGGTAATTTATAAAGAATGATACAGTCATTGTGAGGCGTAACAAGCCTCATATCATCATCATAACACACACCGTTTAATACACATCCAGTAATTTAAACACCCGCCTTTCATCGGCTACATCCACCCTTTAGCACTCGGAAAACACTATACCCGTTTTTTTCTGGTGAGTTACGTTTTAATTTTTTCACAAACTTAACCACCAGCATTTGTTATCGCAAGCCTCATCACATCATCATAGGGCTCATCACATCATTTCTGCTCTATCAACAGTTTCTATTACTATTGGGCTGGACCTTTACTTACGTATCTTCAACGAGATCATTCAAAACGCTCCATGCACTGTTCTTTTCAGGTCAGTATTTTAGGCGGCATCAGAAGCTTCGTACCAGCTCATAGCGATTTATGTTGCATAGTGCACCTAAACGTTCTCTTGCTTTCTGTTTATGTCGTAATAATATCGACATGATTTACACCAACAACATACAAAACGACAATGAGAAGAATTACATCTACTGTACATACTGAAACTATCTTTACTACGAGGATGCTAAAATTTGGGTCCATGGCACCCTTTCCCAAGATATTACACCTTAAGGTTAAATGTTATTTGTCTCTCAACCCAATATTGCCTCATCAAATGGGTAAGGGCCTGGGGTTAGGATCTTAGGCAAAACATTTAAGTTGAGACTGATCATGCAGTTATTAACTTCTGAGTGGCATTATGTGAGCAGTAAACAAATGACAACTACTGTAGATGTAAACCTTTATGGGCAAATCCAGATATAACGCCTTAACTCACTAAACCAACAGGGTTTCCTTTAGTGCTATATGATTACACCTGAAGGAAGTATTACATCAAGTGAGTGGATATTGGGGGCTCGAGCTCTAATAACTTTCAGTTCAAGTAAACTTGTCTAAAAATACCGTGGGCAATAATATTATCCTAGCACAAGCAAGTATTATGTGTTAATTACTGTACTACACTATGATGATGTCATTATTTTTATTCATGTTATATCCAGATGAGTTTAATTAGCAAAGGAGTCGCCTCATACAGATTAGTCTATATCGAACCAATCGTGTTCGAAGTGTTTCCGGGGTGAATATAATCGTCTCGTGATGATAAGAATAAAGTAAATTAATTAGCATAAGTAAACCGACGAGAAGACGATTATTTTTATCTATCTATCTATTTATCTATCTTTATCTTTTTTTTTTTTTTATGTGTCCGACTCTGGGCATAGGCTTCACAGCCTGCTATCAAGGCCCAGCAGTCCTCCTACACACCATACACCTCTACATGTCACCACTTCGGCGCTAACACCCACCGTCCATATTGAATACATGCTAGGGCTGTCTCATACAGGACTGGTGTATTGGTATTAGCGGGGGTATTTTTACGGCATGTCGGCGGGTCTTCTGGTAGATCAGTAAAGCCTGATTTAGGGAAATTCAAATCCTTAAACTGTTCCCTGCCCCAGCCGGGATTCGAACCTGGGTCCGTTAGGACTGCAGGCCACCTCTCTACCGATTGAGCCACCGCCTATCTATCCATCTATCCATCTATCTATCATCTCTCTCTCTCTCTCTCTCTCTCTCTCTCTCTCTCTCTATATATATATATATATATATATATAATATATATATATATATATATATATATATATATATATATATATATATATATATATATATATATATATATATATATATATATATATATATATATATATATATACGCGGCCGTTTGGTGAAGAAGAACATGTAAGAGGGTTATTGAGCTTGCGGTCTACCTGTCTATCTGTCAACCTGTCCGTCTATCTATGAAGCATCGGACGCTGCACTGTATGGGGTGACAATTGTACTCGGTATCGGGTTCGTTAGTAGTAGAAGCCACTAAGTATTTGTTGCGGCATTATAGGTTATCTGCTTTCGGCGAGGCTCGTTCTGGGACGCCATACTCTTATTTATCTTTCTGCATCCAGTTAGAGGCAATGGTGCTTTGGTGTGGGTTTCATTGCAGGTAAAAGCCAGGTGGAGAGGGTGTTAACATAATAAACTAAGTGCTAGGAGATGCTGTGCGAATGTAAATGTCTGGCTATATTACTTTTACCTTAACTTGGCCCAGCGTCTCATTCTTTGAAGCTTATTTTACGTAGCCCAGTGCCAGAAGAGGTAATGCAACGATTCTTTCTCATAACCGGCGTTAATATGTTGCTAAAGCTCAGCATTCAAGACGGACAGATGGCAGTTTTAGGTCAAGTTAAAGTGGATAAAGAATAGTAAGTTTCCATGGATTTTGCTGATTTACTGTGAAGGCAGACTGAGGGCTTAAACACGAAGCTGTCGAAATCGAGCTATGCCGAGGGAAGCTTCGTAACACCTCTTACTTAGTGGTTTATTTTGTAGTGCCACACATTTGATATTCATGTATGTGTTTAGTAGTACTGTAATTTTAAGTTAGATAGGGTGTAACCTGAATAATAGTTTATAAGTTCCTAAGTAGTAATTCATATATTAATAATTACTGTTGGGCTAACTATATTTTTATATGTATGTATCTCTGTATCTGTGCAGTGGGTGATGTAACTGTGGATGTTGAACTATGGGAATTCCCCGTCTCGTAGAGTAACGAATAACAGACGCGCGCCACTTTTCTTGTCGTTGTTGGGCGCCGAGTTTAAACCTTAAACAGAATAATAATGAATATACAATTCTTTCCGTAACCTAGTTGTGAAATGTTTACTAATGAAGCTGTTAGAACCCAAATATGTAAGATTAACAGTCCAAAAGGCCTAAATAATGTCATTTGTGAGGATTTAAAGTCCCGTTTATCTTGGCCGTCACTAGATGGCATGAGCTGCTCTCAGATTCAAATTGAGATAGTGATAGAATCAGTATCTAAATTAAGTAAGGAATAAATCCCAAATTTTCCCCAATTCAATCAAAAGTCCTGGCGTCATGGGTACACTGCTAAATAAATTGTAAAGAGAATTGAAACCTACCATATTTCAAAAACACCACTTCATTTGATTTAGAAGTGGCGTTGCTAGCGCCCGACGAGCTCACTCGAGCCCCAGACGTCGTATCTAATGGACGTTTGTTCAGGTGAGCCGTCCACATTTCTTCTTCCTCCCCCCCTCTTTTTCTTTGTTTAATCCTTACTTGGCATGGACTATATGAAGTAATATTGTTGAGAGTTTAACGTAGTCACTCGAGCCCCAGACGTCGTATCTAATGGACGTTTGTTCAGTCCCCAGACACCGGCGACATCAAAGTGTGCACGAGGCCTTCTCGTGGTATTGCCCATAGACTCTTACATACACACTTACACTACCCATGAATTCTTTAATAACCGAATGTAGTTGAAATGGTATTATTGATCTATCAAGTGAACTTCTTTTTTTGTAGATAAGGAATAGAAATTTAAAAGTGATGTGATCTTGTAACGGAAAGGCGAAATTCAAATTCATTAACCGTTCTCTTTCTCTTATATTAATATGTTAGAAAATCAGGAGCGTGGAAGGGAACTTAGTGGTTGTGAGCAATAATGTGATTTTTGAGTTGTACCTCGAGGCTAAATAAGCCCGAGTGATTACGTATTCTTAGTGATTATATTTCTTTTCTGAATTATTCCTCGAGGCTAGACAAGCCCGAGTGATTATGTATTTCTAATGACTATATAACAGTGATGATTATGAACTGTAAATAGTACTGAATTGATATTGGATTCTAGAAAATTACATGAGGAGAATATATTATATGGATGAAAAATGAACACAAGTAATCATTCTTATTGGTTCGAGGCTATGCCAGCCCGAACAGATAATCCATGCCCGTAAAAAGGTCCCTGTCTTGAGGCTATTGTTGAGCCCAAGAGTGACTGACAAAAAGAAAGTAAAGTACAACAACTCCATACATCGCGTGTATCAAATTGTTTTCGTCTGGTAATAATGTTAGGAATGATCATCCAAACCATGTTTTAATGTACAATCTTCTCTCATACTAAAAAGGGCCATGTAATTAAAAATTGTTTTTGTGGAAATCAGCATAGAATTATTAAAGTAGAGTAAGTATATATCATTTTCTTTTCTTTATTGGTGTACCTAATCAAGGAAATTAGGTCCTCAAGCCAAATTCACTCCCCTTCCAATTCAAATTCCTTCGCTGAGGGAACGACGACCACCTGTGGTACTGACTAAATCTAAGCTCGGCCAAAAACTACAAACGCTACCACAATATTTCTTAAAAATTACTATAAACTACTATACTAAGTCGAGTACCACTTATATTATCCATGGATGAGTTGATCAGTACCAACAACAGGTAAGATTATAAATACCTAGCATTACACTGATTGAAGAATACCACAGGGATAAAATTACCGTTACACTGGTGGCAACCGGGATGGATAAAAATTCTTATCATTACACTGGTGAATACCGGTGGGATAAAATTAATAGCTTTACAATTTTGCATACCACATCTCGATATGCTCCTGTGTGCTATATATAACTTTTTCATGTGGACATGATTCATATGAAAGAAATTCAAGTGGATATCCATGTGTAATATGCAGAGTACATCGCTTAGAAAGAGATGTTACAAAAGCACCACAGCCACTATGAATACTGGTCTAGGATTGACGGAGATTCTCTCCCACTAGTGGCCTCTTCGGTTGCGTTTGTCTCTTTTCTAGTGGCCATGTCAAGAGTGGTAGCATGCCAAAATGACGGGATCAGTCTCCAACTCGGCCGACCCAAGCCTGACCTTCGCGATTTCCCAAAATACTCCTGGGTTACACATTTACCAGCTACTAAGTCAACTCTATACCACCAGTTCTCAAGGGTTATACAAACAATAAAGTTTGAGTGAGAGGAAATGTGTATTAACAAGACCAAAAAAAGATAGAAATCTTCCCATCTAATAGCCTTGCAGAATAACTCTGAATCAGTTGACACGTTATTCAACAAACATATGGCCCTTATATCAAATTCCACAAAACTTAGCTCCCTTGTCCCAGGTTCGGTCCAATGTGGCTCTCCATAACCGTGCCTCTGAGCTCATAGTTCACTGGACCGATCCTTTGATATTTTTGACCTTGACTTCCACATTGAGACCTTGACCTCTACACTGGGACCTTGACCTCCACACTGGGACCCTCTAGAAATAAATATGTACTGTACAATGAATAACTATTCTCCGTGATGCAAGTAATCCCTTCAGATCATTGAGAAAGTATCATAATAAAGAAACATGAATTACAACCCTCAACATATCAATCAGAAACAGGATAACGCATGGCACTACAGACGCATAGATCCGCTCAAAGTAATACATACTGTAGGAATAACATAGAAGAAGAATACTATAATAAATAAGCATGAATAACTCTACCTTAACCATGGAAAAACATCATTGAATCGATATCATTGTGCCTCACAAAGTAACATGAACATTAACTCAACTAGCACAGCCCTAAGTACTGAATTGAAAAGTCATCCCAACACATACTAATAAATAATTCATAGTTCCAGGTCACCTGATATTTGGCCCACAAAAATTACACATTTATCTGAGGGCCAGACAAAACCCTGTAGCTAGCATTCTCGTATTCCAGGTATCCTACACACTAAATAATAATAAAGTTCAGTACACAAATTTATGGGAAATACCTCACTATCTAGCTCATAGAATACAAAGGAGGTGAGTGGGCACTCAAGACTCGCTCGTCAAATGAGACCAATGGCGTCACCCTCGCGTGATCAAACACGACACTTCCTGGGGGACAACAACACTTGATACTAACCAGAGTCTGTTTCACTGTTTTTGTCACTATATCACTTGTGGGATATCACCTATCCGCGCTTCAGCATATCAAACATCAATATTATCAAATTACTTACAGAATTCCCTGTAGGGGGGGAGGAGGTGGAGGGAGGAACAACAGCACCAACCACCCGGCACGTATGACAGTCGGTGAGTGAGAGACCCCGCTGCTCATTGTACGCCAACATTGCATGGCGGAAAGGTGGGGGGAGGAGGAGGATGGCTTACACAATTCAAAATTTTCATTACTACAGACTCGCGATAGACTCAGTGTGATGCCCTTCCCCTTACAATTAATGCCCCCCCAAAAAAAAGATGTTCCCTAGTTGAAAAACACAAATATTTACATCAACTAAGACTTATGTGATTCATCAATGCAGGCGAGAAAAGCTCAGCTCCCAGTCATGAAGCAAGCCAAGGCTTCAGGTAAAATTGTTTATTTCAACCATACTAAACTCGTCATACGTGATAAGAGGCAACAACAGGTCGCCATAGCCAGGGCAGTTCAGCATTCTTCGCCCAGCATTACGGCTGCTGCTACTGCTCTGGCTGGTAAGGGTGCTGGTGCGGGTGCTGATTCAGTTGCTGAGGCGGGATCCGGTGCTGGTGCTGGTGCTGGTCTGTGTGCTTGTTCAGGGGCTGGTGCTGGATCAAGTGTTGGTGCTGGTTTAGGTGCTGGTGCTGGGTCCGGTGCTGAGTTGGGTGCTTCTATTGGTGCTGCTTCGGAAGCTGGCGTTGATGCTGATAAGGCAGCGCCTCCTCGAGCAAATTTACCCTCCAACCAAGGCAACGAACAGTATATAATGAAGACACGAAGTGTTAAATCTAAGAGTACTAAATAACCTACTAAGTAAGGTAACTTGTCCAATATAGTGTTTGTTATGTCTACCTTGCTAAAGTCCAGTGTCCTTATTTTTTTCCCATTTTAGTGACACGCAGTTACTTGAATTATTATGTAACGTTGACAGTAACGTTCACTCATTATCCTTTGATGAGTTTAGCAAACTAAAGTTCAAATTTTACAGTAATAAAATGATTCACATAATTTGGAAGGACATGACCCCAAGCAAAACATTCTGAACAATGTCTCAATACCTCACACAGAGTATTATATGCAAAGTGCTTTTGAAGACCTACTGAAAATAGTAAACAACCTAAGATTCTCATGTACAACATAGCTAGCATTCCTAATAATTTAGAAAATTTCCTCGTGCATTCCGGACTAATATCACATCAATACTCAATAGATATTATGTCCTTTTGTGAAACACGTCTTTCCAGTGACACTGAGAATTTGTACGGATTGACTGGCTATAAGCTATACGCCAATAGTAGGAACCATGATGGAGGGGGTGTGTGTGTATGTTAAAAATAAATCTCTTGTCACACTTTGAGGGATATGTGTTTGATGAGTGATCATATAGAATCCTTGTTCATTGAAACTGTTTACTTGCAGAACACTATACTCTTCTGTTTAATATATCGTAGGCCTAATGCAAACATCTGCTCATTTTTAAATACGTTTGAAACCCTTCTTGAAAGTATATCTCGTACAGGAAAAACCAGCATATTGATGGGTGAATTTTACATTAATATGTTAAATAGTTCAGATAAGAACATAAAAGCGTATATAGATCTTCTTATGAGCTACAGCTACTATCCTTGTATTAACAATCCAACAAGAGTTAATAAGCAGAGCGCAGCTGTCATTGACCACGTATGGACTAACAACATAGACATTGTTTTTAGTGGTGGTATTCTTTTGACAGACGTAACCGATCACTTTGCCCCATTCCTTCTTTTTAATGCTGGATCTTCATGTACAAAGGAGATTACCTTTTCTTATCAAAATTATTCTAATGTGGACCAAGATAATCTCTGTCAGGCTATGCAGGAAACAATTGACTTTGTAATAATTGATAATAACCCTGATACCTCATATAATTCAGTTTCAGATGCTATAACTGGTGTTATTAATAAAATGATTCCCATCAAAACCATAAAAATCAGGGATCATCAAGTAAACAAACCTTGGATAACTGTTGAGCTGTTACAATTAATAAAAGAAAGGCATAAATTATATAAGAAATACTTAAAAAAGCTCATTTCATTTGGCAGACAATATAAAGAATTTAGAAACAGGGTTAACGACATGATAAGTGTCTCTAAAAAAGAATTATTATAACCTGAAGTTCAGTGCTAATGCTGGTAATAGCAAGGGAACCTGGAAGCTTATTAATGAAATTATCAATGGGATGGGTGACAGTAAGCCACCATAGAGTCCTTAAACATCGGAGATAGTCAAACCACTGACTCCAGTATAATCAGCAATTATATTAATACCCACTTTTCAACCATAGGACATAAACTGGCAGAAATATTACCTGGATGTGATGTGTCTCCTATGCATTATTTATCAAACAATTATCCAGATTTTCTGCCTTCAGACACTACGCAGGATGAAATTGCTTTTATAATCAAAGCATTAACAGATTCTGCTCCAGGGTTGGATGATATCCATTTAAAAGTTATTAAACTAACTGTATCTGTTTTAGCTCCTGTTATTTCTACATTAATTAATTTGTCTTTTCGAACTGGTATTTTTCCAAACAGATTAAAGGTAGCTAAAGTTATTCCTGTCTTTAAAGGGGGCAATCGAGATGATGTGTCAAATTATTGCCCAATTTCTATACTTAACTCCTTAAGTAAAATATACGAACGTGCCATGACCGATAGACTTGAAGAATTTCTTGTAAGACATGGCATTTTAAGTAACTGTCAGTTTGGTTTTCGCAAAAATCTATCTCCACAAGTGGCCATCACACAATTAATAGACAAAATTTTGCAAGACCAGGGAAATGGAAAGCTTACTATCAGTGTATTTTTAGATCTTAAAAAAGCTTTTGACATTCTAGATCATAATATTTTGTTGAGAATATTACATCATTACTGAATCTGAAATATATGTCACAACTGGTTCAGGAGTTATTTACATGACCGAAGTCAATGTACCATTATAAATTATTTAACTTCTAAGTTTTCCAAACTTGTCACAGGGGTCCCACAGGGCTCCACATTAGATCCACTGTTATTTCTGGTGTACATAAATGACATTGTTGAGTCCTCTAAAATCATGAAATTTACTCTCTTTGCTGATGACACTATTATTACCCACTCTGAAAATGGTATCGTCTCTCTAACTAGAATCATGAACTTTGAGCTAAATTTAGTATCCACATGGTTATTGGCCAATAAACTCTCCATGAATGTAGAAAAAACTCAGTATTTAGTATTTGCTGGCAACAAATCATTTAATGAAATTTTCAGTATAAAACTTTGTGGCAAAAATATCCATAGATCATCTTCAATTAAATATCTTGGTATATTTATTGATGAAAAGCTTACATGGAGGGACCATATCAGTCACATTCAGAGTAAACTTGCAAAATCCTTTGGTATATTACATAAAATAAAACACTTGTTACATTTAGATACACTCAGAACATTGTTTCACACCTTGATTTATCCATACTTACAGTATTGTAATGTAGTGTGGGGGATGACTAGAAAGACTACACTCAACTCCTTAGTTTTACTCCAAAAAAGAATTATAAGGATAATAGCTGGGGCGAATTTGGATGATCACACTACTCTAATTTTCTAAAACTTAGGAATAATTAAAATCAGTGATATATATATACTTGAATGTCTTAAATTTATTCATAATCAATTGCAGTCACATCATACATTTCAATTTTCTCAAGCATTCGAGATACATAACATGAATACAAGAAATAGGTACCATCTTAGACCTGTGTTTCCAAAAATAGAGGCTCAAAAGAGATTTTTGACTTATTTTGGTTGTGTGAAATGGAATGAACATCCAAACGACATAAAACAGCTAACTAATAAAGCAACTTTCAAATTGAGTATAAAAAGGTTTATTGTAAATAGTTACTGAATTATAATTTAATCATATGTATAATTGAAGGGTAAGGTGTCTTTGTTATTCTGTACGAGTATAATCTGTAATATTTTCATACATGTTAATTCATATGTACTTGAAAATTTGTCTGCCATGCACGTATCTCATTAGCTTAATATTACACTGTTTTACTAAGGGCCTGTCAAAAATGGTTCCATTTAACGGGCCTAGCCATGACAATGTATAATGAAATATTATTTACCTTGTGTTATTTATCAATATGGTTAAATAAACAATTTGAATTGAACTGAATTGAAGTGAAAACAATTACTCTCCAGCAACCTCTCTCAATACCCTTGCGTCGAAAAAACACTGAAAATAATCGTGCCTCACACCCCATTGTGCATGTGTAAATTTTGCTGGATTACGTGACCAAAGGCACATATTCCCACCCACTCGAGATTTTAATATTATAGAGACTTAATACTAGGAAATTATAGCAAAAAAAATGACTTAAGCAACTAGGTAACTTAATTTACAACCTGATCATGTTCACATCGAAACAGCCATACCCTGGCCACACTCTCTCACTACATCGAACTTTTGGTCATAAAATGAACAAGATCCAACTCATTATCACTTCCGGGCACTAAAGCATATAATACTATTTTGAGCACAATCACCTGTCCACCACCAAAACCCCGTCCCTCCCCTACTTTACCATTCCCCATTCCTAACACCACCACAACAGAACCACTACCACCTCAAAAGCTATCACCACCATTACCACACAATACAACACACAGGCCACCACACAAACACCGTTATATTAACTATAACCACCATTACCACTACAGACATATTACAGTTCCCCTCACCACCCAAAACACCATCCCTTTCCACCTTGCCCTTCCACCCACCGTCCTCTTTCCCTCTTCCTTCAACTCCCTTCTCCATTAAAAGAACCATCCTCTCTTCCCTTCCCTTCCACCCTGCCCTACCCCATCCCAGCACCCCCTATCAGCACTTAGATCTGCTTGGTGTGGCAGTCTGTAATTACTGTCATTAGTGCGGCTCTAACCAGGCAGTGTAGCAAGATCCATGGCATTTAACCGACCTTGCCACACTCCCTGCTCAACCACCACGCTGGTCTGGGCGCTAATGAACCCGGGAATTCGAACGTGTGAGGTAATTACGCCAACATCCGATAGCAGCAGGCCGGAGGAATTGGCCACACGTTCCACTCCCTAATTACTGCAAATTAAGGAGCTCTTTCCCGCGAGTAGTCAAGTGTGAGCATGGTGGTGGGCTGGAGGAAGAGGAGGAAGTGTAATCGAGGAGTTTCCAAGGTATACTTAGTCTTGGCTAATTATATGTTAGCTGGCTCGCATCTGTGCTGCATTCCATAGCTTTATAAATGCACATAACCCGACAGATTTCATTTATAATAAGACAAATGTACCCAACAAATATCATTTTTAATAAGATAACACTAAGCGATATTCAGCAGGTAAACCCAGAATATAGAAGGGGGAAAGGAAGAGGAGGTGGTGTAATGGATCCAGATGTTTCCAGGGTGCACGTAGTCTTAAGTGATTTTTGTGACTAATTCGTATTAAGTTTACTTTCTGTTTACTTTAAATTATTCATGCAAGCACATTACAGTTTTGTGTAGGTACAAGCTGTCCTAAGAATAGCGATGGGAAAGGAGGATGAGGGATTGCAGTGTTTCAAGGGGTCGCTTGTCTCGTTCACACACCGCTTTTACTCTGTGATAAATTCATGATATCACTATATACTTTTATGTAGAAAAGATAGAGTCTGAGCACATAGGCGGGGAGAGACCTGTAATGGATCGAGGTGTTTTGAGGGTTCACTTAATCTTGACTGATTTTATCCTGACTGAGTTGTATTCACACAATATCTCTCGATACCAATTTATTTTAACTCGAAATAATTCTTGATACAACAGATTAACCTTTCTGAGACAGGAAGAGGAGGTGCACCCAATCAAGATGGCATTGACTACTTTCACGCTAATCGAGTTGTATTTACTCTCTCTCTCTCTCTCTCTCTCTCTCTCTCTCTCTCTCTCCTAGCTTGACACTGGATGATTTATGATAAAATGATTCAAGTCATGCGTAGAGTAAGAATACGAGATGTAATAGATCAAAATGTTCAATTTTTAATGGAAAGAAAAAAAAATGGCTAAACTATCGATCGATTACAAACTGACAGTAGTATTTCCATGTTATTCCGTTAGATTATAATGTGTTCTGCTTAATACTGTAATCGTAAACAAGAAGGAGGAAGAGTAGGAGATATAATGGACTGAGGTGAATTAAATCGAAGCTGCTGTGATGTTTTGTTTAATATTGTCTAAATAAACCAAGATTAATTTGTATTTTCTCAATTATTCAGTGTTATGACTTCTTCCATTTGGCTCTTACATTCACAGTTTTATTCAGTCGACCGTTGGACAGTTATGTGATGCTGAGCAATGCCAGCAGTTACATGATTATACAACACAGACTGATATATTACTGGCCTGCCAAATATATGTCATCTCCCATAAAGACTTTGTGAATTAACTACAGGATTATAGAGTGTTCATTTTATACATATTTCACTACAGTGTTGCCTTTTTTATGGCATTCTTGGTATACCCAATCGATTTTATTAAGCTTAGGAGAGACTTTACGAACTGGAGGGGTTGTATTCAGTCTTCAGAACTTTATTATCCGGCCCCGTCCCGGAGGAGCTCGGGGACGGGTATTGTTCTCAATCTGTTTGCCTGTTTGTTTGTTTGTCTGCCAGCCTGTCTGTCTGTCTGTTAACAACTTTACGCGAAAACTACTTATTCGATTTTGACTAAAATTACAGGGATGATGGGCAACGATGTTCTGATCACCTGAATAAATTTTGGGCCAATCTGAGCCAAAGTCCATGCTGAAGGACCAAAAAATGTTTTAAAAAATATATATTATTTTCACCGTAACTCCTTTTAAATTCGTCATATCGATATGAAACTAAAACTTAAAGATGCATCTTTCAAATCTGCATCCTTTAACATGCCTCTCTACATCAGGGAGGTCACCACCCACTTAACGGTAGGGGGGTCAGTGTCAGGTGGATCGGGCCTAAAAATTCAAATAGGCATAAAATCGTCAGTTTTCACCCGATTTACTCCAGATTTGATATGTGGCATCTTTGACTATATATCCTGTTGTGTTCATACGTCAGCACTAAAATGACTGCCGGGGACGGGTTTACTGTGTCTTGGCAATGATTCTTGTTACAGTACGCAAGTGGTCTCATCACCTGAATAAGCTAACGTTGGCGAGAATTTTATTGCCAACATGGTCACTTGAATATGCCGTTTCTGTGTTACTTTTCCAGCATTCTGTGTAAGTCTGGTGGATAATAGAGTGACTTCGTTATTAGTCCCAGCTTTGGATCCGCAAAACCCAATTGATTTGGGGATTAAGTAAATCCAGTGTCCTTACAAGGTGTGGACAGCCCCCCGTCCCTCTCTCTCTCTCTCTCTCTCTCTCTCTCTCTCTCTCTCTCTCCTAATTTTGATTAATACTGGATAATTTCAGCTATAATAAATCATGACCATTGACGTGGAAAGAAGGAAGAGATAGAGGCGCAACGGATCGAGGTGCCATGACGGTTAGTCTTGTCATGGCTAGTTTTATAGCTATCAATTTCTTTTTGCTTAAGATAGACATTTTCAACTGGTGAAGACACCTAATCTAATAGGTTTTCCGTAAAATATTTTGCTGAATCTTTCCCCTGAGCTGAATAATAGTCTTTCGGTGACATAATACACTATGAAAAGATGTCATCGGTCTGTTTTATTCAGGTCAACATTTGATGACTGCACGAAAAAAAAAAAAAAAAAAAGAATCTGAGTGAGAAGATGGAAAGAAGGAAAAGGTGAAATGGAAAGGCGTTTGGTAAATTAACTTAATCTTGACTATTTGTAACCTGGTTGAATTGTACCAACACATTTTCCCACTTGATTCAGATTTATTCCAAGAAACATCCATCGACTGTAAATGAATGCAGTATTACTTATGTCCAGGACAGTTGCGATAACTAAGTGGTTTCTAGGGTTGTTGTAGTCTTGGCTAATTTCATTTATTTTTTTCTATTCCACAGCGTGCCCGAGGAGTGGACCAAGCAAACTTTTTTTTTAATAGCACGTCAAAGACAATGACAATAGAGGCTGAATCAGAAAGCGTCACCAAGCTACAGCGAGCGTATGGGTGCGTAATGGGAAACATTTGGGGGCTATTGTTACGATTTTTTTCACTAAGTATGGTGATATTTGCATTTGGCGTGAGTTTCTAGGCTTCATTGAGTCGCCTGCTGTGGAGTTGGGAAGGCCAGTTTCCCTGTGATTGTTCTTTCATCTTTTGTCAAATACGGAGATAACACTAAAATCCTGTGTTCCATATAGAATCAGATATTCTTATTTACCTTCTGTGTTCCTGCCAAGTGAAAATAAAGATATTTCATAAGCAATACACAGTAACGGAAAATAAACGTACTACTGTACTTAACAACTCGTTTTGAAGAACCTAAGTCACATATGTGACGTCAGTTGCACCAATTTCATATGCTGAGATGACTTGTCTATGAATAATGTTAACCCTTAATGCCGAAGAGTACATCAGCTTGCATTACTAGACAGTCATGTTTCATTTTGCTTATTTGCCATATGGTAAGGCTAGAAAGGAAAAACACAAATGATTCGTGATGTCATATGAGCTATTATTTTATAACAGGGTGCACAGTACTGCTTTTTTCAGACCTTTGACAAAGTCTCACCTTTGGTTAATTATCTGTTCTGTTTTAACACATGATTAATAATGATCTAAAATTTCTGCAGAACTTAAAATTCCATGCACAAATTAATTTTCATGATTCACCTTTATATTCCAGCTTACGCAGGATTTTTTTTTTTTTTATCTACTGTAGAGTCGGGAGAAGAGGATGAGGGGGAGGCGCATTGGATTAAGCTGCTTCGAGGGATCACTTAATAATGGCTAATTTTAAAGTGGCTGGTTCGTATTTGCTCTGTAATCAGCTGCATTATTCAGGCTAACACCAGATGAGCCTTCGTGGATGTAGGTTAGAGAGGAAGCAGAAGATGAGGAAGTGTAATAAATAGAAATGCTTCGGGGATTCGTTAAATGTTTTGTTCTCAGTATATTTCCCGTGTGCAGTTAGCTATTTCTTCAGACAACATCTAGCAGTTTTTTGCTGAAAACACAAATTCTAAACAGGGTGAAGGGCTAGAGGAGAGGAGTAGGTAGTGAAGGACATCGAGATCGATTCGACGACTTGCTTATTCTTAGTTACCTATAAGATGCTTCATTGGAATTTACGGTACTCTATTAGTCAGTGTTATTGCATTTCGCCCTTAGGTAAATACAGATCCATTTTACTGCTTCATTCAGGATAGTATCACACGATTTTGTCCGGCCGAGACATCCTAGCATGTACTGTACACTTTTATACAACAGTGATTATCCGATTATCTGTACTGTGCCACTTGTAATACGACTTCAAGAAAATATCGCCATCGGGTACTTTTTTAAATCCGTTCAGTTGCGATAATCTAAACTTCTACATGTTCTTTGCAATATTAGAGGTCTGCTAGATGCCTGTCACTTCACTTACCTTTGTGAGTCCAGCACAGAATAACAGTGGGTACATTATATGCTTTCCTACGATGAAGTTATCCTCATATTCTTGGTATCTACAGACGATTTGATTCATCGTACAAGAGACTTGACCAAATGGAGTGATTAGAAATAGCTTTCATTAGCTGAATTTAATATCTAATCTCGGAGACGTTCATTGCAGTCTCTAAGGTGTGCTGCCAGCACTTGTGAGTCAGGTGGAGAATTTTAGGCCGATTTTGTAGTAGTCTCTCTCTCTCTCTCTCTCTCTCTCTCTCTCTCTCTCATTATATATGTATGTATGTTATACATATATATATATACATATATATATATATATATATATATATATATATATATATATATATATATATATATATATATATCCCATTCGAGCCCAGAGTCCTCTCTCTCTCTGTATATATATATATATATATATATATATATATATATATATATATATATCGAGTCACTGGCATTGGCTCCAGGGTAAAATATTTTTCTGCCTAAAAAATCTTGATGAACTCTGGTGACGAAGCAATGGCCCTCAGTCCCGTGCAGCCCTTAAGTGGGCAGGGGGTGCTAAGAATCCCACGGTGTAAAAATAAGTTTATACATCCAAAAAGAACCTTAAGAATAGGAAACTGGAATGTTCGAACTCTCAATCAAGCTGATAAAATGGAAGAGCTTATTTCAGTGTTCAAGGAATACAAGATGAATATTTGTGCTCTTACAGAAACGAGATTGCTTGGAGTTGATAAAATGAATTTGGAAGATGGTATTACTATGTTGGTTTCTGGTAGGAGTGATGGAAATCATTACCAAGGAGTAGGCTTACTGCTGAGTAGAGATGCTTCCAAGGCACTACGTGAGTTTGAACCAATTAATGAGCACTTGCTTTATGCTCGCTTAAAATATGACCATGGTAATATCAGTATGATTGTAGGGTACGCTCCGACAAATGAGGCTGCTGATGAAATGAAGGATGACTTTTACGAGAAGCTGCAGGATGTAGTGAATAGAGTAGCAAGACATGATGTGTTAGTTTGCATTGGTGATTTTAATGCGATTGTTGGCACTAGTAGGGATGGCTTTGGAGATTGTATGGGTAAGGAAGGTGTTGGTATTAGGAACGAAAATGGGGTCCGACTTGGAAGCTTTTGTTCGGCAAATGACCTTATAATTGGTGGAACTATCTTTGAGCACAGAAAAATACATAAGACTACTTGGATTTCACCATGTTGTAAATATTGTAACCAGATTGACCACATTGCAATTAGCAGAAGGCATAGGAGTTATTTGCAAGATGTTTGCGTAAGGAGGGGGGCAGATATAGGTAGTGATCATCAACTTGTGTCAAAGATTAAAATAAAACTTAAGAGAAACGTTAATGGTAATTGTACAGGAGGTAATAATTATGATTTGGATGAGCTGAGAAGTGATGAGAGCACGAGGGAAAAGTTTCGGTGGGAATGTAGGAACAGGTTTCTAGTCCTGCAGACTTTGATGGAATCTGAAGACAATGATATTAATCAAATGTGGAGAGAGGTAAAAGAGGTTTTGCATGAGAGTGCTAAGGTTACTATTAACCCGTCACGTCCCGAGGTTTTCCGCACCTCCGACATCCCCCAGTCCCGAGGTATTTTCGAATTTTTTTTTTTTGGCTAAAACCTTCGCTTTTGGTGAGAAACATCGAAAATTCATAGAGAAATCACTCACCTGAGGTTTAAAGTGCCCAATCCAGGTAGGAGTTCCTCCTTACCTGAGTGGGTTTTCTAACTTGCTGGCACGAAAGAAAACGAGTTCTATGGGAGGGTAACTATTTTATCCACTCATAAACGGTATTTATTTATTTACTTGGTACGAATGTATATGTAGTATGACAGTATATTGGTTTTCAAGCAGTAATAAAGGCATTATAAGCATTGTTTCACTCACTAACTAATCACCATACCTGACCTATTTTTGCCACACTACCTGATCATTATTTCTGGCTGTTTCTTCTTCTAATGCTATGTAAACATTGTCCTCCACATTGTCATCGATTGGGGAATCACTCTGGCCCTGAATAACTTTACTAGCCAGGTCACTGGTAACAGGTCCTTTGCCAAGACAATGGCGTGAGGGGGGGAGGGGGGAGGTTATGCAGTGTAAGGCATTGTCCCTGCTTGGTATCTTGTACAGGAATAGAGGAAGGTGACCCGTGTATACATACGAAAAATCACGTGCGGAAATAGAAAATTGTGCAAATTAGGTACCTTGCAATTGCACGACGTACTGGTACGTCGCCGGGACTGGCAAATGCAAATCGTGGTGACGTACCCATACGTCGTCGGGACGGGGCGGGTTAAGAAAAAGGGAAAAACGAGAAGGAAAAAGTGGATGTCAGATGAAACATGGAATGCAATTCAGAAAAGGAAAGAGGTTAAGTTAAGAAGTGAAGAACAACATGCTGATGGCCAGGTAGTTGAAGTACTTAGAGCAAAGTACTGGAGTTTACATTCTGAAGTAAAAAGACTCATTAGACGTGATAAGAGGAGACTATATGATGAAAAGGCGACAGAGGCAGAAATTAAATTAAGTAAAAATGACGGTCAGAGCACAAGAGCAGCATATCAGGCGATAAAGGAGTTAACTGGGACTGAAAAGAGAAGGAAGGAAATACCAGTACGAGATAGAAATGGTAATTTCATGACTAAAGATTTGGATATAAAAGGAAGGTGGAAAAAGCACTTTGAATCTGTTCTAAATAGACCAATCCCAGCTGAAGAGGACATTTTGCCAGCCGAGAGAGATTTGCAGATAGAAACAGGGGATATAACTTTGGAAGAGGTAGCAAAATCTATAAAGGAGTTAAAGAATTTTAAGGCCCCAGGTGAGGATGGAATATTCCCTGAAATGCTTAAGGTGGAAAATGACGAGTTGATGAATGCGCTTTTGAAACTTTTTAATGTGGCTTGGGATAATGGTGGAATTCCAGACGAGTGGAAAAATGGAGTGATTATAAAAATACCAAAAAAGGGAGATTTAAGTGTGTGTGGCAATTGGAGGGGGATAACTTTGACACCTGTAGTTGCAAAAGTCTTTTCCAAAATCTTGTTGAACAGAATAGAGCCAGTAATTGATAAAATTTTAAGAGAAGAACAAGCGGGATTTAGAAAAGGTCGAGGTTGTAATGATCAGATTTTTATTGTAAGGCATCTAATGCAACAAGTTAATGAGATGAAAATGCCACTTGGTATGTGTTTTGTGGATTTTGAAAAGGCGTTTGATAGTGTTTCACGTGGAGCTATGTTGAAAATTATGAGATTCTATGGTATACCAGAAAAGTTTGTAAATATTATTAGAAGCCTGCATGAAGGTACTTTTTGTAAGGTAATGGTGGGTGGTTCTTTGAGTGATCCATTTCAAGTTAGGTCAGGAGTGATTCAAGGAGGAGTTCTTTCGCCATTGTTGTTTGTTTTGGTTATGGATTATGTTATGAAAGGTTGTAAGGAGAACAGGTGCAGGAATTAACTGGAAAGAAAATAAGAGGCTGATGGATTTGGACTATGCTGATGATATTGTACTGATTTGCGGAAGTATTTACGAAATGCAGAGGGTGCTTGATTGTCTGGTGGAGGAAGGAGAAAAAGTGGGATTGGTAATAAATTGTGGAAAGACTGAAATTATTAATACGAATGTGGAGAACCAAATCGATTGTGTAATTAAGAATAATGTGGTGAAGAATGTAGAAAACTTTAAATATCTGGGAACGATTGTATCATCTAATGGATCATTAAAGAATGAAATTGAGGGGAGGATTAGACAGGCTTGGCGAGCTGTTGGAATGTTGAAATCTGTTTGGAAAAATAATATGCTTTCGGTACATACTAAAGTAAAAATTTACAAGTCCATGGTTAGACCAATTTTAATTTACGGGCATGAGTCATGGTACAGTACAATTGCAACAGATCAGAAAGTATTAGGATTTGAGAATAAAATACTGAGAAGGATTCTTGGGGTAAAGTGGCAAGACAGAGTTACAAATGCAATAGTAAGGGATATTACGAGAGTGGAACCAGTTAATGAATATGTGAGACTGTCTTGCTGGAAGTGGCTGGGGCACATATACAGAAAAGAAGGTAGTTTAATACAAGATGTGCCAAAGTGGACTGCTAGAGGAAGAAGAGGTAGAGGTAGGCCGAGGGAAACCTGGTTGAGGACAATGAAAAAAGAAGCAGGAGAGGAGTGTTGGTGGGACCTGAAGGAGATGGCAAGAGACAAATATTGGTGGAGAGAGTTCATTGAGGCCCTATGCATCCCGTGGGGTGCCACAGCAAAATATAGATATATATATATATATATATATATATATATATATATATATATATATATATATATATATATATTAATATATAAATATATATATATATATATATATATATATATATATATATATATATATATATATATATATATATATATATATATATATATATACACACACGTCTAACTATATACAAAGAGAGAGAGAGAGAGAGAGAGAGAGAGAGAGAGAGAGAGAGAGAACTTCACACATGTAATTTGCAATCCTTCCGAGCTGAAGTAGGATGATTCAGCTTTACCATCGTTCAGTCGTTTTAACATGCTTGCCTACCTAGGATCTCAGGAACCAGTTCTAATTTCAAAATATGGAGAATTACCCCATTTTCTGTCTACAGGTGATATGTCAAGTGTAATCTGAAATGAAGTTTTCTAAAGATGGGTTTTGACTTCTACTAACCATCCCCGCTGGTGCTATAGCGGGAAATGCGGCGGTGTTTTTCCGTGGAGTTCAGAAACATTTGGGCCAGTGATGAGCGACCCATAGGGCCGCCAGGCTTTCGTATTAATGATTGAAAATATGACAGACCAATATGGCTCTTTCTATTATTTAGTTGCCATGGTGACTTGTTTACTGAGGAAATTAGTTTATCATCCAGTATGATTATTTCCTCTATACTTTACAGGAAGGATGTGTGAAAGGAGGAAATTGAAAGTAAATGAGAATAAGAGTAAAGTGATGAAGTGTACGAGGTTGATAGATGGTAGGGGGATGAATATAGTTTTGAATGGCGAGTTGCTTGAGGAGGTAGAGTGTTTAAAATATCTAGGGTCACATGTTGCTGTGGATGGAAGAATAGATGCAGAAGTGAAGTTTAGAATAAATGAAGTAGGAAAGGTGCTGGGAGGAATGAAAAAAGTGTTTAGATGTCGTTCGCTTAGAATGGATGTAAAGAGAAGGCTGTATGAGGGTGTTGTGGTACCGGCTGCATTATATGGGGCTGAAACATGGAATATGGGTGTAGCAGAGAGGAAAAGTTTGAATGTAATGGAGATGAGGTGTCTGAGGAGTATGTGTGGAGTGACGCGTATGGATCGAGTGCGAAATGATGATGTGTGAAGGAGAACTGGAGTTGTTCAGGAGATGGCTGGTAGAGTGGAGCAGAGGGTGTTGCGATGGTTTGGGCATATGGAGAGAATGGATAATGAGCGATTGGTGAAAAAGATAACTAGATCTGATGTGAGAGGTGTAAGGCCGAGAGGAAGACCACGAATAGGATGGATGGACAGTGTGAAGAGAGCGCTGGATGTGAGAGGGATGTCTGTTGAGCAAGGAAGAGTGGCTGTGCGTGACAGAAATAAATGGAGAGAAATTGTGAATGAATAAGTGATGACGCAGCCCTGAGTTGATATTCTCCCGCATTTGGTCTGATCAGCTATTTCAGGTCAGGTGCGGGTAAGGGGATGAGTCTGTTATGATGTGGCAGTGGTAAACCAGCTCTGAGGTCGGGCCCTGCTGCGGATGTCACTGATTGCACCGTGCAGTTGACCCTTGTGCGGTGTGGTGCGATGAGGATCTGTCCGTTCTCTCCCTTTGGGGCTAAGATGCGAATGAATGTGTTTGAATGGATGAGTACATTGGGAGTGTGTCGTCCTGTCTCGGCTACCTCCCTTTCCGTGGGGGAAGCAGCCTAGGTATATAGATAGATAGATAGATGTTACAGTAGACCCAGTACGAATACGAGTCAACTCCATAATTCTCTTTAAACCAACTACAAGCGAATATATTAAGCTAAGTGCGAATAATAGGAGTTTGCAAATGTTAATAGAATATTACAAATAAGAAAGCATATAAGTTACTCTCATTTAACTGACGAGGAAAATAAATGTTCTGGGGTTTACAACCATGGGGTTCAGAGTTGCCTCTTTTACTGTTTAACACTAAATACATTTCTCAGTAATCTAAATACTATTATAATGTCTTGCAGCTACTGTATCTCCAGAATAATAATCAAAACTCAGTCCCCTATAACAAATTTCTGGCTGCGGCCGTGATCATCAATTTATTAATATACGGGTTATGTTACACGTTCCCGACACTAACACTATCTATCTATCTATCTATAGCCCGACGCCCTAATCCCGCAAAGGGTGGCCGCAGACAAAACGCCTCCAAGTCACTCTGTCACCCACCATTTGACTCCCCTCCCCCAACTCACCCCCTCCCTCATATACCTCTCAACTCCATCCCTCCACCTCATCCTCGGTCTACCCTCCCTCTCCCTCCTCCACCTCACCCACATACACCCTCTTAGTCAGTCTTTCACTCTCCATCCTCTCCACATGTCCAAACCACCTCAGTGTATTTCTCCTAATCTTTTCAACCACATCCACATCTACCCCACAACGTTCCTTCACTTCTTCATTCGTCAACCTGTCCCTCCATGTCACTCCACATGCTCCTCTCAAGTAACTCATTTCCACTGCTCTCACTCTTGACTTGTTCCCCTCTTGCAAGGTCCACGCCTCGCTTCCATACGTCAGGGTAGGGATCACAATACCATCATGCAGAGACTTCTTAACTTCCATACTCACTTCCCTATTTCTCATCACTGCTTTCAGCATGCCTACAACCTTCCTTCCCTGCTGTACCCTTTCACGCACTTCATCCCCCAAAGTTCCATCCTTACTCATCACACTACCCAAGTACTTGAATGCACTCACATTCTCCATATCCTCACCATCCAACCTCACTGCACACTCTGTGACTTCATTCCTCTCAAACACCATAACTTTACTTTTGTTTACATTAACTTTCAGCTTCCTCCTCCTACACACTGTCCCAAATTCATTCACCAAACCTTGCAACTCCCATTCATCTTCACTCAACAATACTGTATCATCAGCAAACAGCAACACCGGAAGCTTCCAAATCTCACCCTCATTCGTTAGGGCCACCCCCACATCCACTGCCCTACCTTGTACCTCCTTTACGACCCCATCCATATATATATTAAACAGCCATGGAGACATTACACACCCCTGTTTCAGTCCCACATTGAGATCAAAGAACTCACTCAGCTCACCATCCACTCGCACCGTAGCCCTAGCTCCCTCGTACATACTCTTCACAGCACTCAACAATTTCCCCTCCACTCCATATATTCTTAATACCTTCCACATACCTTTCCTATCTATTCTGTCATAAGCTTTCTCCAAGTCCATGAAGGCAGCGTACACTTTCCTTCCCTTCTCTAGATACTTCTCCACTAAACATCTTAGAACAAATATCTGATCTACACACCCTTTTCCCTTCCTAAATCCCCCTTGTTCTTCTCCAACTAGCTCCTCTGTCATATGCCTAACCCTATCAATGAGTATTCTACCATATATTTTACCAGTCACACTAAGAAGGCAAATACCCCTATGGTTACCACATACTTCTCTCTCCCCTTTTCCTTTGTACAGAGGAACAATTATACCTGATTTCCAGTCCTCTGGAACCCTTCCCTCTTCCCAAGCCAATCTACACAACTTCCATATCCACTCCACAACAATCTCACCCCCATACCTAAGCATTTCACCACATACTCCATCAATTCCTGGGGCCTTTCCCAGCTTAATCTTCTTCATCGCTTCCACTACTTCCGACCTACTGATCTCTTCCTCCCTCCTCTCATCTCTTCTTCTCCCAGCCATTCCCCAACCACTTATACTCACACTGCTCTCACTCTCTACATTCAACAAATCCTCAAAGTGCTCCTTCCATCTCCTCAATTTCTCTCTCTTCTCTACCAACAATCTATTAGTCCTATCTTTCACTCCCCTACTATTTCCCCTTTCACACATCCTTACTTTCTTTACCTCCTTCCAAAACAATTTCTTACTCTCCCTCCATTTCACACTCAGATTCCTCCCAAACTCTTCATCCACTTTCTTCTTACTCTCCTTCACCAGTCTCTTAACCTCCCTTCTCCTGCTCACATATACCTCTCTCTTCTCTCTCTCATCTTCTCCCCTACCTCTACTCGCCAACCATTCACCATATGCCTACTGCAAATTTCCAGTGTGTGTATGAATCCTGCTTCATGGGGTATGTATCAGTGTCCTTTTTCTTCGAGGAATGTCGATAAGGCATACACACACACACACACACACACACACACACACACACACACACACACACACACACACGTGCGCGTGTACATGTATATACTATATTACAAAAATAAGTAAAGAAAACCATCATATAGTTAAAGACAAAGGTATAAGTGGGGGTAGACGATAGAAGGCGTTTGGCTGCGGTGCGCTTCCCATTAAGTTAGTCCTTTCAGTCGTAACAGATTATTCATCCAGTTCTCTGGAGAACAAGACATTGCATCATCCACGTCACCAGAGTTACCTCCCTTAAGTGTTGCCCAGTGGTACGTATTTTTCCAGCTAACTCACACAGTTTGGATGGATACCTCAGTCAAATTCCCCCAGTTGCCTGTGACTCAGACCAGTAGTTTCAAAGCCACAGCCACATAACTTACATTAATGTGCCCAGTTGTTCGAATGAAACAATATCTGTTAGACTGGGACACACTTCACAACTATTCCGTTTCTCTTCTTATATGAATTAGATTTAAGTCGGGCCGAAACTGCTATATTCTCACAACGACAGTTTCAAAGCGTGGAGAAAATATTTTTCACAAATCATACGTTGCACTATAATGCAACGCAAAAGTAATTCATTGTGACAACTGTGCATTAATGAACAGAAACACACACACACACACACACACACACACACACACACACACACACACACACACACACACACACACATTGTGCATTTTTTTTATACGTCCGACTCTGGGCAGAAGCTTCACAGCGAGATCCCAAGGCCCAGTAGTAGTCCTAGATACCACACACCTCTACATTCTTCTTCTTTTTTTTTTAATGCAAAAAAGAAGGAACCAAAGGCCAGGGACCCGCAAACCGTTCCTTCCAAAAAAAAAAAAAATACAAAAGAGAGCCAATTTCAAGATCCGTTCATCTAGAAATGCCTGGACACACTGCGTTTGAAAGACTGGAGATCATAGGAAGTAGGAAATACAGACAGAGGGAGACAGTTCCAGAGTTGACCTATTACATAAATGAAGGACTGGGAGTAACAGTTAACTATTGCATTAGAGAGCTGGACACAAAAGGGATGAGAGTTTGTTGTTAGACAGGTGCTATGTGCTAACGCCCACCGTCCATACTGAATACATGCTAGGGCTGTCTCATACAGGACTGTTGTAGTGGTATCACACATATATACAGAGATATATATATATATATATATATATATATATATATATATATATATATATATGTGAGTTGGGAGCAGGGCAGTGAAATGGTGGGGGACAGGGCGACTTGGAGGCGATTTGTTTGTGGCCACCCCAAACGGGATTGAGGCGTCTGGCAATATATATATATATATATATATATATATATATATATATTGTAATGGGGGTGTATATTACGGTGCACTCTTAACCCTTAATTAAGCACCAAAAGGGATAAGATGAAGTTTGCAAGGAAACTAACTTAACTTTACTGTACACTATAACATACACAACCAAAGAAGAAACCAGGGTTCGTGTTACAAAAGGGAGGATTCATATAGGCCTCAAGATACAAATATAAAACAAGTTATTTCTTACCTAACCAGAATACACTCAGTGGAAGCTAAGTACTCACAAAGCTCGAGGAAACGTGGAGACTTCGAAGGTTAAATCCAGTTATAAATCACACACTAGTGTAAATGGAGGAGTGAACCAAAAATGGGAAATGGTGCACAAACAGTGTGTTTTGTAATCAAAGTCTCGTATTGAGTAGTGTTGGGGAAAAGTGCAACACAATGTGACAAAAGTGTAATGTGACAGTAAATGTGAACGAAATGTGTTCAAATGACAAAATGTGTACAGGGATGTGTGTACAAAATGAGACAAAAATGTGTACAGGGATGTGTGGACAAAAATGTGTATAGAGATGTGTGTACAAAAAGAGATAAAATGTGTCTCTTCACACTTTCCTGGAGCTTATAAATGAGACTTACTCCGCCTTTCTCAGCTAATTAACCACTAGGCTGTCTTAAAAATAATCTCTGTTCATACAGAAACAATAGAGGCACCTGCTACCAATGAGGGCCTCATACACTTCACACAGAACCAATTGCGTGCCATCAAGAACGTGACAGAAAGCGCCATTTAGGCTTCTAATTGGCAAACATCCCTACTTTGCTTCTCCCACATTATGTCACACCCACAGTTCAAGGACAAGAGGAACTACCTGCGTAATTTGTGAGAAAAACATCTGGTGTGTTATCAGTCCAGTTGACCACTAAGTAAACACAGCTGGGGACCAGGGTCGCCCTTTACTGGCAGCAAAACTGATAAGAAACAAGATTTATGTTCTTAATGGCTCGCTTCTCTCTCCTTTCATTATCATCTTATCTTCTATTTCACCCATTCACTACTGGGGTAACTACGCCAGTTATATATATATATATATATATATATATATATATATATATATATATATATATATATATATATATATATATATATATAAGTCATCTCAATCTCATCTCATCATCCGTTTGAGTGTCCACTGCAGGACCGCCCTATCCCGACCGAAGTGGGGACGATGTAGCCAATGTATCTCTACCAAGTGGCTTAGGCTGTCTGGCAGATTGTATGTAGGGTGAGAAGTGCTTGTAAGTGTATTTCTAGTGTTGGAGTGGCTTTGGATGTGTGTGTAGTTTGTGAACCAAGTGTAATCGCCCCGTGCAAGCCGACTGGGTGCAAGGATACTCTATAGTATGCGACAGTGGTTTAACCACAGCACCCCTGATGTTCGCCAAGCAGTACGTGGCCAGAAGAACACTCCCAAAGTTTATTACCCTGGTGGGGCGCGAACCCTCGTTCTTCAGTGTACGAAAACGCACACTTTACCACTGTACCACAGAGGAGGGGATGCCTTGTTCAGGTGTTTGCGTGAGACAAGAGTGTGAAAAGTATTTTGCAAGAGGTAAAGGTGTATTTTGGGCGCTCATGGATTTAGAGAAAGACTATGACAGAATTGATAGGGAGGCTTTATAGACTGTTTTAAGATTGTATGGACTTGATGGTAGGTTGCTAAAAGGAGTGAAAAGTTTTTATGTAAGTAGAAGAGCGTGTATAAGAGTGGGAACTACAGTTAGTGATTGGTTTTCCATGAAAGTGGGGCTGCAGCTGGGATGTTTGATGTCGCCTTGGATATTTAATATCTATATGGATGGTGTTGCTAGGGAGGTGAATGGAAAAGTGGTTTTGGAGGTTTGGGTCTGGTGAATGCTGATGGTAGATAGTGGAATCTGAATCAGCTGCTGTTTGCAGAATGATACTGCACTGGTGGCTGATTCAGAGTAGAAATTGAGAGAGTTGGTATGGGAGTTTGGAAGAGTGTGTGAAAGGAGGAAATTGAGAGTAAATGGGAATAAGAGTGAAGTGATAAAGTGTGCGAGGTTGGTAGATGGTAGGAGGATGAATATAGTTTTGAATGGTGAGATGCTTGAGGAGGTAGAGTGTTTTAAGTAATTACGATCACATGTTGCTGTGGATGGAAGAATAGATGCAGAAGTGAAGTTCAGAATGAATGAAGTAGGAAAGGTGCTGGGAGGAATGAAAAAAATTATTAGATGTCGTTCAGAATGGATGTAAAAGAGAAGGCTGTATGAGGGTGTTGTGGTACCGACTGTGTTATATGGGGCTGAATCGTAGAATATGGGTTTAGGAGGAGGAAAAGTTTGAATGTAATGGAGATGAGGTGTCTGAGGAGTATGTGTGGAGTGATGCGTGTGGATCGAGTGAGAAATGATGAAGCGCGAAGGTTAACGGGAGTTGTGCGGGAGGTGGCTGATCAAACTGAGCAGAGGGTGTTGCGATGGTTTGGGCATATGGAGAGAATGGATGATGAACGATTGGTGAAAAAGATAACTGGATCGGATGCGATAGGTGATAGGCTGACAGGAAGACCACGAATAGGATGGTTGGACAGTGTCAAGAGAGTGCTGGATGTGAGAAGGATGTCTGTTGAGCAAAGAGGAGTGGCTGCACGTGACAGGAGTGACTGGAGAGAAACTGTGAATGAATAAATGATGACGAGGCCCTGAGGTTATAATCTCCAGCATTTGGTCTGATCAGCTGATCAGGGTAAGGGGATGGGTCCATTATGACACAGCAGGGGTAAACCAGCTCTACTGTCGGGCTTTGCTGAGGATGTCACTGACTTCACTGGCATTTGACCCTCATGCTGAGTGGTGCGGTAAGGTTCTGTCCCCTCTCCCCTTGGGGCTAAGATGCGAATGAGTGTGTGTATGTGTGTGGAAGAGTAAATTGGGAGTGTCGTCCTGTCTTGGCTACCTTTCTTTCTTTGAGGATAGCAGCCTAGGTACACTACATAGAACACACACACACACACACACACACACACACACACACACACATTATATGGGGCTGAAACATGGAATATGGGTGTAGCAGAGAGGAAAAGTTTGAATGTAATGGAGATGAGGTGTCTGAGGAGTATGTGTGGAGTGAAGCGAATGGATCGAGTGCGAAATGATGAAGTGTGAAGGAGAACTGGAGTTGTTCAGGAGATGGCTGATAGAGTTGAGCAGAGGGTGTTGCGATGGTTTGGGCATATGGAGAGAATGGATAATGAGCGATTGGTGAAAAGATAACTAGATCTGATGTGAGAGGTGTAAGGCCGAGAGGAAGACCACGAATAGGATGGATGGACAGTGTGAAGAGAGCGCTGGATGTGAGAGGGATGTCTGTTGAGCAAGGAAGAGTGGCTGTGCGTGACAGAAATAAATGGAGAGAAATTGTGAATGAATAAGTGATGACGCAGCCCTGAGTTGATATTCTCCCGCATTTGGTCTGATCAGCTATTTCAGGTCAGGTGCGGGTAAGGGGATGAGTCTGTTATGATGTGGCAGTGGTAAACCAGCTCTGAGGTCGGGCCCTGCTGCGGATGTCACTGATTGCACCGTGCAGTTGACCCTTGTGCGGTGTGGTGCGATGAGGATCTGTCCGTTCTCCCCTTTGGGGCTAAGATGCGAATGAATGTGTTTGAATGGATGAGTACATTGGGAGTGTGTCGTCCTGTCTCGGCTACCTCCCTTTCCGTGGGGAAGCAGCCTAGGTATATAGATAGATAGATAGATGTTACAGTAGACCCAGTACGAATACGAGTCAACTCCATAATTCTCTTTAAACCAACTACAAGCGAATATATTAAGCTAAGTGCGAATAATAGGAGTTTGCAAATGTTAATAGAATATTACAAATAAGAAAGCATATAAGTTACTCTCATTTAACTGACGAGGAAAATAAATGTTCTGGGGTTTACAACCATGGGGTTCAGAGTTGCCTCTTTTACTGTTTAACACTAAATACATTTCTCAGTAATCTAAATACTATTATAATGTCTTGCAGCTACTGTATCTCCAGAATAATAATCAAAACTCAGTCCCCTATAACAAATTTCTGGCTGCGGCCGTGATCATCAGTTTATTAATATACGGGTTATGTTACACGTTCCCGACACTAACACACCAACTGCAAATTTCCAGTGTGTGTATGAATCCTGCTTCATGGGGTATGTATCAGTGTCCTTTTTCTTCGAGGAATGTCGATAAGGCATACACACACACACACACACACACACACACACACACACACACACACACACACACACACACACACACACACGTGCGCGTGTACATGTATATACTATATTACAAAAATAAGTAAAGAAAACCATCATATAGTTAAAGACAAAGGTATAAGTGGGGGTAGACGATAGAAGGCGTTTGGCTGCGGTGCGCTTCCCATTAAGTTAGTCCTTTCAGTCGTAACAGATTATTCATCCAGTTCTCTGGAGAACAAGACATTGCATCATCCACGTCACCAGAGTTACCTCCCTTAAGTGTTGCCCAGTGGTACGTATTTTTCCAGCTAACTCACACAGTTTGGATGGATACCTCAGTCAAATTCCCCCAGTTGCCTGTGACTCAGACCAGTAGTTTCAAAGCCACAGCCACATAACTTACATTAATGTGCCCAGTTGTTCGAATGAAACAATATCTGTTAGACTGGGACACACTTCACAACTATTCCGTTTCTCTTCTTATATGAATTAGATTTAAGTCGGGCCGAAACTGCTATATTCTCACAACGACAGTTTCAAAGCGTGGAGAAAATATTTTTCACAAATCATACGTTGCACTATAATGCAACGCAAAAGTAATTCATTGTGACAACTGTGCATTAATGAACAGAAACACACACACACACACACACACACACACACACACACACACACACACACACACACACACACACACACACACACACATTGTGCATTTTTTTTATACGTCCGACTCTGGGCAGAAGCTTCACAGCGAGATCCCAAGGCCCAGTAGTAGTCCTAGATACCACACACCTCTACATTCTTCTTCTTTTTTTTTTAATGCAAAAAAGAAGGAACCAAAGGCCAGGGGCCCGCAAACCGTTCCTTCCAAAAAAAAACAAAAAACAAAAGAGAGCCAATTTCAAGATCCGTTCATCTAGAAATGCCTGGACACACTGCGTTTGAAAGACTGGAGATCATAGGAAGTAGGAAATACAGACAGAGGGAGACAGTTCCAGAGTTGACCTATTACATAAATGAAGGACTGGGAGTAACAGTTAACTATTGCATTAGAGAGCTGGACACAAAAGGGATGAGAGTTTGTTGTTAGACAGGTGCTATGTGCTAACGCCCACCGTCCATACTGAATACATGCTAGGGCTGTCTCATACAGGACTGGTGTACTGGTAGCACACATATATACAGTGATATATATATATATATATATATATATATATATATATATATATATATATATATATATATATATATATATGTGAGTTGGGAGCAGGGCAGTGAAATGGTGGGGAACAGGGCGACTTGGAGGCGATTTGTTTGTGGCCACCCCAAACGGGATTGAGGCGTCTGGCAAAATATATATATATATATATATATATATATATATATATATATATATATATATATATATATATATTGTAATGGGGGTGTATATTACAGTGCACTCTTAACCCTTAATTAAGCACCAAAAGGGATAAGATGAAGTTTGCAAGGAAACTAACTTAACTTTACTGTACACTATAACATACACAACCAAAGAAGAAACCAGGGTTCGTGTTACAAAAGGGAGGATTCATATAGGCCTCAAGATACAAATATAAAACAAGTTATTTCTTACCTAACCAGAATACACTCAGTGGAAGCTAAGTACTCACAAAGCTCGAGGAAACGTGGAGACTTCGAAGGTTAAATCCAGTTATAAATCACACACTAGTGTAAATGGAGGAGTGAACCAAAAATGGGAAATGGTGCACAAACAGTGTGTTTTGTAATCAAAGTCTCGTATTGAGTAGTGTTGGGGAAAAGTGCAACACAATGTGACAAAAGTGTAATGTGACAGTAAATGTGAACGAAATGTGTTCAAATGACAAAATGTGTACAGGGATGTGTGTACAAAATGAGACAAAAATGTGTACAGGGATGTGTGGACAAAAATGTGTACAGAGATGTGTGTACAAAAAGAGATAAAATGTGTCTCTTCACACTTTCCTGGAGCTTATAAATGAGACTTACTCCGCCTTTCTCAGCTAATTAACCACTAGGCTGTCTTAAAAATAATCTCTGTTCATACAGAAACAATAGAGGCACCTGCTACCAATGAGGGCCTCATACACTTCACACAGAACCAATTGCGTGCCATCAAGAACGTGACGAAAGCGCCATTTAGGCTTCTAATTGGCAAACATCCCTACTTTGCTTCTCCCACATTATGTCACACCCACAGTTCAAGGACAAGAGGAACTACCTGCGTAATTTGTGAGAAAAACATCTGGTGTGTTATTAGTCCAGTTGACCACTAAGTAAACACAGCTGGGGACCAGGGTCGCCCTTTACTGGCAGCAAAACTGATAAGAAACAAGATTTCTGTTCTTAATGGCTCGCTTCTCTCTCCTTTCATTATCATCTTATCTTCTATTTCACCCATTCACTACTGGGGTAACTACGCCAGTGACAATATATATATATATATATATATATATATATATATATATATATATATATATATATAAGTCATCTCACTCTCATCTCATCATCCGTTTGAGTGTCCACTGCAGGACCGCCCTATCCCGACCGAAGTGGGGACGATGTAGCCAATGTATCTCTACCAAGTGGCTTAGGCTGTCTGGCAGATTGTATGTAGGGTGAGAAGTGCTTGTAAGTGTATTTCTAGTGTTGGAGTGGCTTTGGATGTGTGTGTAGTTTGTGAACCAAGTGTAATCGCCCCGTGCAAGCCGACTGGGTGCAAGGATACTCTATAGTATGCGACAGTGGTTTAACCACAGCACCCTGATGTTCGCCAAGCAGTACGTGGCCAGAAGAACACTCCCAAAGTTTATTACCCTGGTGGGGCGCGAACCCTCGTTCTTCAGTGTACGAAAACGCACACTTTACCACTGTACCACAGAGGAGGGGATGCCTTGTTCAGGTGTTTGCGTGAGACAAGAGTGTGAAAAGTATTTTGCAAGAGGTAAAGGTGTATTTTGGGCGCTCATGGATTTAGAGAAAGACTATGACAGAATTGATAGGGAGGCTTTATAGACTGTTTTAAGATTGTATGGACTTGATGGTAGGTTGCTAAAAGGAGTGAAAAGTTTTATGTAAGTAGAAGAGCGTGTATAAGAGTGGGAACTACAGTTAGTGATTGGTTTTCCATGAAAGTGGGGCTGCAGCTGGGATGTTTGATGTCGCCTTGGATATTTAATATCTATATGGATGGTGTTGCTAGGGAGGTGAATGGAAAAGTGGTTTTTGGAGGTTTGGGTCTGGTGAATGCTGATGGTAGATAGTGGAATCTGAATCAGCTGCTGTTTGCAGATGATACTGCACTGGTGGCTGATTCAGAGTAGAAATTGAGAGAGTTGGTATGGGAGTTTGGAAGAGTGTGTGAAAGGAGGAAATTGAGAGTAAATGGGAATAAGAGTGAAGTGATAAAGTGTGCGAGGTTGGTAGATGGTAGGAGGATGAATATAGTTTTGAATGGTGAGATGCTTGAGGAGGTAGAGTGTTTTAAGTAATTACGATCACATGTTGCTGTGGATGGAAGAATAGATGCAGAAGTGAAGTTCAGAATGAATGAAGTAGGAAAGGTGCTGGGAGGAATGAAAAAAATTATTAGATGTCGTTCAGAATGGATGTAAAAGAGAAGGCTGTATGAGGGTGTTGTGGTACCGACTGTGTTATATGGGGCTGAATCGTAGAATATGGGTTTAGGAGGGAGGAAAAGTTTGAATGTAATGGAGATGAGGTGTCTGAGGAGTATGTGTGGAGTGATGCGTGTGGATCGAGTGAGAAATGATGAAGCGCGAAGGTTAACGGGAGTTGTGCGGGAGGTGGCTGATCAAACTGAGCAGAGGGTGTTGCGATGGTTTGGGCATATGGAGAGAATGGATGATGAACGATTGGTGAAAAAGATAACTGGATCGGATGCGATAGGTGATAGGCTGACAGGAAGACCACGAATAGGATGGTTGGACAGTGTCAAGAGAGTGCTGGATGTGAGAAGGATGTCTGTTGAGCAAAGAGGAGTGGCTGCACGTGACAGGAGTGACTGGAGAGAAACTGTGAATGAATAAATGATGACGAGGCCCTGAGGTTATAATCTCCAGCATTTGGTCTGATCAGCTGATCAGGGTAAGGGGATGGGTCCATTATGACACAGCAGGGGTAAACCAGCTCTACTGTCGGGCTTTGCTGAGGATGTCACTGACTTCACTGGCATTTGACCCTCATGCTGAGTGGTGCGGTAAGGTTCTGTCCCCTCTCCCCTTGGGGCTAAGATGCGAATGAGTGTGTGTATGTGTGTGGAAGAGTAAATTGGGAGTGTCGTCCTGTCTTGGCTACCTTTCTTTCTTTGAGGATAGCAGCCTAGGTACACTACATAGAACACACACACACACACACACACACACACACACACACACACACACACATTATATGGGGCTGAAACATGGAATATGGGTGTAGCAGAGAGGAAAAGTTTGAATGTAATGGAGATGAGGTGTCTGAGGAGTATGTGTGGAGTGAAGCGAATGGATCGAGTGCGAAATGATGAAGTGTGAAGGAGAACTGGAGTTGTTCAGGAGATGGCTGATAGAGTTGAGCAGAGGGTGTTGCGATGGTTTGGGCATATGGAGAGAATGGATAATGAGCGATTGGTGAAAAAGATAACTAGATCTGATGTGAGAGGTGTAAGGCCGAGAGGAAGACCACGAATAGGATGGATGGACAGTGTGAAGAGAGCGCTGGATGTGAGAGGGATGTCTGTTGAGCAAGGAAGAGTGGCTGTGCGTGACAGAAATAAATGGAGAGAAATTGTGAATGAATAAGTGATGACGCAGCCCTGAGTTGATATTCTCCCGCATTTGGTCTGATCAGCTATTTCAGGTCAGGTGCGGGTAAGGGGATGAGTCTGTTATGATGTGGCAGTGGTAAACCAGCTCTGAGGTCGGGCCCTGCTGCGGATGTCACTGATTGCACCGTGCAGTTGACCCTTGTGCGGTGTGGTGCGATGAGGATCTGTCCGTTCTCCCCTTTGGGGCTAAGATGCGAATGAATGTGTTTGAATGGATGAGTACATTGGGAGTGTGTCGTCCTGTCTCGGCTACCTCCCTTTCCGTGGGGGAAGCAGCCTAGGTATATAGATAGATAGATAGATGTTACAGTAGACCCAGTACGAATACGAGTCAACTCCATAATTCTCTTTAAACCAACTACAAGCGAATATATTAAGCTAAGTGCGAATAATAGGAGTTTGCAAATGTTAATAGAATATTACAAATAAGAAAGCATATAAGTTACTCTCATTTAACTGACGAGGAAAATAAATGTTCTGGGGTTTACAACCATGGGGTTCAGAGTTGCCTCTTTTACTGTTTAACACTAAATACATTTCTCAGTAATCTAAATACTATTATAATGTCTTGCAGCTACTGTATCTCCAGAATAATAATCAAAACTCAGTCCCCTATAACAAATTTCTGGCTGCGGCCGTGATCATCAGTTTATTAATATACGGGTTATGTTACACGTTCCCGACACTAACACACCAACTGCAAATTTCCAGTGTGTGTATGAATCCTGCTTCATGGGGTATGTATCAGTGTCCTTTTTCTTCGAGGAATGTCGATAAGGCATACACACACACACACACACACACACACACACACACACACACACACACACACACACACACACACACACGTGCGCGTGTACATGTATATACTATATTACAAAAATAAGTAAAGAAAACCATCATATAGTTAAAGACAAAGGTATAAGTGGGGGTAGACGATAGAAGGCGTTTGGCTGCGGTGCGCTACCCATTAAGTTAGTCCTTTCAGTCGTAACAGATTATTCATCCAGTTCTCTGGAGAACAAGACATTGCATCATCCACGTCACCAGAGTTACCTCCCTTAAGTGTTGCCCAGTGGTACGTATTTTTCCAGCTAACTCACACAGTTTGGATGGATACCTCAGTCAAATTCCCCCAGTTGCCTGTGACTCAGACCAGTAGTTTCAAAGCCACAGCCACATAACTTACATTAATGTGCCCAGTTGTTCGAATGAAACAATATCTGTTAGACTGGGACACACTTCACAACTATTCCGTTTCTCTTCTTATATGAATTAGATTTAAGTCGGGCCAGAAACTGCTATATTCTCACAACGACAGTTTCAAAGCGTGGAGAAAATATTTTTCACAAATCATACGTTGCACTATAATGCAACGCAAAAGTAATTCATTGTGACAACTGTGCATTAATGAACAGAAACACACACACACACACACACACACACACACACACACACACACACACACACACACACACACACATTGTGCATTTTTTTTATACGTCCGACTCTGGGCAGAAGCTTCACAGCGAGATCCCAAGGCCCAGTAGTAGTCCTAGATACCACACACCTCTACATTCTTCTTTTTTTTTTTTTAATGCAAAAAAGAAGGAACCAAAGGCCAGGGGCCCGCAAACCGTTCCTTCCAAAAAAAAAAAAAAAATACAAAAGAGAGCCAATTTCAAGATCCGTTCATCTAGAAATGCCTGGACACACTGCGTTTGAAAGACTGGAGATCATAGGAAGTAGGAAATACAGACAGAGGGAGACAGTTCCAGAGTTGACCTATTACATAAATGAAGGACTGGGAGTAACAGTTAACTATTGCATTAGAGAGCTGGACACAAAAGGGATGAGAGTTTGTTGTTAGACAGGTGCTTTGTGCTAACGCCCACCGTCCATACTGAATACATGCTAGGGCTGTCTCATACAGGACTGGTGTACTGGTAGCACACATATATACAGTGATATATATATATATATATATATATATATATATATATATATATATATATATATATATATATATATATATATATATGTGAGTTGGGAGCAGGGCAGTGAAATGGTGGGGAACAGGGCGACTTGGAGGCGATTTGTTTGTGGCCACCCCAAACGGGATTGATGCGGGTGGGAAAATATAGATATATATATATATATATATATATATATATATATATATATATATATATATATATATATATATATATATATATATATATATATATATATATATATATATATATATATATATATATTGTAATGGGGGTGTATATTACAGTGCACTCTTAACCCTTAATTAAGCACCAAAAGGGATAAGATGAAGTTTGCAAGGAAACTAACTTAACTTTACTGTACACTATAACATACACAACCAAAGAAGAAACCAGGGTTCGTGTTACAAAAGGGAGGATTCATATAGGCCTCAAGATACAAATATAAAACAAGTTATTTCTTACCTAACCAGAATACACTCAGTGGAAGCTAAGTACTCACAAAGCTCGAGGAAACGTGGAGACTTCGAAGGTTAAATCCAGTTATAAATCACACACTAGTGTAAATGGAGGAGTGAACCAAAAATGGGAAATGGTGCACAAACAGTGTGTTTTGTAATCAAAGTCTCGTATTGAGTAGTGTTGGGGAAAAGTGCAACACAATGTGACAAAAGTGTAATGTGACAGTAAATGTGAACGAAATGTGTTCAAATGACAAAATGTGTACAGGGATGTGTGTACAAAATGAGACAAAAATGTGTACAGGGATGTGTGGACAAAAATGTGTACAGAGATGTGTGTACAAAAAGAGATAAAATGTGTCTCTTCACACTTTCCTGGAGCTTATAAATGAGACTTACTCCGCCTTTCTCAGCTAATTAACCACTAGGCTGTCTTAAAAATAATCTCTGTTCATACAGAAACAATAGAGGCACCTGCTACCAATGAGGGCCTCATACACTTCACACAGAACCAATTGCGTGCCATCAAGAACGTGACGAAAGCGCCATTTAGGCTTCTAATTGGCAAACATCCCTACTTTGCTTCTCCCACATTATGTCACACCCACAGTTCAAGGACAAGAGGAACTACCTGCGTAATTTGTGAGAAAAACATCTGGTGTGTTATTAGTCCAGTTGACCACTAAGTAAACACAGCTGGGGACCAGGGTCGCCCTTTACTGGCAGCAAAACTGATAAGAAACAAGATTTATGTTCTTAATGGCTCGCTTCTCTCTCCTTTCATTATCATCTTATCTTCTATTTCACCCATTCACTACTGGGGTAACTACGCCTGTGACTATATGTATATATATATATATATATATATATATATATATATATATATATATATATATATATATATATATATATATATAAGTCATCTCAATCTCATCTCATCATCCGTTTGAGTGTCCACTGCAGGACCGCCCTATCCCGACCGAAGTGGGGACGATGTAGCCAATGTATCTCTACCAAGTGGCTTAGGCTGTCTGGCAGATTGTATGTAGGGTGAGAAGTGCTTGTAAGTGTATTTCTAGTGTTGGAGTGGCTTTGGATGTGTGTGTAGTTTGTGAACCAAGTGTAATCGCCCCGTGCAAGCCGACTGGGTGCAAGGATACTCTATAGTATGCGACAGTGGTTTAACCACAGCACCCCTGATGTTCGCCAAGCAGTACGTGGCCAGAAGAACACTCCCAAAGTTTATTACCCTGGTGGGGCGCGAACCCTCGTTCTTCAGTGTACGAAAACGCACACTTTACCACTGTACCACAGAGGAGTGTATGCGTTGTTGTGGTGTTTGCGTGAGACAAGAGTGTGAAAAGTATTTTGCAAGAGGTAAAGGTGTATTTTGGGCGCTCATGGATTTAGAGAAAGACTATGACAGAATTGATAGGGAGGCTTTATAGACTGTTTTAAGATTGTATGGACTTGATGGTAGGTTGCTAAAAGGAGTGAAAAGTTTTTATGTAAGTAGAAGAGCGTGTATAAGAGTGGGAACTACAGTTAGTGATTGGTTTTCCATGAAAGTGGGGCTGCAGCTGGGATGTTTGATGTCGCCTTGGATATTTAATATCTATATGGATGGTGTTGCTAGGGAGGTGAATGGAAAAGTGGTTTTTGGAGGTTTGGGTCTGGTGAATGCTGATGGTAGATAGTGGAATCTGAATCAGCTGCTGTTTGCAGATGATACTGCACTGGTGGCTGATTCAGAGTAGAAATTGAGAGAGTTGGTATGGGAGTTTGGAAGAGTGTGTGAAAGGAGGAAATTGAGAGTAAATGGGAATAAGAGTGAAGTGATAAAGTGTGCGAGGTTGGTAGATGGTAGGAGGATGAATATAGTTTTGAATGGTGAGATGCTTGAGGAGGTAGAGTGTTTTAAGTAATTACGATCACATGTTGCTGTGGATGGAAGAATAGATGCAGAAGTGAAGTTCAGAATGAATGAAGTAGGAAAGGTGCTGGGAGGAATGAAAAAAATTATTAGATGTCGTTCAGAATGGATGTAAAGAGAAGGCTGTATGAGGGTGTTGTGGTACCGACTGTGTTATATGGGGCTGAATCGTAGAATATGGGTTTAGGAGGGAGGAAAAGTTTGAATGTAATGGAGATGAGGTGTCTGAGGAGTATGTGTGGAGTGATGCGTGTGGATCGAGTGAGAAATGATGAAGCGCGAAGGTTAACGGGAGTTGTGCGGGAGGTGGCTGATCAAACTGAGCAGAGGGTGTTGCGATGGTTTGGGCATATGGAGAGAATGGATGATGAACGATTGGTGAAAAAGATAACTGGATCGGATGCGATAGGTGATAGGCTGACAGGAAGACCACGAATAGGATGGTTGGACAGTGTCAAGAGAGTGCTGGATGTGAGAAGGATGTCTGTTGAGCAAAGAGGAGTGGCTGCACGTGACAGGAGTGACTGGAGAGAAACTGTGAATGAATAAATGATGACGAGGCCCTGAGGTTATAATCTCCAGCATTTGGTCTGATCAGCTGATCAGGGTAAGGGGATGGGTCCATTATGACACAGCAGGGGTAAACCAACTCTACTGTCGGGCTTTGCTGAGGATGTCACTGACTTCACTGGCATTTGACCCTCATGCTGAGTGGTGCGGTAAGGTTCTGTCCCCTCTCCCCTTGGGGCTAAGATGCGAATGAGTGTGTGTATGTGTGTGGAAGAGTAAATTGGGAGTGTCGTCCTGTCTTGGCTACCTTTCTTTCTTTGAGGATAGCAGCCTAGGTACACTACATAGAACACACACACACACACACACACACACACACACACACACACACACACACACACACACACACACACACACACACACACACACATTATATGGGGCTGAAACATGGAATATGGGTGTAGCAGAGAGGAAAAGTTTGAATGTAATGGAGATGAGGTGTCTGAGGAGTATGTGTGGAGTGAAGCGAATGGATCGAGTGCGAAATGATGAAGTGTGAAGGAGAACTGGAGTTGTTCAGGAGATGGCTGATAGAGTTGAGCAGAGGGTGTTGCGATGGTTTGGGCAAATGGAGAGAATGGATAATGAGCGATTGGTGAAAAAGATAACTAGATCTGATGTGAGAGGTGTAAGGCTGAGAAGGAGACCACGACTAGGATGGATGGACAGTGTGAAGAGAGCGCTGGATGTGAGAGGGATGTCTGTTGAGCAAGGAAGAGTGGCTGTGCGTGACAGAAATAAATGGAGAGAAATTGTGAATGAATAAAAGATGACGCAGCCCTGAGGGGATATTCTCCCGCATTTGGTCTGATCAGCTTGTCAGGTCAGGTGTGGGTAAAGGGATGGGTCTATTATGATGTGGCAGGGGTAAACCAGCTCTACTGTCAGGCCCTGCTGCAGATGTCACTGATTGCACTGCTCAGTTGACCCTTGTGCGGTGAGGATCTGTCCCTTCTCCCCTTTGGGGCTAAGATGCAAATGAATGTGTTTGAATGGATGAGTAAATGAGGAGTGTGCCGTCCTGTCTCGGTTACCTCGCTTTCCCTGGGGGAAGCAGCCTAGGTATATAGATAGATAGATAGATAGATCGATAGATAGATAGATCTCATCTCTTATCTCATCAGCCGTTTAAGTGTCCACTGCAGGACTGGCCTATCTCGACCGAAGTGGGGACGATACAGCCAATGTATCTCTACCAAGTGGCTTAGGCTGTCTAGTAGAGATTGTATGTAGGGTGAGAAGTGCTTGTAAGTGTAATTGTAGTGTTGGAGTGGCTTTGGATGTGTGTGTAGTCTGTGAACATAGTGTAATCGGCCCGTGCAAGCAGACTGGGTGCAAGCAAACTTTATAGTATGCGACACTAGTTCAAACACAGCACCCCTTGTGTCCGCCAATGCAGTACATGGTCTGAAGAACGCTCCCAAAGTTTATTACCCTGGCGGGGCTCGAACCTCTTCTTGCTACATACCTGCCCACCCCCATTTCTGTCCTTTTATAACTTCTATGATGTCTTTGACTTTAGTCTGTTCTCTCACTCAAATTGATATTAAAGGTATTCCCAACATTGCCCTTTCCATTGCCCTTTGAGGGATACCTGAATTGTACGGGCAACAGCAGAACTTTGTCCTTATCTGCCAGTGTGGTACAAGCCTGTTGACTGGTCACACTGCATAAGACAGTTGATTGGTGGGGATTTCTTGATTAATATATTACTTACAAACAGGAATATATTACGTAAGTAATATTTTTGTGCAGTACATAAGAAATTAACGTTATTGAGAATATATTGGTATGACGCTAACACATGAGGAATCTTGATTAGAAATTCAGATGCACAGACATATGTCTAATAATGTTGCTGTTGAGTGTTACGTGAAGCACTGCAGAATGTTTTCAACATGTTTTCACCATGCACTTTTTCTTGTTGTCTTCAGTCAGATGCAAAAGAACCCACCTGCTGCTCACCTTCTGGAGGGCTAGACCCCCATGAACAATGTCTCATACTTTGCCATGTGGACTTTAAATTTCTGTTCCTCGTTGTTCATCCACTGTATAATTCGCCAATGTCTGAATTCTTGATATCACTTGTTCACATGTTGCATCGTCATGAGACTGGGAGCACAGGTTGCTGTAAGGTCAACATGGTTTTTGGCTGGTTGGATGCCCTCTGTCCATTGAAAAAAAAAAAAAAATCACAGATCTTCTCTCATCCCATCGATTAGATTGATCCCTGAAACCTAGTAACTGTAGCTAATCTGAGTATACTTCATGCTCTTCCTTATCCATTTACAATGGCAATAATAGCTGAGTAAAGGTCAAACCCGTTTAGAAATTGCTTTTTTGATGATAAAATGAAATACCGGTACAAGTTCACCAGTTGCTTTGGGAAGAGAGGTAAGATGAAAGAAAAAATATCGACAAGCAGGTAAACGACGATGGCCAACTCTAAGCGCACCTTTGGTAGGCAACTACTCGTTGCCTACCAACCAAATCCTTGCAGACACAACTAGGTAATAGGATGGTCATTGTGTCCTGGCTTCGTCGGAATCAATTGATTCTGAAGAGTAGAAGTGCCTGCCACAATTAAACAAGAAAGAATATAAGAAAGGAAGAAAGAAAACACGACTGACAATCAGGGCAGCATGGAGCTGGCCAAAAATAGCACATCCCACTCAAGTTATTTCTTACTGGACTTACTGGACACATACTTAACCTTGGACATGAGTTCCGCAAGTATAGTTGGTAACTTCCCGCGAACTGGGTAATATCCTACCAAAATAACTCCATAACTATGATGAGTTGAGCAATAATATTTAGAGTAGGTGTGTAATACAATTTCCAAAACGATGAACAATAATCTGGAAATAAAGTCCTCGAACTTTAGTATATATGTCAATCAAGAGAAAACATCTCAGTTGCTTTTTTTTTTTTTTTTTTTTATGCGAGGAAGAAGGAACCAAATGCCATGAGCCCGCAGTAACAGTTCCCTCCAAGAGAAAAACAAAATACAATAGAGAGCCAAATTCAAGATATGATCATTTTGAGATGCCTGGACACACTGCTTTTGAAAGACTGGAGATCATAGGCAGCAGGAAATACAGACAGAGGGAGACAGTTCCAGAGCTGACCTGTTGCATAAATGAAAGACTGGGAGTAACGGTTAACTCTTGCATTAGAGAGTTGGACAGAAAAGGGATGAGAGTTTGCTGCCAGACGGGTGCTACGCGCCCGTCGTAGAGGTGGAGGAATGCAAGCAGACAGTTCAGAGGAGCAGTGACCATTAAAGTAGCGATAGAAAAGAGATAAAGATGCAACAGTGCGGCGAAAAGGCAGAGGTTGAAGGGAGTCAGTAAGAGGAGGAGAGTTAATGAGACGAAAAGCCTTTGACTCCACCCTATTGAGAAGAGCTGTATGTGGGGAGCTTCCCCACACATGAGAGTTGTACTCCACACAGGGGCGGATAAAACCCCTGTATAGAGTCAACAATTGTGCAGGGGTAAAGAAAGAGCAGAGTCGGCTTAGCACACCCAATCTCTTGGAAGCAGATTTTACAAGAGATGTAATATGCTCTTTCCAAGATAAGTCCCGAGTAAATGAAACCCCAAGCATGTTCAAGGATGATGCAGGATTAAGCTGATTATTAAACATTAGCGGGTATACCTGTGGAAGATTTTGTCGGGTTGATAGGTGTAAGAACTGAGTCTTAGTTGCATTAAAGACAACCATATTATTTTTACCCCAGTCAGAGATACGAGCCAAGTCAGACATTAGGTGTGCCATAGCCTCATCCCTTGTTTGTTGAAGTAACTGTTGAGATGGGCGTTGCAGGAACCGAATGGAAAGGTGAAGGGTGGAGTCATCAGGGTATGAGTGGATAGGGTTAGATGTACAGCTTAGAAGATCATTGATGAATAAAAGGAAGAGAGTTGGTGATAGGACAGAACCCTGAGGAACACCACTGTTGATAGATCTAGGAGAAGAACGATGGCCATCTACAACAGCGGCTATAGAACGACCAGAAAGGAAGCTAGCGATGAAGGCACAGATAGAGGGATAGAAACCGTAGGAGGGCAGTTTGGAAATTAAAGATTTATGCCAGACTCGATCGAAAGCCTTTGAGATGTCAAGTGCAATGGCAAAGCTTTCGCCAAAGTCCCGAAAGGAGGATGACCAGGAGTCTGAAAGGTAGGTGAGATGATTGCCAGCGGAGCGTCCCTGACGGAACCCATACTGACGATCGGAAAGAAGGTTGTGATAGGACAGATGCCTTAAAATTTTTCTATTAATAATTGACTCGAAAACTTTTGAAATACAGGACGTTAAAGCAATTGGACGATAGTTGGAGGGTTGGGAGTGGTCACCCTTCTTTGGGACTGGCTGAATGAGAGCAAACTTCCAGCAAGAAGGAAAGGTACAAGTTGACAGACAAAGGCGAAAGAGTTTGCCTAGGCAGGGTGTAAGCACAGAAGCACAGTTCTTGAGAACAACAGGAGGGACCCCATCAGGCCCATATGCCTTGTTAGTACTGAGGCCAGTGATGGCAGAAAATACATCAACTGAAGAAATTTTAATGTCAGCCATGAGGAAGTCAGAGGGGGGAAGTGATGGAGGAACAGCACCGGAATCGTCTAAGGTGGAATTGGAGGAGAAAGTCTGTGCGAAGAGATCTCCTTTATCAGTAGAAGAAATAGCTACAGAACCATCAGAGTAGAAAAGAGGAGGGAAGGATGATGAGGTAAAGTTGTTAGAAAGATTTTTGGCAAGGTGCCAGAAGGAGCAGGAAGAATTAGAGTTGGAGAGTTGAGAGCATTTAGTATGGATGAAATTATTTTAGTAGAGCGAAGAACAGACTTAGCACGATTCCGGGCAGAAACGTAAAGATGATGTGATTCAGGGGTGGGTTGGCTCCGGTACCTTTTGTAGGCCTTCTCCTTGTTGAGGACAGCATTAGAACAAGCGTGATTAAACCAAGGTTTTCTTGCGTTAGTCAAAGGATATGAGAAAGGAATGTATGCTTCCATGCCCGAGAGAATAACCTCCGTAATGCGCAAGGCACACTCAGATGGCTGACGGCCATGGAAGCAATAATCATTCCAGGGAAAATCAAAGAAGTACTGCCTGAGGGCCTCCCAGTCCGCGGCTCCAAAATGCCACAGACGACGTTTCCCTGGAGGGTCCACAGGCCGTACGGAGTGATAGGACAGGTTAAGGTAATAAGGTTGTGATCGGAGGAGCCCAACGGAGAGAAAAGATTAACAGAGTAAGCAGAAGGATTACTTGTGAGGAAGAGGTCAAGTATGTTGGAGCTCTCTCCAAGGCGGTCAGGGATACGGGTAGGGTGCTGTACAAGCTGCTCTAGGTCATTAAGGATAGAAAAGATGTAGGCTTGTTCACCAGGTGGGTCAGTGAAAGGAGAGGAGAGCCAAAGGTGGTGGTGAACATTGAAATCTCCAAGAATGGAGATTTCAGAGAAAGGAGAAATGGACAGAATGTGTTCCATCGCAGAAGTAAGATAGTCGAAGAATTTTTGATAGTCAGTAGAATTAAGGGATAAGTAAACAGCACAGATATATTTAGTCAGAGAATGACAGGAAAGCCGAAGCCAGAGTGTGGAGAATTCAGAAGAATCAAGTTCAGGAACACGAGAGCAAGATAAGTCGTTGCGTATGTATACACAACAGCCACCTTTGGCTTTGCTGCTAAGAAAGGGGAAGAGTTAATAAGCAGGAGGAGAGTGAGTGTGGTGGACAGGGTTGGGGTCAGTCAGTGGGTGGAAAGTGTGGGCTCCTAATCATTGGTTCAAATTTTTGTGTCCATCAAGCTGTAATATTGAGTATCACTTACTGTAGGTGAGTTTTGGTGAACGCACAGTTTAACCAGAACTCTGAGCTGAATAATAAAGAAAAATAAATCCATAAAAACAGGCAAAATCCAGAGTCTGTACTACATAACACAAAGTCACTGCACAGTACTCGCCCCAAAAGATCACTTTCCCTTTTCATTCCATAACTTGTTTTCTGTACTGGACGATACAAAACTACAGTTCAGGTTAGTCATAACACTTGTTTTGAGTACCATAGTTTTCCTTATCAAATATAGCTTATGCCTATAATTTTTTTTATAATTGTATTTCAAAAAATGAATATCAGTCCTTACTTTAAATTTTTTTCTTATTTTTCCATACCACGTATTTCTTTTCCTTTTATATGAATATACACTATAAAACACTTCCCCACACACCCACAAAGTGTCACGTTGGGGCGATGTGGATAGTGGTGGGAGGGTGGTGATGCACTGTCGCTGCAGGCAAGGGGGCAATAAAGGGTCGCCAATGCACATCACTTTCTTCTCTATGTAGTAACTCCTGCTCTCAGACGTCGGCACTCCACTCGATAATGACCATACTGGTATCTCTAAATCTCCCAGTCACTGCCATTCAGCCTCTTCATCGCAAGAATGGTAGGGTTGGTGAGGATGGAGGTAGCCGGGGTAGGGCGGCCGCCCAGATTATGAGAAATCAGAAATCGTTATCCCGTTTCCTGAGGATGACTGGCATAGTAGCTCACCCACCTCCTATATGCCTCCGTCACTTACATAACACAACAAAAAGTGGATAGGCCTTCAAATGCTGGCAGGAAACGCAAGACGGCTATGTTTGTCATCTGAGCCACCTCAAACACCTGTTTTATGACGGTTATGTCGTCATCCGAGATTTAGGGTTTAATTATAATATTCACTCACAGACATTCATAGGTCCAACTTTGACCTTACCATATGACACAAACCTCTGACTGGTTATTATTTTAAACTGGCTCCCGTGAATCTTCCACCAAGTTTCATATAAGTCGGATTAAGACAAAGTTTACCATGTCAAGTGACCTTGCAAACTGGGAAGAGAAAAAAACAGTTGAAAGGCAACATTTCAATGCTTTATGATTTAAATGGCCTTGCTCGTACCGCACTGACAAAGGCGTTTTACTGGTTGATAAAAACAAATGTTCCACTCATACTGTTGTCATTCTTTGCCCAAGTCAGAGTATGTCCAAGGGCTATATTCGAAGTAGCACAAAAGATCTCGTAGCACATTTTCCACAGCGACTTGTTTTGTATCTTTCACTGTTATTACCTTACGTGTTATTCATATCGCTTTAATATTGATCTAGATTACACCAGTTACATACAAGAGGATATTTAGTCACTGTGTGCAGAATAAATCAGTAAAGAAAAGGGTGTTACAAAATCTGCAAAGCCATTTAGAGTATGATCCTGAGTTTCAACCTACGGTATAATGGAGGAATAGGACCAGCATTTTAATAAAGTTTTGATACTAGTAAATGCTTTACTCGGCCCACTGATGTGGTGTATGGAATTATTTTTATTTGCTCGTCTTTCCTCTGTTCATTCTTCTGTAAAAAAAAAAAAAAAAAAGGCAATGCTACGCTGTTGCAACCCTCCATCTGACCAAGCACATACTCCCTACCTCCCTGCACATCTAACCAAGGACATAACGGCCCTACCCCCCCAATCTTTTCTTTTAAAGGAGGGTGTAAGGAGAACGTCTTGAGGACACAACCTTGGTCCTTCAGATTCCTCATCCAGGTCACATTGAAATCTCTGGAAAAATCATTTTTTTTACTTTTTCATTATTTAAAAAAAAATACTTAAGACACAGCATTCTACCCATCAAAAGGCACCGGTTCACTGTAAGACACATAATTATGTGAAGTGTCATGTCTATAGTAAATACTTTCTGAGTTCTTATCCGGAAATGAAATCTTTAAGCCGTGCCAGCCATCCTGCTGCCCTGCCGCTCAACACTACGGACGGACACTTATTGATCCCAGTGGTAACAACACCTACCTCTGACTTTGTCAGGTGGAGGGTAAAAAAAAAAAATAAAAAAATGCACAGGTGCAGACAGTTAAATCAATCCACTGTGTACTCAAATAGTTATGTAACTTTTACATAATATACTGAAAATTTTGTTAAGCTACGAAGCTCGCATCACTGGATTTCGAAAGATATTGCTTGTTGTCTCGTTGTTTCTTATAATGAAGTGAATGGATATTAATGCCCACATTCCAGCATGATTATCATATGTAATGTTATCAGGTCTCTCACTTACGCTTTTACAATAATCAAAATTATATATATTATTCACTCACTTGAAATTTCAGCTTCTGCCTTAGCACCATTTCTGAGGCCAGGATCTGTTATGCAGGGTGATCCGTAAATAGCGCACTACTAACAACTGACTTGACAGTAAATTCTGTGTTGCTAAGATGGTGCATTTAGCTAGTGTGGGTGTGGCTGTGGCATTTCGAGTAGGAAATAAATAAAAGATGGAAGCTAGATGCTGAGAACACAGACTGAGCCGTTCCCACAACACAAGAAATTTCACGCTTTCTCTTAAACTTATATTGTGCATAAAATCCCCACATCTCTGTCAATACTTTCACTCATACAGCACCTAAACACTTGACAAGCAAATTAGGGTGAATGTTAACGTAAATGAAACGCCGAGAACTCGGGCCCTGAGCTGTCGACGCAAAGCGTCGCTCGATATGCCTCAGCCAAGACTCCATGACCTTGCTGACCTATTCAGTTCATTGTCCCTTCATAATGAATCACAGACAAAAGTTTGGTCGCGATCCTTCGTGGGGTTCAGTAGATGTCACACTCACAAGGATAAACTAAATTGACCCAATATGACCTAGACTTTTGACCTCCTGACCTAGCTGACCTAATCAGTTCATCATCTCCTCATACTGCATCGCTGACAATATATGGGTGGAAATCCATTGTTTGGTTCAGGAGACATCGTGGCCACACGGACACACGGACCCACGAATGCACCACTCACGCATGGTCAGACCAATCACTTTATGCCTCCTCTACCATAGGTGGGAGGAGGCGTATGTACCATGAAAGTTAAAGTGATCTGTGCTAAGAGTTAACTGCTTTTAAGACTTGGTTATAATGTAAATTTTAAGCTTCATAAGCGCAGCTTCATGTTAATGTAATTGTTAGGTTTAAGTAACCTCTGTTGGGTTTCATTCTTGGTATGAGGCGCCTGTATTTCTAAACACTTACAAACATTACATAACGTTGTATTCATTTGCATGAAAATGATAGAAAGAAGAAGAAGAAGAAGAAGTAGGAGGAGGAGAAGGGATATGAAAGGAATGAGAAGAAGAATGAGGAGGAGAAAGTTAAAAGGAAGAAAGAAAAGAAAAGAGGGGACGGCGTCGCCTACTACCTAGGTTAATGCCTGTCGATTGTACTTGGGTGTTTGAGGTTGATACCAAGAACCATATTCTCATTGGTTAAGGATGTTCTTTAACACCTTACTGTCATCATCTGTGTAACATGATTCCTTCCAGTAACGCCATACTCATTCTATATAACGTATAAAAATATGTTGACCAGCCATATCCAAAATGATATTGTGTTAAGTACAATCAACTGGCGGTAGCAACAACAAAAAAGTTAATACATCTCACGTTCTACAAGAGAAGTAATGGCTTAGTGAGTGTGGGGATGAAAGTGTTTATACAGTGAAAGGGCAGTTGCAAATATCAGGATTATTGGAGCTTGTCCCCGAATATTACGCAGGAGTAAAGTGCTCATGGTGCATGGAATTACTCTCCTTTCTCGGTTTCAAAGTCGCTCTTTAAAGCCCCGGCATTTAAGTGTCAGTTATCTCTGGTGCGCTTTAGCTACCTTCACCAGTCAACAGGATAGTAACACTTATTTTGTTATATTCCGGATTCTACTTCACCCTAGCAGCTAGAGTATGTCATTTGTACTGTATTCTTGCTAACTCCGGACAAGAGACTTTATGTTTGCTGTCAGGAAGGACGTGAGTTTGACCTCAGGTTGTGGGTGGGGGTGTAAGTTTGACCTCAGGTTGTGAGTGGGAAGCCATTGATTAGTTAAATAATTTTAATGTCGGTGAAATCGACATTAGAAATCATCTGCTGACATGTTATAAAACACCCCAGCTAATAACAACACACCATTCCTGAATTAGATCATCCTCGCATGTATTAAGTATGGACGGTAAATATTTGTGCTGAATATGAAGGTTCGTAGAAGGTTAAGGACTAGACTGCAGCACCAGTCGAGCAGGGCAGTACTCCCAAGCTGGGTGGAAAACTGATGACAGGGAGAGCTGGATCTCCCGTTTCATCAGCCCTCGGGACTAGTTCTTGACCATCCCCCTTTGCTGAAATTTTCAGTGTCTCAGTAACACAGAGAGTAAGCCAGCATGCACTCCACTACAAGTTTCTCTAACTGTCAAAACCAATCTACATGCGCAGTACACTCTACACTTCCTTTTCAAATTAAAAAAGGAAAATGACGGACATAAACCATGCCTCCGAGTCCCCAGGGGGAGGGGACCATAAATGCCCGGACCATAAATGCCCCCACCATGCGCCCCTCTCCCGGTGACGACTCCTGGAAACACTGTCTGACTCACTTCTTCATTTCTGCAACATTCGCGGCCTTTCCTCTAACTTTCCCTCTGTTGAACCTCACCTCTCCTCCTCTAAACCTCACCTTCCCTTTTTAACCGAGATTCAGCTGTTTGATGAAACTGACAGCAAACCCTTCTCTGTATCCTCATACATTCTCTGTACTCATTTCAAAGCCAAAGGTGGCTGTTCTGCATATGTACGCAATGACTTATCATGCTCTCGTGTTCCTGAACTTGATTCTTCTGAATTCTCCGCTCTCTGGCTTCGGCTGTCCTGTCATTTTCTAAATATATCTGCGCTGTATACTTATCCCTAACTCTACTGGCTATCAAAAATTCTTCGACTATCCTACTTCTACGATGGAACACGTTCTATCCATTTCTCCTTTCTCTGAAATCTCCATTCTAGATTTCAATGTTCACCACTGCCTTTGGCTCTCTTCTCCTTTCACTGATCCAACTGGTGAACAAGCCTTCATCTTTTCTATCCTTAATGACCTAGAGCAGCTTGTACAGCATCCTACTTGTATCTCTGACTGCCTTGGAGAGAGCTCCAATGTACTTGATGTCTTCCTTACAACTAATCCTTCTGCTTACTCTGTTAACCTTTTCTCTCTATTGAGCTTCTCCGGTCACAACCTTATCACCTTAACCTGTTCTATTGCTCTGGTACGGCCTGTAGACCCTCCAAAGAAACATCAACTGTGGCATTTTGGAGCTGCAGACTGGGAGGCCCTCAGGCAGTACTTCTTTGATTTTCCATGGAATGATTATTGCTTCCATGGCCGGGAGTCATCTGAATTTGCCTTGCACATTACTGAGGTTATTCTCTTGGACATGGAATCATACATTCCTTTCTCAGATCCTCTGACTAATGCAAGAAAGTCTTGGTTTATTCACGCTTGTCCTAATGCTATCTGCAACAAGGAGAGGGCCTATAAAAGGTACCAGAGCCAACCTAACCCTGAATCACACCTTCATGTTCTTGCCCAGAATCATGCTCTGTTCTTCGTTCTGCTAAAAATAATTTCATCCATACTAAATGCTCTCAACTCTCCAACTTGAATTCTTCCCGCTCCTTCAGGCACCTTGTCAAAAACCTTTCTAACAACTTTACCTCATCATCCCTCCCTCCTCTTTTCTACTCTGATGGCTCTGTAGCTATTTCTTCTATTGATAAAGCAGATCTCTTCGCTCAGACTTTCTCCTCCAATTCCACCTTAGATGATTCCGGTGCTGTTCCTCCATCACTTCCCCCCTCTGACTTCCTCGTGGCTGACATTAAAATTTCTTCAGCTGATGTATTTTCTGCTATCACTGGCCTCAATACTAACAAGGCATATGGGCCTGATGCGATCCCTCTTGTTGTCCTCAAGAACTGTGGTTCTGTGCTTACATTCTGCGTGGGTAAACTCTTTCGCCTTTGTCTTTCAACTTGTACCTTTCCTTCTTGCTGGAAGTTTGCTCTCATTCAATCAGTCCCAAAGGAGGGTGACCATTCCCAATCCTCTAACTTTCGTCCAGCTGCTTTAACGTTCTGTGTCTCAAAAGTTTTCGAGTCTATTCAGAATAGAAAAATGTTCAAGCATCTTTCCTATCACTACCTTTTTTTGGTCGTCAGTATGGGTTCCATCAGGGACGCTCCACTGGCGATCTTCTCACCTGCTTTCGGACTCCTGGTCATCCTTCTTTCGGGACTTTAGCGAAAGCTTTGCCATTGCACTTGACATCTAAAAGGCTTTCGATCGAGTCTGGCATAAATCTTTAATTTCCAAACTGCCTTCTTATGGTTTCTATCCTATCTGTGCCTTCATCTACAGTTTCCTTTCTGGTCGTTCTATAGCCGCTGATGTAGATGGCCATCGTTCTTCTCCTAGATCTGTCAACAGCGGTGTTCATCAGGGCTCTGTCCTATCACCAACTCTCTCCCTTTTATTCATCAACGATCTTCTAAGTTGTACATTTAACCTTATCAATTTGTACGCTGATGATTTCACCCTTCACCTTTTTATTCGGTTCCCACAACATCCATCTCAGCAGTTACTTCAATAAACTAGGAATGAGGCTATGGCACACTTAATGTCTGACTTGGCTCGTATCTCTGACTGGGGTACAAGTAACCTTGTTGTTTTTAATGCATCAAAGACTCAGTTCTTACACCTATCAGCCAGACAAAATCTTCCACAGGAGTACCCTACCTAATGTTTAATAATATCCAGCTCAATACTACATCATCCTTGAACATGCTTGGGGCTTCAATCACTTGGCATTTATCTTGGAAAGATCATATTACATCTCTTGTAAAATCTACTTGTAAGAGATTAGAGGTGCTAAACCGGCTCTGTACCTTCTTTACCCCTGCACAGTTGTTGACTTTATACACGGGATTTACTCGTCCCTGTATAGAGTACAACTCTCATGTGTGGGGAGGCTCCCAACATACAACCCTTCTCAATAAGGTAGACTCAAAGGCTTTTCGTCTCATTAATTCTTCTCCTCTTTCTGGCTCCCTTCAATCTCTGTCTCTTTGCCGCACTGCTGCATCTTTATCTCTTTTCTATCGTTACTTCCATGGTCACTGCTCCTCTGAATTGTCTGCTTGAATCCCTCCACCTCTACGACGGGTGCGTAGCACCCGTCTAGCAACAAACTCTCATCCCATTTCTGTCCAACTCTCTGATGCAAGAGTTAACTGTTATTCCCAGTCCCTCATTTATGTAACAGGTCAACTCTGGAACTCTCTCCCTCTGTCTGTATTTCCTACTTCCCATGACCTCTAATCTTTCAAACACAGTGCGTCCAGGCATCGCAAAATGAACGGATCTTGAATTGGCTCTCTTTTGTATTGTTTCTTTCTTTTTTCTTAGAAGGAGCTGTTATTGCGGGTTCCGCTTTGGTTCCTTCTTTCTCGCAAAAAAAACAACAACAACAACAACAAATAGGAGGTTTGCCTATTACTTACGAAATGGACAGCCTGACCACAGTTCTACACGGAAAAAGAATACGTTTCTGTTGAATAAAGTAATCCGGCATTAGGTGGGATTAAGTGTTAAAGTGTTTCCCACCTTGGATGGGTTATAGTGTGTCCCTCTAATAGTGCAAGTCTCCAGATAATACCATACCATATGATGACTGGATGAGGACAAAACACACACACACACACACACACACACACACACACACACACACACACACACACACACACACACACACACACACACACACACACACACACACACACACACACACACACACACAGATACAAGATCTGACGTAATAGAGCCAAAGGCATGTCCAGGACTTCGTTTTGTCTGGGACTTTGGAAAAATACCCCTGGGCAGGTACTTACGGACCCCAACTCAATCTAACTTTAAAAGCCACCTAAATAACTCTCTGCCAGACATGCACAACACCTATTGAAGACCCTATGCAAACAAGTAAGTGACAGAAACCATGAAATAAATGAAAAGGAACCAGAGAATGAGAAATTAGAAGTGAATATGGAAAATATTTAGCAGTGTACAGGATACTTTCAACACGTCCGTGGTCATCACGAACATTAACCCACGTCCTCTAAGGCTCTAACAGTGATGAAAATGCTCTTGATGTACGTACAGTAATCCAGTGTTTTGCTGCACTTAATCCTTTGCACTGTGAATTATAGTTGTTTAACACTGCACATTCTGTTTTTACTTGCACCACGCCAGTTATAAAACGCCAGTGTTGCACTCTGCACTTAATCGTCTGCACTCTGAATTTTAATTTCTTAACACTACACAACACACTAAATTCCCATGTGGTCTAGTGGCGAGGTACTGCAGTTTATTCACTGTTTATTCACAAAAACGAGCACGTGGCACAGCCATGGTGACGAGTGTGGTAACAACGGTAGGTAGGCAGGAACTGGGGAGGGGAGGATGCAGGGGAGTTCTACTATGCGCCAAAAAACAGCTGTTCGTCAGAACCCTCCACCTCCTCAATCTATATATTTAGATGATGTGAATAGACCAAATTTTACAGGAGAGGATAGTACTGTTTCGATTTACGATTTCCTCAGAGAGGTCGAAAACGACCTGCATAATCGCCAGATTGTCAATGAACCCTTGAAGGTTTCATACCTTCTCAGTCGACTTCACCATGGCAGATCATTAATAGGAGCCACTATTCGTGCGGGGCACTTCGAAGATTGTCAAACGTTTGACATGTTTAGCCAACGACTCATTCAATACTGTTGCCAACATTCCAATTCTGCGTCCCTTATAGGATAAACTAATCTCCTCAAGCAAATGCAGGAAGACATGGAGGTACATCCCCAACATGAAAAAGTAATTGAGACAGCCGCTACTATGAGGGTGACGAGTTCAGAGTTGCGCCAATTATTCCGTGGTACTCAATGGGTAACAGAACACAACGGGGAGATCATGATTACATTAAATAATTTTGCAGACTTGTTCGGTTACTTTAGACTTCTCAATTGGCTTTTGGACTCCAAAAAACAAATAGCGCTACAAGTTGGCTTTAAACCAGGAGACAAAATAATGGATGTATGTAAAACAATTGTAGAGAGGTCAGGAACAGACTTCACTCGCTAGGTCGATTCTTACAGTTCACCCTCTCCCTCTGCAGGTGGTACTGCGAGAGTACTACACACCAGCATCACTTCATTTGATTCCTCTCGTTCACGGCCAACTACAAGAACTAGACCTAGTAATCGGTCTCACTCACAATATCGTTCACCTTCTAGCGGTCGTGACAATTAAACTCTGCGACGAAGCAAACAATTCTCAATTACGTGCTGGCACTGCGGTAATATAGGTCATAGAGAGTCTAGCTGTGCATACAAAGAAAGACGTTTTTGCTCACGGGAACGCCCGCGCGCACCTTCGCAGTCCCGACGCCTAACTTGCAAGTACCATAAGAATAGCACAACTCACTCCATGGACGAGTGTCGTTACCTTAAGAGCCGTCAGTCGGGGGAAGACGAGCGCTCGGATCGGAGAAATATAACCTAACAGTAGAAGATCCGCCGGTGTGTGAAAATAAGGCAACAGAAAATCAACTCCACATTCGTCAGGTAGGACCTATAACATCTTCAGGCTTAGTCATTCTAGGATGGAACGAAGGGGTACAAACCTCTTTCTTTATGGACAGTGGATCTATGGTAAATCTAATCTCAGATACCTCTTTAAACATTAGGAAAATAACTAAAAGAGTTTGGATCCTCGAACCACCTGACATTCGCCTATGCGGTGTGGATGGGTCAGAATTTCAGGTCAAAGGAAAGATCACACTAGAAGTACAACTTGATAAAGCCTTAAGACCTTTTGATGTAGAGTTTCATGTCACTAATGATCTTAGGTATCCAGCGGACACTCTCATTGGCTTTTCGACAATGGTCCAAGAAGCCATTACTCTCCTCCCTTCTTCTCGTTGTGTACATGTCAATGGTTTCTCAATATCTAGTATGGCATATCCACGTCCGGTACTTTCCCAAACCGACTCAGTTATTAAGTCTCACATGATTCCAACAGTAGTCAAGAGTAACCAAATACACACGCTGTTACCTGAACAGCCAGGTACACTACCATATAGTACTACATCCTCTGAGCATTCAATTATAGATCGTATCAACCCCTCTGACAGTGGCACACTCGCCGACTCAGACACGTCTCATTTAACTACCTCAGATAGTGTGATTGATGTTTTACAACACACAGAGATAAGATGTGCAGTAACAAATCAGTGCACAATTTTGTTGCCGCACAAGTTTACCAAAGTCTCTGTTAGTGTTGTGGGTGCGAAAGCAAGAGTGGATGTACTAACCTTACCTGAGACGTGTTGAATGAATGGCTTAGCTTATGAGTCAGCGTTGTGTACGGTGCTAGAGGATGGTTTATGCTACTTGTATATTGCAAACACAACAAACGCCGCTTACACCTTACGAACGAGAACTCAGATTAGCGATTTCTTGGTATACCCAGCGGCCATACGTGAGTGCCAGGACTTCCCATACCCTGTTGCCGATGTATGCTCAGTTGCTCAGTCCACCAGTATTCCATCTAATCTTGAATCTCATCTGAAACAAAGTGATTTCCGGAACACCGACATCAATTAATTAATCTCTTGCGAGACTATCGCGAAGTAGTAGCCCTACCCAGTGAGAATATGGGCAAAACAAATTTGGTAAAGTACAATATTACATTACAGCCAGGTGGTCAGCCAGTATATATTCCTGCCTACCGTTTACCACATAGCCAACGTCAACAAGCCGATCGTTTTATTCAAGACATGTTGGATAATGAGGTCATTGAACACTCTGATAGCCCGCGGAACAGCCCACTATTTCTGGTTGCAAAGAAAGATGGTGAGTTATGACCAGTCATAGATTACAGACGCGTGAATGCACTGACTGTCCCAGACAGATTTCCAATTCCTGTACTCACTAATTTGCTGGAATCCTTAGGCGAAAACAATTGTGTTTTTTCCTCCCTAGATCTTTTAAGTGGTTACTGGAAAGTCGAGATGGAAGAATCATCTCGTCCTGTCACTGCCTTCAGTACTCCATCCGGTCATTACCAATTCCAAAGACTTCCATTCGGTTTGAGAAATGCACCTTCAGCGTTCGTGCGATTAATTCATACAGTTTTCGCTGGCATGATAGGTCACTCAGTTTTTGCTTATCTAGATGATGTCATACTCGCTAGTCACTCAGTGGAGGAACACTTAGAAAAGTTAGCCGAAGTGTTCACTAGACTCAAACAAGCTGGACTTAAAATCAAAGTGTGACTCTTTACGTAAGAAACTCCAATTCCTAGGACATGTTGTTGACGCTCACGGAATTCACACATCAGATGACAAGGTTAGAGCTGTGACGAAATTCCCAACTCCAACCAACACCGACGCTGTATGCGGTTTCCTCGATCTCAGTGGGTATTATAGAAAGTTCATAAAATCGTACACCAAGATAGCTGCACCGTTAACAAAATTCCTAAAGAAGGATGCACCTTTTGTGTGGGCTGATGAACCGCATTCACAACACTGAAAACTGCTCTAGCACAATCACCAGTTTTGGCATTCCCTGATTATTCTAAACCATTTCTTCTCTGTACTGATGCTTCCGGAGTAGGCCTAGGTGCCGTTCTCATGCAATATGACTCTGAAGGAAAAAACGTGACATTGCCTATGCTAGCCGTGTGCTAAACTCAGCGGAAAAGAATTACAGTGTAACTCACTGGGAAGCCCTTGCCGTGGTGTGGTCCCTAAAACATTTCTGCAACATCATCTATCCAAACTGACCATCTTCCCTTATGTGACTTGTTTCAGGGACGTAACCTTACCGGTCGACTTGCACATTGGGCAGTCACTGTGACTGACTATAATCCAACATTTGAATACGTTCCTGGAAAATCCAATGTCGCTGCCGATGCCCTCTCGTGGCATGTTGCCACAGTCTCAACCAGTTGCAACGTAAACTTAGAGTTCAATTATGACACACTACGTAGGTTCCAGCGTGAGGACCCCATATGGTCACAGGTTATATATTTCCTAGAGTCAGGCGATGATTCTTCTCTGCCAAAGTTACCAGACTCTGCATCTGATTTCTTCCTCAACAATGAATTGCTCTATAAAAACTCAGTACTGACAGGTAACAACGTACCTCATCACGAAGTTAAGCAACTAGTCATTCCGACAGATTTAATTCCTGCTGCCCTCCATTTAATCCACGACACCCCTCATGTATCACACCCTGGCAAAGACAGAGGCTTACAGCAAGCACGTCTGTCATATTATTGGCCCACTATGCGAAAGGATATAGAAGCACACTGTGATGCATGTTTATCATGTGCCCATCACAAGGGGACAACCAGTCAACCTGCTCCTATATTGCAGTACCCAGCACAATCAAACCTTGGCAAACTGTCTCTCTCGATCTTCTGAAGTTGCCTCGTACAGAATCTGGCTTCTTTTATCTGTTAGTGGCAGTTGATCATTTCTCTAGATTTGTTATCTTAGTTCCATTGCGTGAAAAGTCTGCTAACGCAGTAGCACATGCCTTTATTAATTCAGTTATTTGCCCTTTCACAACACCCAATGCTTCTTCGGAACCCAGTTTATTTGATTCCATATCCACTCAGTTGAGTAACCTTGACCATGCCCTTGGCAATGAAATTACCATTTTGGGTGATTTTAACATACACAATGTTGAATGGTTATTGCATTCTGCCCAGACTGACGACGCTGGTCTAGAATGCGAGCTGTTTGCGGAATCGTTTAATCTCACCCAGTTGGTAAAGCAACCAACCAGAATACCTGATAATCCTGACCATAATGCCCATCTCTTGGATTTATTCTTGACAAATAATCCAGATCAATACAGGATAGAGGTAATGTCACCACTTGGATCCTCTGACCACAATCTCATCAAAACCTCATTAGTTAACCCTCCTACACCTCCCCAGTCCGAACCTGTCAGGGTGACCCAATGGCACTTTGACAGGGCAGACTGGGATGGATTTAGAAATTATCTTGCTGATGTTCCATGGCAGTCTTTCTTCTCTAGTGATCCCAATTCTACCCAGTCCCACATTTGCGACTTAATACTAGCTGGTATGGATTTATTCATACCAAGTCAACAATTCACTAAAAGATCAAACTCTCCAAAATGGTTTGATGGCAATTGTGCCACAGCAACAGCCCAAAAGTCATTAGCATATAACTCTTACTTAAAATCAAAAACATCTGAATCACTCTCCCAATTTAAAATTGCTAGAAATCATGCAAAAGCTGTATTAAATCTATCTAAATCAAACTTTCTTCAAAAGCAAGCATCAAAACTACTTAACAACCCTAATGACAATAGAATATTCTGGTCAACTCTTAATTCTTTCAATAATAACTTTAACAAGCCATCTTCCATTCCCCCACTAAAATCTTCAGATGGCAATATTACAAATGACCCACGTGGGAAAGCAGATATCTTTGCTAGTACCTTTGCAAGAAACTCTACCATAGATGATACCAGCCAGAATGTCTCAGTACTGGAACTTGATTCTCCCGAAATTGCCCCACTTAAAATACAGACAAGATTCGTAAAATCCATCCTAGACAATTTACCCACCAACAAAGCTCCAGGCCCAGATGGAATTCCGCCAATTGTTTTGAAAAAGTGTTCCCCTGAACTTGCCTCTGTCCTAGCCAAATTTTTCAGACTATGCATACGTACTTCTTTATTCCCAAATTCATGGAAAGAAGCCAATATCCACCCAGTTCCGAAGAAAGGAAGTTCGTCTGACCCCTCCAATTACAGACCAATAGCTGTCACATCTTCTCTTGGTAAGGTATTTGAAACTTTAACTAATAAGCATATTGTTAAACATCTTGAATCCAATAACTTAATTAGTGATAGACAATACGGTTTTCGCCACGAAAGATCCACCATTGACATACTCAATCTCTTAACTTATACCATCCATCAATCAACTGATCTTTTTGGAGAAACTCATGCAGTAGCTCTTGATATCTCTAAAGCTTTTGACAGAGTATGGCACCGTTCCCTGCTATCCAAACTCCCTTGCTATGGACTAACGTCTGTTGTTCCTTTGATTTCTTCTTATCTTAGTGACAGGAAAATAAGAGTAAAAGTAGATGATGTATATTCGAATTTCCACTCAATTAACGCCAGCATGCCGCAGGGATCAGTTCTGGCGCCAACCCTATTTCTGGTTCATATTAATGATCTCTTATCTGTCACTCACAATCCCGTTCACTCATATGCAGATGACTCAACACTACATAGTTCATTCACACTCAGACATCCATTTACAAAGTCTAATATCTCTACCTCTCAACTCAGTACAGCCATCTCCATAAATCAAGATCTAGCTACAATCAGTGAATGGGGACAAAACAACCTTGTCTCTTTTAATGCTAGTAAAACTAAATAATTATATACAGTTTACTAATAGACAGATATTGCCAGATTCGTACATTACCTTCAGTGCTACTAATATTCCCATCTCCAAAAGTATTGAAATTCTTTGTGTCTCACTTAACAGTGCCCTCAGCTGGACCTCTCATGTCAGATCACTTGCTAAAACCGCCTCAAAGAAACTTGGATTATTGTACAGAGTTCGTAACTTCTTCGCCGATGAGCAGTTAGCTATAATTTATAAGAGTCATGTGCGCCCTCAGCTTGAATATTGCTCACCCTTGTGGAATGGTTGTGGAGAGGTTGCATTAAGACAACTAGACAAAATTCAGAATAAAGCTGTTAGAATCATTAACAACCCTGCCATTACATATAAACTACCTCCCCTGCAAGTAAGAAGGAATGTTGCCTCCCTTGCATTATTTTACAGATATTTTTTTGGCAAATGCTCAGACGAAGTTGCGTCCATGGTGCCACCTGTCCATGCCTTCCCTCGTGCTACACGGGCATCTGGTAGCGCTCATGACTGGAATGTCACTCAACCATATTGCAGAACTTCTGCCTATCAGAATTCTTTCATTCCCCGAACTGCATCTCTCTGGAACTCACTTCCCCAGAGTTGTTTTCCTCCAAATTTCAACCCACAACTGTTCAAGTCTAACTGTTACAGACATTTTATGAATAGAGGACACCAGTACTCTGGTGTATGGATTATTTTTTTCCCCCCATTTGTTTTTCCTTCCTCCATTCTGTTATTAAAAAAAAAAAAAAAAAGTAATTTTAACTGATAACGGGTCAGAGTTCAATAATTCAGTTCTGGAAGAAGTTTGTCTTCGATACGGAATTAAGAAATGCAATATTGTGGCCCATCATCCAGCCTCGAATGGCTTTGACAAAAGACTACCTTATTCACTGTCGCAATCCAAGCCTCATCCGATCTACGACTACGATAACTATGTGCGAATAAACCTATCTAACTTCCAGAAAATTCATAAAAATGTTCAGGATAATCTGGCCCTTACAAATGAGGAGATGGTGCGTAACCAACATGCCGCTGCCACAGATATTGCCATCCAAGTAGGTGACTTAGTTTTTGCCCTAGATCATGACAGAAAATCAAAAACTAAACAGTAAATTCTTGGGTCCCTTCCGTGTCATATCTCGTAAAGGTAACAAATTCGAATTAAGAGATCCGCACAAGGCAGAGACGACATGGGTGCATGCAGATAATCTCAAACGTGCATCAAAACGCATAGACTTGGAGGAACCACTAAGATAGACCACACCCCCACAACAAATTCCTACTCAGCCTTCTTCCTGTTCTCTAAACCTTCCTTCTGACATTACTGTTCAGCCTTCCCCTACTGTTAATGACTATCGTGCCAAGTTGCGTTCTGCCACTAAGTTTCTTGCATAACGTTACCATTTCATACTGTCGTTATCATCTGCATCAACATCACCTCTAAGATCACCTCATTTTATTAGAAATCGACATTCCAATGACACATTTTTTGTACCCACTCTACCTACCCATCTGCTGGAAATCAGATTATATTCGTTATCAATTCAAGCATCTTCAAGATTACTTCCCTCACCAATCGCCTGTGGGTCGCTCAAGAGTGAAACGTGGATTTTTTGACCTTGGAGAAATCCTCAGTGGATTATTTGGTGTAGCGACTAACCGTGAACTTTCTGGTTATAAAAACGACTTAATCCAATTATCCAATGCCATCGAGTCCCAAAATAAAGTGTTACGTATTGAACATTTTATGATGCAACAGATGAGTCACCATCTACATGATGTTACTAATGCATTAAATAATTTTACGATTGTTCTTAAGCGTGAAGTATCAAGACTAATATTATTTCAGAGTTGATGGATGTTAAATTATATGTTGATAATTTACAGGTTTCTCTGGATTCTCTTGTCTCCCAAGTTACTAGAGTAATTCGCATTTTAGTCAATGCTGTTGATAGTTGTGTAACCCTAGATTTAGTATCTCTCTCTGACCTTCGTTCTACCTTGGAATCGGCTCACTCAACATTCGGCTTGTCTCCTATGATTCCATTTTCCTCTTTAGAACACTACTACCCAATACTAGAGGCCACATTCCTTACTAAAGATATAATTGTTCATATTCCTCTTCGTTCTTCCATCATACTCGATCTCTTTCACATCATTCCTTTTCCCTTCTGGTACAATAACTCCCTAGTACAACCCTATATCTCTTCAGAGTACTTTCTTCTCTCCCATGATAATCTCTATATTGCCTTCCTCTCCCCAAGTGACCTCGGTAGATGTGCCCTTCTCACACCCAACTCTCGTGTTTATGCTGCGTACCTCATAACAATTTTTCCTGGCAGCGTTGCTCCTTGCGAATCTGCCTTAGTCCTTAACTTCTCAGTACAACCTGTCTGTACCTTCGTTCCGGCTCTCAAAAGCCACGTACAACATGCTCGTCTAAATCACATCCGCTATTTCTTTTTTAGTGCCTCAACTCCAGTCAGTCTTATTTGCCCAGGGACCCCTGTCCATTCACTATTCGCAATTGGTTTATATAAGGCCCCTGATTACTGTACAGTAAAGTCTGAGTCTATAATAGCCCATGCCACACATTATCACTTCGCACTCCGCTCCCACAAGTATGACATCTTCAGACCTATTAATACTACCTTTCATCTACCAACAGACAATCTTTCTATCACATCAGAAAACCTACGTATGTTGAACTACTTAAACAGTTCTAATTTTATTATGAACCAGTTCTCTTCAGCTTTTAACCGCTCCTGGTCACATCCAGTCTTTGTATTTCCTCCGGTTGTCTTATGTTTTCTAGGTTTTATTGCAATTGTTTGTATCCTGTATTGTTGTCTCAAGCGAATGGACAAACGGTTGCATGAGATCCGTGTAGCAACAAGGTTAGTGCGACAACCAAAAGACCTGGAAAATGGTAGTTCTGAGTAAAGCTCATTTTGTGATTATATTTGTATATTGACCAAACCTATATGTTTATGCTATTTTTCCAACATGGCCATGTACTGTAAATATATTAATCCTTTCTTACACCCAGCTTTGTGAATTATGTAGTAATATCTCATTTATTATTGTACTCCCATGTAATCCCGGTTCACTGTAAAAAAAAAAAAAATAAAAAAAGGGGCGTCTCACTGTATACTCAGACCACTTGTATTCTTGCCATATTATGACTTGATGCCCCACCACTGTGTCAGGAGACACACTTTTTGATGAGGGGGAAAATTGTTGTAACTTTTTTGTAGATATTATATAATATGTAAATATAGTATGTAATTCGTTGTAAGTAGTTGTAAGTAGGATCCAAGTAGGGCGTCAACGCCCGCTCAGTATGTTATGTCTACAAAGGTATGAGTCACGACTTCCGAGTCACACCGCTTCTCTCTCTCTAGCCGGTGGGAAACTGGCGACCAGAAGCAGTTCAAACGGGTATGGGGTCGGACGTGTAATTGTCCGGTATCGCTGTATATTTATTCAGGACTGTGTTTAATATATTGTCAGAAAACTACTACAAGCCTTTGCCTTTACCTGCAAGTGACGTAAAGGGGGCCAACGACAGTTTTAACATTTTATATATATATATATATATATATATATATATATATATATATATATATATATATATATATATATATATATATATTTATTTATTTATTTATTTATGCGAAGAAGAAGGAACCAAAGGCCATGAGCCCGCAGTAACAGTTCCCTCCAAGAGAAAAACAAAATATAATAGAGAGCCAAATTCAAGATCCGATCATTTTGAGATGCCTGGACACACTGCGTTTGAAAGACTGGAGATCATAGGCAGCAGGAAATACAGACAGAGGGAGACAGTTCCAGAGCTGACCTGTTGCATAAATGAAAGACTGGAAGTAATGGTTAACTCTTGCATTAGAGAGTTGGACAGAAAAGAGATGAGAGTTTGCTGCCAGACGGGTGCTACGCGCCCGTCGTAGAGGTGGAGGAATGCAAGCAGACACTTCAGAGGAGCAGTGACCATTAAAGTAGCTATAGAAAAGAGATAAAGATGCAACAGTGCAGCGAAGAGACAGAGGTTGAAGGGAGTCAGTAAGAGGAGGAGAGTTAATGAGACGAAAAGCCTTTGACTCCACCCTATTGAGAAGAGCTGTATGTGGGGAGCCTCCCCAAACATGAGAGTTGTACTCCACACAGGGGTGGATAAAATCCTTGTATAGAGTCAACAATTGTGCAGGGGTAAAGAAAGAGCGGATTCGGCTTAGCACACCCAATCTCTTGGAAGCAGATTTTACAAGAGATGTAATGTGATCTTTCCAAGATAAGTCCCGAGTAAATGAAACCCCCAAGCATGATCAAGAATGATCCAGGATTAAGCTAAATATTATTAAAAATTAGTGGGTATACCTGTGGAAGATTTTGTGGGGTTGATAGGTGTAAGAACTGAGTCTTAGATGCATTAAAAACACTCATATTATTTTTACCCCAGTCAGAGATACGAGCCAAGTCAGACATTAGGTGTGCCATAGCCTCATCCCTTGTTTGTTGAAGTAACTGTTGAGATGGGCGTTGCGGGAACCGAATGGAAAGGTGAAGGGTGGAGTCATCAGCGTATGAGTGGATAGAGTTATATGTACAGCTTAGAAGATCATTGATGAATAAAAGGAAGAGAGTTGGTGATAGGACAGAGCCCTGAGGAACACCACTGTTGATAGATCTAGGAGAAGAACGATGGCCGTCTACAACAGCGGCTATTGAACGACCAGAAAGGAAGCTAGCGATGAAAGTACAGATAGAAGGATAGAAACCGTAGGAGGGCAGTTTGGAAATTAAAGATTTATGCCAGACTCGATCGAAAGCCTTTGAGATGTCAAGTGCAATGGCAAAGCTTTCGCCAAAGTCCCGAAAGGAGGATGACCAGGAGTCTGAAAGGTAGGTGAGAAGATCGCCAGTGGAGCGTCCCTGACGGAACCCGTACTGACGATCGGAAAGAAGGTTGTGATAGGAAAGATGCCTTAAAATTTTTCTATTATGAATTGACTCGAAAACTTTTGAAATACAGGACGTTAAAGCAGTTGGACGATAGTTGGAGGGTTGGGAGTGGTCACCCTTCTTTGAGACTGGCTGAATGAGAGCAAACTTCCAGCAAGAAGGAAAGGTACAAGTTGACAGACAAAGGCGAAAGAGTTTGCCTAGGCAGGGTGTAAGCACACAAGCACAGTTCTTGAGAACAACAGGAGGGACCCCATCAGGCCCATATGCCTTGTTAGTACTGAGGCCAGTGATGGCAGAAAATACATCAGCTGAAGAAATTTTAATGTCAGCCATGAGGAAGTCAGAGGGGGGAAGTGATGGAGGAACAGCACCGGAATCGTCTAAGGTGGAATTGGAGGAGAAAGTCTGTGCGAAGAGATCTGCTTTATCAGTAGAAGAAATAGCTACAGAACCATCAGAGTAGAAAAGAGAAGGGAAGGATGATGAGGTAAAGTTGTTAGAAAGATTTTTGGCAAGGTGCCAGAAGGAGCTGGAAGAATTCGAGTTGGAGAGTTGAGAGCATTTAGTATGGATGAAATTATTTTTAGCAGAGCGAAGAACAGTCTTAGCACGATTCCGGGCAGAAACGTAAAGATGATGTGATTCAGGGGTGGGTTGGCTCCGGTACCTTTTGTAGGCCCTCTCCTTGTTGCGGACAGCATTAGAACAAGCGTGATTAAACCAAGGCTTTTTTGCGTTAGTCAAAGGATATGAGAAAGGAATGTATGCTTCCATGCCCGAGAGAATAACCTCCGTAATGCACAAGGCACACTCAGATGGTTCCCGGTCATGGAAGCTATATTCATTCATATATATATATATATATATATATATATATATATATATATATATATATATATATATATATATATATATGTATCTATCTATGTATCTATCTCTATCTATCTATCTATCTATCTATCAATATATATATATATATATATATATAAATATCTCTATCTTTATATATATATATATATATATTTATATATATATATATATATATATATATATATATATATATATTTCTCTGTATCTATCTATCTATCTATATATATATAGATAAATATATATATATATGTATATATATATATATATATATATATATATATATATATATATATATATCTCGCTCTCTCTCTCTCTCTCTCTCTCTCTCTCTCTCTCTCTCTCTCTCTCTCTCTCTCTATATATATATATATATATATATATATATATATATATATATATAGCAAACACACACACACACACACACTCAAAGATACATATAACAACACCCAATGGAATAATCCATCACAGATCCCTTTCTATTAGGATAATACTTAACATATTTCACACATCTCTTGTTTCCTCAACATCAAGTCTATAACTTGATTTACAATTAGCAATACATAAAGCTGTCCTTAACTTCATAGTTACGGCTTACACCATAAGCATCAGTCCTAGATTTTCATATTCCATTATTATCCCACAGCACATTTACATAAACTTAACCATGGCACGTGCACTGAGATAGAAGATATGGAAGTGGCTACTATTCCTCAAGAAACTCTTTCCCGAACAACGCCACGCTGCTCCACACCTCTCGCTACCACCAGTACTCTTCATTAGTTTCATTCCTCCAGACAGTACCCCCGAATAGTTGACCTGCCCCTCATCACTCCTGTTGCAGCCCAGCACGCCCTTGTAACATAATCCTTAATAATAACAAATTCACTCTTAGGGTACTTATGTATGCCAGTACACATTCACATTTAGGGTACCTATGTATGCCAGTACCTGAACTTATACAGGTACCTTAAGTATACAATGAATTGTACACCACTTATTTTACACAGTCATTAGGATCATTTCACTAGATAGGTGTACTACAATTCTGGGTTACAAATCCTGATAGTTATCCTTAAACTCACATACCTCTAGGCATAAAATGATCCACAGGTATACATGGCGAGTGATGAGAAGGGTGGGTGGTGAACTGAATGAAAGGAAGGCAATGATTGATTATGTGTGTGTGGATGAAAGGATGCGAAGATGTGTAATGGATGCAAGAGCTTATAGAGGTTGGGGGAGTGGACTTTCTGACCACTACTTTGGTGGTGGCCAGAATTAAGATTCAAGTAAGATGGAGGAAAAGAAGAAAGGAAAGACGAGAGGAAGGAGTAATTGCAAGGAGAGTGGAAAGGTTACAAGAGGATGAGAAAAAGGCAGAGTATAAGAGAGAAGTGGAGGAACGATTGGGCAAATATGAATTGGAGCAGATGGGAGACGTGGAAGGTGTGTGTAGGATATTTACAGAAGAAATATGTGCAGCATGTGATGTGGTGTGTGGAAGGAAGAGAAGACGGAGGGGGGTGCAAGGAACAGCGTGGTAGACTGAAGAGGTGAGACAGGCTGTGGCACAAAAGAAGAAAGCATACAATGAATGGATGAGAAATAGGGGCGTGGAAGAAGTTGACAGAAGGAAGAGAGTTATATGTAGAAAGAAAGAGAGAGGTGAAAAGATTAGTAAGAGAGAGTAAGAAGAGAGTGGATGAGGAATTTGGAAGGAATTTGAGTGTAAAGTGGAGGGACTGTAAGAAAATGTTCTGGAAAGAGGTGAAAAGAGTAAGACAGGGTGGAAGTGAAGTTAGCAGGGGAGTGAAAGATAAAAATGGTAGATTACTAGTGGAGAAGGGAGAAAAAGTGAGCAGATGGAGAGAACACTTTAAGGAATTGTTGAACATAGAGGATGGAAGTAATGCGAGTATAAGTGGCTGTGGAATGGCTGGGAGAAGGAGGGAGGTGAGAAGACAGGAAGAAATCAGTAGGATAGAAGTTGTGGAAGCAATGAAAAAAGTTAAATTGGGGAAAGCCCAAGGAATTGATGGAGTGTGTAGTGAAATGTTGAAGAATGGGGGAGAGATAGTAGTAGAATGGATGTGGAAGATGTGCAGATTGGCCTGGGAGGAAGGTAGAGTCCCGGAGGATTGGAAGTCATGTATAATTATTCCCTTGTACAGAGGAAAAGGGGAAAAAGAAGTGCTTGGTAATCGTAGGGGAATTTGTCTTCTTAGTATTATAGGAAAAGTGTATGGTAGGATACTTATTGACAGAGTTAGAGAAAGAACAGAGAAATTAGTTGGAGAAGAACAGGGAGGCTTTTGGAAGGGAAGAGGTTGTGTAGATCAGATATTCATTCTTAGATCTTTAGTGGAAAAGTTTCTAGAGAAGGGAAAGAAGTTGTATGCAGCTTTCATGGATTTGGAGAAAGCATATGACAGGGTGGATAGACAAAGATTGTGGAAAGTGTTAAGAATATATGGAGCAGATGGGAAGTTGTTGAATGCTGTGAAGCGTATGTACGATGGTGCAAAGGCTGCAGTGCGTGTGGATGGTGAACTAAGTGAATTTTTCTCTTTGAAAGTTGGGTTGAAACAGGGATGTGTCATGTCTCCATGGTTGTTCAATCTGTACATGGATGGGGTAATAAAAGAGGTACAAGGTAGGGTAGTGGATGTTGGAGTGGCCCTGGTGAGAGAGGATAGTGTTTGGAAACTCCCTGTACTGCTGTTTGCAGATGACACTGTGTTGTTGAGTGAAGATGATGGGGAGCTGCAAGGCTTGGTGGATGAGTTTGGGAGAGTGTGTAAGAAACGGAATCTAAAGGTGAATGTAGGGAAGAGTAAAGTGATGGTCTTTGAGAGAGGTGAAGTCAGTGAATGTACAGCGAGGTTGGATGGTGAGGAATTGGAAAATGTGAGTACGTTTAAGTACTTGGGTAGTGTGATGAGTAAGGATGGAGGTTTGGAGGGTGAAGTGCTTGAAAGGGTACAGCAGGGAAGAAAGGTTGCTGGTTCTTTGAAAGCAGTGATAAGAAACAGGGAAGTGAGCATGGAAGTGAAAAAGTTACCACATGACAGTATTGTGATACCAACTCTAACGTATGGAAGTGAAGCTTGGACGTTGTTGGAAGGACACAAGTCAAGAGTGGGAGCAGTGGAAATGAGTTATTTAAGAGGAGCCTGTGGAGTCACATGGAGAGACAGGCTGACGAATGAGGATATAAAGGAGCGTTGTGGTGTGGATGTGGATGTGATAGGAAGCGTTATGAGGAACACACTGAGGTGGTTTGGCCATGTGGAGAGGATGGAGGGTGAAAGACTGACGAAGAGAGTGTATGTGAGTGAGGTGGAGGGGGGAAGAGGGAGGGGGAGGCCGAGGATGAGATGGAGGGATGGGGTGGAGAGGTATATGAGAGATTGGTGTGTGAGTTGGGAGCAGGGCAGTGAAATGGCGGGGGACAGGACGACTTGGAGGCGATTTCTTTGTGGCCACCCCAAACGGGATTGAGGCGTCTGGCAATAGATAGATAGATGATTAAATTGTTTTCAGTAAATATCATGCACGGCTGTAGAGGGGGGCGCAGGCATCATAAGTCCTTCTCATTTTTGGAAGCTAAATGATTACGGATAATAGAAAATTGTTGCTAACGACAATAAATGAAATAAATATTAATAAATGTTATTAAATGATCATTTCAGGGAAAATGGAGATTTATAATAAACTTTTTGGAATGTGGTAATGAGTCAAAAATGAATTTAAGCGGGTAGCAATTCCTCTAACATACACCTCCCTCTAGCTACCTGATATTTTCAAGGTGCTGGCTCTGACCCTGGAAATATACCGGCAGCTCATTCAGTCCGGTGACGTGTTTTATATTCTACTGTTGCAGTCTTCTGACGATATTATTAATATCTGGACCTTCCCTTTGAACTGGTGCAGTTAGATATAACCTCCATTAACCCGTTTAGGCATAGAGATTCTTCTTGCTGAGTACAGTTGTCAGATCAAATAAGCCTAATTAATATGACCCTCTAATGGAACTAAACATCATATTTTCAACAGACATATGACATGTGCCACTTACTCCTTCACAACACACATGTACAGCAGTACACTCCACAAACATCTTACTGACTAATCTCATGCAACAAACATAGGATGGCATCAACTGCGCAACACCTGCACAAAGCACACTTCTCACAAAAATAGGCTTTAGTAAAACCTGCAATGGCATACACATACGCAAACTAATCACCAAGATAGACAACACAAACACTGAGAAAAACAACAAACGCTGTCTTGCCAACGATCTGTCAAGTAGACAAGCAAGTCTTCACGAACTGGAAAATTCCTTAACGGAGTTCCAAAGGGTTCAGTTCCCTCACCCACAGTCTTCAGCCTATACATGCATGATATTCCCACACCAAAGCCACCCCAAATCATTCTCTCATAACCACACACCACATTACAGACACGGCCCTCACACTGCAATAGGAAATCCTTAACACACTGAAGACTTGGAAATGACAACAGGTTGACAATCTCCCCAGCCAAATCTAGCACCATACTCATCACCATACCCTCCACTACGATTCTTGGTGACATATGACACTGCATTTACTGACAAGGACCATATACAAGACATGAAGAGGAAGTGCACCTCCAGACTTAATGCGCTCAAAGCAACTACAGGGCCAGACTTTGTGCAACAAAAAGAAACACACACCTTACTCTGCAAACAGTATATTAAGTCAGAGATGTCCAATGCCTCCCCGTCATTGGCTCCCATTCTAATACCCAATACAGCACCTTGCAAACCACACCAAACAATGCCATATGCATCACCACTGGCCGCACCAAAACCACTCCCACAGTTCACTTAAGCTCTGAAGCTAAAGTCCTCCATGTCGGAGACTTCCCTGATACGAGAGGCACACGGTTCAGTAGCTGCCTGTGTCAGTACAAATCACCACTGTCATTATGCTGCGTGCATACAACTCACTAGGTATATAAAACAATCACCAAACAAATATTTTTCAACCCCATTACAACAATATCTCATCTCCAGACATTCCAGCATCACCACTAAAGAAACCTACATATTTATGTGCAGGACAATAAAATACTTTGATCAGAACACGACATTACCAGTCCCCCCACCCCACTGCTGACAACAGATATGTCCTTAAATAATGGTGATCGAGTTCATCCAGCTAGGATTAGAGCAGGACATCAATCAGCCCTTCTCAGCTACTAGCTTAGATATGGGTTGGGAGGAATCACCGATGATACATGTCCAGCTTGTGGGATAGGCTAACACAGCATAACACACAAATTTCTCTAACTATCTACACCAAACTACATGCACAGTACACACTACACTTCCTTTTCCAAAATTCAAAAAAATCATGATGTCTCATCACCCAGCCTCGGAGTCCCCAGGGGGGGGACCATAAATCCCCCCACATTTTGCCCCTCTCCCGGTGACGACTCGAGACGCCTGGAACCACTGTCTGACTTCTTCATTTCTGCAATATTCGCGGCCTTTCCTCTAATTTTCGCTCTGTTGAGCACCACCTCTCCTCCTCTAAACCTCACCTTCTTTTTCTAACTGAGACTCAGCTGTCTGAGGCAACTGACAGCAAACCCTTTTCTGTATACTCCTACTTTCTCTATACTCATTTCAAAGCCAAAGGTGGTTGTTGTGTATATATATGCAACGACTTATCTTGCTCTCGTGTTCATGAACTCGATTCTTCTGAATTTTCTACACTCTGTCTTTGGTTTTCCTGTCTTTCTTTGACTAAATATATCTGTGCTGTTTACTTATCCCCTAATTCTACTGACTATCAAAAATTCTTCGACTATCTTACTTCTACGATGGAACACATTTCATCCATTTCTCCTTTCTCTGAAATCTCCATTCTAGGAGATTTCAATGTTCACTACCACCTTTGGCCCTCCTCTCTTTTCACTGATCCACTTGGTGAACAAGCCTACATCTTTTCTCTCCTTAATGACCTAGAGCAGCTTGTACATCACCCTACACGTATCCCAGACCGCCTTGGAGAGAGCTCCAACATACTTGACCTCTTCCTTACAACTAATCCTTCTGCTTACGCTGTTAATCTTTTCTCTCCGTTAGGCTCCTCTGATCACAACCTTATCACCTTAACCTGTTCTATCACTCCGGTGCTGCCTGTGGACCCTCCAGAGAAACGTCGTCTGTGGCATTTTGGAGCCGCAGATTGGGAGGTCCACAGGCAGTACTTCTTTGATTTTCCCTAGCATGATTATTGCTTCCATGGCCAGGAGCCATCTGAGTGTGCCTTGCGCATTACGGAGGTTATTCTCTCGGGCATGGAAGCATACATTCCTTTCTCATATCCTATGATTAACGCAAGAATGCCTTGGTTTAATCACGCTTGTTCTAATGCTGTCCGCAACAAGGAGAGGGCCTACAAAAGGTACTGGAGCCAACCCACCCCTGAATCACATCATCTTTACGTTTCTGCCCGGAATTGTGCTAAGTCGGCTCTTCGCTCTGCTAAAAATAATTTCATCCGTACTAAATGCTCTCAACTCTCCAACTCGAATTCTTCCCACTCCTTCTGGCACCTTGCCAAAAACCATTCTAACAACTTTACCTCATCATCCTTCCCTCCTCTTTTCTACTCTGATGGTTCTGTAGCTATTTCTTCTACTGATAAAGCAGCTCTCTTCGCACAGACTTTCTCCTCCAATTCCACCTTAGACGATTCTGGTGCTGTTCATCCATCACTTTCCCCCTCTGACTTCCTCATGGCTGACATTAAAATTTCTTCAGCTGATGTATTTTCTGCCATCACTGGCCTCAATACTAACAAGGCATATGTGCCTGATGGAGTCTCTCCTGTTGTTCTCAAGAACTATTCTTCTATGCTTACACCCTGCCTAGGCAATCTCTTTCGCCTTTGTCTCTCAACTTGTACCTTTCCTTCTTGCTGGATGTTTGCTCTCATTCAGCCAGTCCAAAAGAAGGGTGACCACTCCCAACCCTCCAGCTATCGTCCAATTGCTTTAACTTTCTGTATTTTAAAAGTTTTCGAGTCAATTCTCAATAGAAAAATTTTAAGGTATCTTTCCTATCACAACCTTCTTTCTGATCGTCAGTACGGGTTCTGTCAGGGACGCTCCACTTGTGATCTTCTCACCTACCTTTCAGACTCCTGGTCATCCTCCTTTCGGGACTTTGGCGAAAGCTTTGCCATTGCACTTGACGTCTCAAAGGCGTTTGATCGAGTCTGGCATAAATCTTTAATTTCCAAATAGCCCTCTTATGGCTTCTATCCTTCTATCTGTGCCTTCATCGCTAGCTTCCTTTCTGGTCGTTCTATAGCCGCTGTTGTAGACGGCCATCGTTCTTCTAGATATATCATCAGTGATGTTCCTCAGGGCTCTGCCTTATCACCAACTCTCTTCCTTTTATTCATCAATGTCCTTCTAAGCTGTACATCTAACCCTATCCACTCATACGCTGATGACTCCACCCTTCACCTTTCCATTCAGTTCCGCAATGCCCATCTCAGCAGTTACTTCAATAAACAAGGGATGAGACTATGGCACACCTAATGTCTGACTCGACTCGTATCTTTGACTTGGGTGAAAATAATCTGGTTGTTTTTAATGCATCTAAGACTCAGTTCTTACACCTATCAACTCAAAAAAATCTTCCATAGGTATACCCACTAATTTTTAATAATATTCAGCTTAATCCTACATCATCCTTGAACATGCTTGGGGTTTCATTTACTCGGGACTTATCTTGGAAAGATCATATTACATCGCTTGTAAAATCTGCTTCCAAGAGATTGGGTGTGCTAAGCCGACTCCGTTCATTCTTTACCCCTGCACAATTGTTGACTCTATACAGGGGTTTTATCTGCCCCTGTGTTGAGTACAACTCTCATGTGTGGGGAGGCTCCCCACATACAGCTCTTCTCAATAGGGTGGAGTCAAAGGCTTTTCGTCTCATTAACTCTCCTCCTCTTACTGACTCCCTTCAAGCTCTGACTCTTCGCTGCACTGTTGCATCTTTATCTCTTTTCTATCGCTACTTTAATGGCCACTGCTCCTCTGAACTGTCTGCATGCATTCCTCCACCTCTACGACGGGCGCATAGCACCCATCTAGCAGCAAACTCTCATCTCTTTTCTGTCCAACTCTCTAATGCAAGAGTTAACCGTTACTCCCAGTCCTTCATTTATGCAACAGGTCAACTCTGGAACTGTCTCCCTTTGTCTGTACTTCCTGCTGCCTATGATCTCCAGTCTTTCAAAAGCAGTGTGTCCAGGCATCTCGAAATGATCGGATCTAGAATTTGGCTCTCTATTGTATTTTTTCTTTCTCTTGGTGGGAACTGTTATTGCAGGCTCATGGCCTTTGGTTCCTTCTTCCTCGCATAAAAAAAAAATGCACCACTGTGCACCACATCGTACACTGATATTTAACACACACACACACACACACACACACACACACACACACACACATGTGAAAAGATAGGACAAATATGCCATTTCCAGTAGAGTTCAGTTTGGTAGGAATAGTTTGATGTTGTCATAGTCGATTAAGTCGCACCCAGTTGAGTCTAAATTGGTAGGTGTAACTGGTTGTTGTAATTGAGAAGAATAGTTTGTTGTTGTTATGGTCGATTGAATGGCATCCAGTTGATTTCAAATTGGTAGGTATGGTTGGTTTTTGTTGTAGTTGGTCTTAATCTGCTACAGAGCCAGGGGGGATCCCGTGAGCATTCTCTGCCCGTCGACGGCCATGGGATACTGTTGTATCTGTAGCAGTATCAAATATTTCTCTTGTAAGACTGTGTATTTCTTCTTTCAGGTGATTGAAGGAGTTTAGTGACGATGATACGTTTTCTTTAACCCCTACACCACGGGCTTGTTTACCAATGACTTGCGTGTCCCGCGGGGTTATTTGGGCTCCAACAGACTCTCAAAAAATATTTGCCAAAAATCAGTTATTAGTCTAGAATAATAAAATTAAATATGCTTATGGCACATACCTTCAGCTTTCTCCTAGAATGATTATTGAGCCTTCGTCTGTTACCGTAGGACTTGTGGAGACCTCTGAAGTAGGGTAACGAAGTCTCCACTTTACACTTCCCGACAACCCGTAATATGATTACCACAGCCAGATACAAACACTATAAACACTATTCTACAATTTTCAAGTACTTTGGGATCCATACTCAAAAAAAAAAACACTGTGAAAGCAATGGAAATTACGAGCGCGTCTGATCGTCGCACTGGCACTAGTTCGCTCTTGGTACTCTGTTGTTTATTATTCATAAAACCCCTCACACTTTATATTTCTATTACTATATAACACTTATATGTATCTACAGTCTTTATCCATAAGTTTCCTTCAGTAGTATTAGTTTATTGTCACTGTAGGGATTCAATTTCTTTCAGTAAAATACGTAGCATTCACTTTCTCGTCCTGTATACTAGCATTGAGAGTGAATGTCACTTTCATCTTCACTCTCATAACTCATAGCATTCAGACATGCTAGAGTGAAACTTTCACTTTCATTACTCCTTGGGTATATACCTGTATTCTTATAATACTACTCATTTACATTTCTATTTACGTTCTCTATTTTATTTACGTTATTTACATTTCTATTTTATTTACACTGTGTTATGCACTGTCACTTGAAGTAACTTATAAAGCTATTTTTCATTGTTCACATATATTTACATTCATTACTTTCACTTGCTGTTTATACATTATTTACACATTATTTACAATTTCACTTGCACTGTTTTACTCAATAGAAAGATCGTAGTCACTCTTTTATCAATTGTCAGCCCTTTACCTCTTTCCACACGAGGTTTAGTAGGGGGTAAAGGTCACAGGGCCCTTTGCATGGGGGTGAAAAAGTCCTTGAAGTCAGCAAGAAGAAGCATTCGTACCCTCACTTCGGAAGATGAGAGTAAACTGATAACGGAGGGCCGGGGTGGAGGCCTATTTAGGGGTTATTCAGAGCTACCAATGTTAGCTCTTGAAACAGCTATGTCTAGCACTGAAATGATTGGCAGGAAATCTAGACAATACATTATAAATTAGGTAGTTCCAGGTGAATGTAAATATCACTTAGGCTTCTCCCTTCCCTCCTTACATGTATATTTATTACGAAAATAGATTATACGGCATATTTCAAGGGGAAAAAAACAGCGAAAATTAGCGAACGAGTGCACGTGAGGTGTTGTCAGGTGATAATTAGCCAATTCCAGGTGTATGGCACTCTCACTTACCTTATTTCTTTCTTGTATATATTATTTGGTATAAGAATAGGACATAGGGCTTATTTCAATGGAAGAAATCAGTGAAAAATTCCAGGGATGATTTACTTAGAGTAGCACAGCCGGGCAGGCGAGAGGATAGGGTAATGGAGGGGGGATAGGGAGAGGAGTCAAGAACGGGGAGAAATGGCTAAATTTTCAACAATGGATGGGAGTACAGATGAGATTAGGAGTGCTGACTAGTGTTGGACATTGGCAGTACTGATAGATGATACAAGCCCCCACTTGGAAGCCCGGGTGAATTCAAAATAACACAGAATCACAAAAGCGACGCCCCGCGGCATGATCCCTTGCTCCCAAGCATCACGAAAGTGACACCCCGCGGTTAAGGGGTTAATGTCTTACGTAATTCTGTTCTGAAAAATCCTTGACTGAGGAATTTTCTTGTGATCTATTTGATTCTTGTAGTAAAGTTTTCTAAATTTGTACTTGCCTTTGTGACTCGTAGCATTTTAAACATGTATACGCCGTGCGCTGGAACTCTATGTATGTTTCCCGACAAATTAGGGTATGATACAATTTCAGAATTAGAATAATCTCTTTTATCACAGAGTTTTGTTGATATAACTTTGTTTTCTTGTTTGATATTAATTTTCAAATAGCTTGCTTGGCAGTTGTCGGTGTTTTCTTTATTTAATACTAGTGCTTCCGGATATATTTCTTTCATCCTTTCATTCATTTCTCCATCTAATATACTATAGCAGTAGCCATGTGTCTGTGTGTGTGTGTATTTTGGCAGCCGAAACTATACATTCAAATTGGACCAAAATTGGCACAGAAATCGCAAAAAAATCGCTGATGTGAAAAAAACTTGGTCCTATCACGATCGAAAAACTTTTACTATATTTAATGAGCGATCACATTTTGACCAAAAAACGCAGCTCCAGGCGCCCGGCATAGGATCTCCGTAGAATTTCTTGCCCAGAGGTAGAACTAAAATAAACTGGGTTCCATTACCAAAGCTGCAAATAACACGATCAGCTGGTCAGCTGCAAAAAATCCAAGTGACAACGTTACACTAGAACAGCACATAAACGCGAGAGCCCTCCGCAGGAGCAACTGCGAGGGGCCTGAAGGGCCCACGAGCACTTGTCATTATTTAAGGATATTAGATCGTCAATGAATCGTATAGTTTTGTTAAATTTCTTTGCTACTGGATATTGAACTTTCGACATTCGTTCCATCCACTTGAATTCATAACTATACAGGTATATGTATAGATTTGCCATGAATGGGGTTGGGTCTGTGCCCATGGGTATTGCTATGCACTGTTTGAAACCATATTTCCACAAGTAAAAAAACAGTTTTCTACCAGACAATTTGTCATCTATTATCTGATCCTCTGAGAACGTCAAGTTTCTGTCATCTCTTTTATTTACACACACACACACACACACACACACACACACACACACACACACACACACACACATATATATATATATATATATATATATATATATATATATATATATATATATATATATATATATATATATATATATATATAGATAGATAGATAGATAGATAGATAGATAGATAGATAGATATAAATTCCCGATAATTATATTCAGCTTCAGATACCGTAGTATTTTCGAACAGAAGGAGTTACATCTAGCCTTCGTTAACCCATTCACTTCTAGACATGTGCTCTATGCTGAATGAAGTTTGGTGGAAGCAAAGTAAAAATTTTTCACCATATTGAGGCGGGTTCATCATAACAATCACCTTCAGTCTTGCCCTGTTTTAATGGAAATACTTTATATCTATACTTCAGCAGACTCACTTTTATTTCAGAATGAGACTGTCGCATCAGAGAATAATTATTCTTCCCTTTTCTCAATTAGCAGAGACCAGATACTTTTTCTGAGTGGGGCGAGAGAGAAAATTAAGGAAAGGGGTGTGAGCGGAGGGGAGAGTGTGAATACAGCAGGGAAAAAAATTTCTGAACTATTTTATACTTTACCACATTTTCGTTTCATGGCTGTTCTATGTCAGATTACGTGGGGTTTATTGGGTTACATTATGAATCATGTCCTAGGTGGCATAATAAACAGCGATTAATTTATCATATTAAACACTGTCGTGTATATTAGCAATATTGTTATATTATGGGCAACATTTCATCAAAACACACATGATATCAAATAATTATGTGGAGAATAAATCACTTTGGAAAATGTTGTACGAAACTTGCAAACCTACTGGGACCTACTATTCTGGGAGTTAGGCTCGGATATATCTTATGAGGATTAATTAGGATGAACTGATGGTTTTCAATTAGGTCAAATATAGTAGAAGCGATAAGACTAGTGCGCATAGTAAAGAAGGGTTTCATCACAGAATACTGGTGAAGGAAATGCAGGAACGAGAAGTAACGGGGAGGTGGAGGGTGGAGCAAAGGGAAGAAGTGCGTGATAAGATGACATAGGAAGAGCCACGCTACAGTCGAGAATCACACAACTAAATCCAGTTATAGTCCACCTACCACGATAAATTCTTCGTTGCTGTTTGGTGATAAAATCTCTGATCAAAATTTCTTATTCGTTTTTATCTGGAATCATCAGAGTGATCATATCAGACGCATACTGTTAAGCTTTTACGAGGAATCACTTGGTCTCTATGATTCCAACACGTATACCTTAAACTGCGCAGAATGTGTCGTTCCGCTGATGAAATATTTCTGAATCTGGATTCAAGATATTTTTCTAACGGTAGTTCACCGATCAAAAAATAATAATAACAATAATAATAATAATAATAATAATAAAGAATAGTTGTACTCGTTAACTGGCGTTGATATCTGGGTGTGATGTGATTCATGAGACATACCGGTATATCGGCTGCATGCGAGTTCAGGATGATTATGACCAGATGCAGTAGTACAGTAGTTTTAACTTAACCTAACCTGACCTATCTTTGAAAATTTATCAGACGTTCCTCTCACTTTAGTCCGTATTAAAGGTGGTACGGAGTCCTTCGCCGCGCCCCTTCCCCTGCGATTTATTAAGTTTATTACACCTTAACTTTCTCATGCAAGTTTCTTACATCGATTTAATGTCCTGAGAGGTTGCATAAATAACATGCAAGAGGATACTGAGGTGTAATGTGTAAAATAAACTGTTATGGAGGAAAGCGCTAATATATCTCCAGAGCTAATTCTACTTTTAATTAGGGTACCTCAAAGAGATTATACTGAACTGTTTTTATTCAGATCACCTACTGTAGATGTTGTTACTTAGGCCATATCTATAATTATTTCATCCTACTCTGACCCAGGTTTTCGTCATTTTGTAGATCACTTTAGGTAGGTTAGCAGCAGAAAAAAAAAGTCAGTGTCGTTCCCTACATCTATTACATAGCACATCTATGTGACAAGCACTGCACGTGCAGTACTGCAACTCAACATTCAAAATGGAAAGGCGGCAACAACCAGCCAAATTAAAGTAATAAGTGTAAAAACCCCGCAGTATGAAATGTCTCTTCTAAATTGAATAATACCGTCTGAGGATGTAAAGAATAACATAGAAGAGATGTACCAGGTGCCAGGGATGAAAGACTTAATCGGAGTGTCATGGCTGGGATCCTGTTGTTCTTACTATCACCAGAGAAGTTTCTTTATCATCGGGAGAGCCTTTCGATTGCGGCAAAATTCTCATATTGGGTGATTATCATGAGTTAAGTTCTTGACCCCAAGGATATCCCGTATAATTTATTGTTGCTTCAGTGTCTCTCATACTGAATCGGTAACCAATGGCAATATCTAGTCTCCCCAGCTCAAAACGTCCCTCATAAGCCGGATATAATGGTTTCGAAATATCAAGGAATAATAGAAATGACGTCCTGAGGCTGATGGAGTTAATAGTTACCGTCACAGTGTTTTCAGGCCTACACCGTAACGTCAAGGCTATAAGGTTATTATTACTGACCCAAATTCTTAACTGACATTACGTACTAACACTTTTTTTTTTTTTTAATTTATACAGGCTACAACTAGACTTCAAACTTCCCATAACAGTGAGAATTTTATTGTTTTTGTAAATATTCATAATATCAATATTATTCTTTCGTTTCAAGAAATAATTGACAATTACTTGGAGGCTATTTAGTCTTGAGCCTTATACCTCTGTCAGCTGAGTCCCACTAATGGCGCCGCTTTATTTGGCAAAATTGGAATGAAATCGGTTAACCAGATCTCCAGATATTATCCGGAATATAGGAAGCCAAACTGTTGACATTATCACGGAAACCACTAAATCTTGAAAACTGCAATTTTTATCACTTATACCCTTTGTCGGGAAGCAGATCTGAAAGGAGTATGAAATTAATTGGTTAAATATCCTCAGAGATGTCACTTGATTTTCCTTTAAAGGATAATGCAAGAGCCACCAAACCTGGGGGACTTGTAGACTGTTATGTCCTAAGGTGACACGCACAAAATATCAGTGACCTTGACCTCGACTAGGGTTAAAAAAATTCGGACTTCTCTGGCTATCCCTGATGACACGAAGTTTTCCATGAAGAGGTAAAGCTAGAGCCACCGAATTTGGTGGACTTATAGAATGTGATGACCTAAGGTGACATGTACAAGACCAATGACCTTGACATTAAGTTTCTTTTATAGATCGGCTCTTTGAAGGCAATGGCCATGGGAAGTATCTCTGTATCAAAATTGCCCTTAGACAGTTTTAGGGTGTTCTAGTTTATCTTTGTGTTGATTTGTAGTTTAATGGGGTCAGTTTGAAAAGTCATCATTTAGCATAGTAAAATCACCCTGAGAGTGCAAGAAGAAGACAAATATTAAGCCGTCAAGGTGAAGATGTCGAACAAGCAATCACTGGGACCATTTCACTGAACTTGGAAGAGATGTCGGGTTTTGAATGGGTTAGTGAAAATCATTTATAAGTCCTTCAATTTGGATAAAAAATGGCAAGCAATAGCTATAAATTATGAAGATAAAAATTATTTAGTGAAGTAGATTAAACCCTTTTGCCAAAAAAGTTGACCACAACAGTGCTGGGACGCGCGCGCGCGTGCGTGTGTGTGTGTGTGTGTGTGTGTGTGTGTGTGTGTGTGTGTGTGTGTGTGTGTGTGTGTGTGTGTGTGTGTGTGTTCTTACCTAATTCTTACCTAATTGTATCTTTACAGGAATGAGTCAAGCTCGTACTGTCCCGTGTCTTAAACCATATTCATCGTACATATCATTAAATATGTGAATTGTTTTGGCACACACTATTTCATTCGGTAGTGCATTCCACAGATCAATTGCTCTGTGTGGGAAACTGAATTTCATTACGTCTTTATCACCTCTCTTCTTATGCAGTTTTTTGCAGTGTCCTCTTGCTGATGCTTCTCCATATGTTAAGTAATCATTTATGTCTATTTTCTCCTTCCCTGATATTCATTTATATAGCATTATCATGTCACCTCTTTTCCTTCTCTCCTGTAGTGTTGGTAGATTCAGTTTATTTAGTCTTTCTTCGTAGCTTAGATCCCTTAAGCTTGGTATCCATCTTGTAGCGGCCCTTTGAACTTTTTCAATTTTGTCTATGTGTTTTTTGAGATGAGGACTCCAGACTACTGATGATTACTCCCGGGTTGGTCTGATGAATGATGTTATTATCCTTCTTAGCATGTCTTCATTTATGTATGTGAATGCTGTTCTCATATTTGCAAGCAGTGTATACATGTTCCGTACCTTCTCACTGATGTGGTCAGCCGGAGATAGTCTGTTATTGATAATCACACCTAGGTCCTTCTCTCTTTCTGATGTGTGTAGGGTTTTATTTCCTAACGCATAATCCCAATCAGGTCTTTTTCCACTTTTACCAAACTTGATTACATGACACTTGTCCACATTGAATTCCATTTGCCATGTATTACTCCACTCATGAAGTTTATTTAATTCTTCTTGTAGCTGTTTACAAGAGTCTGTGTTAGTAATTCTCCTTTGTATTTTTACATCATCTGCAAACATATTTAGATAGCTTTCATTTCCAGTGTTACTGTCTGTATCATTTATATACACTAAAAAACATGATTGGTGCCAGCACTGAGCCTTGTGGTACTCCACTAGTTACTTCTTTACATGATGAGTAGTTTCCCCTTAGTAATGTTCTCATTTCTCTTTTTATGAGAAAATCTTGCATCCAACAAAACAGTTTGCCTCGAATTCCTCCTTGATGGTACAGTTTCCATAAAAGTCTTTGGTGTGGTACTGTGTCAAATGCTTTCTTGAAATCTAAATAGATACTGTCCACCCATCCTTCTCTTTCCTGTAATGTGATTGTTACTCTGTCATAGTAGCTCAACAGATTAGTAACACATGATTTTCCCTTTCTGAAATCAAACTGTCTTTCTGTTATCATATTGTGTTCTTCTAGATGATTTACCCAAGCTTTTCTTATAAGCTTTTCTAATACCTTGCTTACAACACTGGTCAGTGATACTGGTCGGTAGTTGAGTGGATTTTGTCTATTCCCTTTCTTGAATAAGGGGACAATATTTGCTTTCTTCCAAATATCAGGTAGTTTACCCTGACTCAAGGATTTTTTGAAAATTAAAAATAATGGTTCACTTAACTCCTTTGCATATTCTCGTAGCACCCAACATGAAATTTCATCAGGACCATTTGCTTTTCCTCTGTCTAATTTACTTAACTCCTCCTCTGTGTGTGTGTGTGTGTGTGTGTGTGTGTGTGTGTGTGTGTGTGTGTGTGTGTGTGTGTGTGTGCATGCGTGCGTGTGTGTGTGTGTGTGTGTGTGTGTGTGTGTGTGTGTGTGTGTGTGCTTTTTCTAAGCAAGTGTCGACAATTTTATGCAGGTTGAGAGTCCCGTTCTCAACTTAGGATTTAATAACGACTAAATGAAATCCCTCCACTTTAGAAACATCTCTTCAGAGATGATTGCAAGTCGTCTGTAGAAATTAAAAAAAAAAAAAAAGCAATATTAAGGAAGTTTAAATACATGAAGAGTTTGGGAGGAATCTGAGTGTGAAATGGAGGGAGAGTAAGAAATTGTTTTGGAAGGAGGTAAAGAAAGTAAGGCAGTGTGAAATGGGAAATAGTAGGGGAGTGAAAGATAGGAATAATAGATTGTTGGTGGAGAAGAGAGAGAAATTGAGGAGATGGAAGGAGCACTTTGAGGATTTGTTGAATGTAGAGAGTGAGAGCAGTGTGAGTATAAGTGGTTGGGGAATGGCTGGGAGAAGAAGAGATGAGAGGAGGGAGGAAGAGATCAGTAGGGCGGAAGTAGAGGAAGCGATGAAGAAGATTAAGCTGGGAAAGGCCCCAGGAATTGATGGAGTGTGTGGTGAAATGCTTAGGTATGGGGGTGAGATTGTTGTGGAGTGGATATGGAAGTTGTGTAGATTGGCTTGGGAAGACGGAAGGGTTCCAGAGGACTGGAAATCAGGTATAATTGTTCCTCTGTACAAAGGAAAAGGGGAGAGAGAAGTATGTGGTAACCATAGGGGTATTTGCCTTCTTAGTGTGACTGGTAAAATATATGGTAGAATAGTCATTGATAGGGTTAGGCATATGACAGAGGAGCTAGTTGGAGAGGAACAAGGGGGATTTAGGAAGGGAAAAGGGTGTGTAGATCAGATATTTGTTCTAAGATGTTTAGTGGAGAAGTATCTAGAGAAGGGAAGGAAAGTGTATGCTGCCTTCATGGACTTGGAGAAAGCTTATGACAGAATAGATAGGCAAGGTATGTGGAAGGTATTAAGAATATATGGAGTGGAGGGGAAATTGTTGAGTGCTGTGAAGAGTATGTACGAGGGAGCTAGGGCTACGGTGCGAGTGGATGGTGAGCTGAGTGAGTTCTTTGATCTCAATGTGGGACTGAAACAGGGGTGTGTGATGTCTCCATGGCTGTTTAATATATATATATGGATGGGGTTGTAAAGGAGATGCAAGGTAGGGCAGTGGATGTGGGGGTGGCCCTAATGAATGAGGGTGAGATTTGGAAGCTTCCGGTGTTGCTGTTTGCTGATGATACAGTATTGTTGAGTGAAGATGAATGGGAGTTGCAAGGTTTGGTGAATGAATTTGGGACAGTGTGTAGGAGGAGGAAGCTGAAAGTTAATGTAAACAAAAGTAAAGTTATGGTGTTTGACAGGAATGAAGTCACAGAGTGTGCAGTGAGGTTGGATGGTGAGGATATGGAGAATGTGAGTGCATTCAAGTACTTGGGTAGTGTGATGAGTAAGGATGGAACTTTGGGGGATGAAGTACGTGAAAGGGTACAGCAGGGAAGAAAGGTTGTTGGTACACTGAAAGCCGTGATGAGAAATAGGGAGGTGAGTATGGAAGTTAAGAAGTCACTGCATGATGGTATTGTGATCCCTACCCTGACGTATGGAAGCGAGGCGTGGACCTTGCAAGAGGGGAACAAGTCAAGAGTGAGAGCAGTGGAAATGAGTTACTTGAGAGGAGCATGTGGAGTGACGTGGAGGGACAGGTTGACGAATGAAGAAGTGAAGGGACGTTGTGGGGTAGATGTGGATGTGATTGAAAAGATTAGGAGAAATACACTGAGGTGGTTTGGACATGTGGAGAGAATGGAGAATGAAAGACTGACTAAGAGGGTGTATGTAGGTGAGGTGGAGGGAAGGAGAGGGAGGGGTAGACCGAGGATGAGGTGGAGGGATGGAGTTGAGAGGTATATGAGGGAGGGGGGGGTTGAGTTGGGGGGAGGGTAGTCAATTGGTGGGTGACAGAGTGACTTGGAGGCGTTTTGTCTGCGGCCACCCTTTGCGGGATTAGGGCGTCGGGCTATAGATAGATATATAGATTAAATACAGTATATCTTGATTAACCTGCTCGCGTCGAATATTAGCTCACTTTGAAAGAAGACGTCACTCTGTAACCTTTCTTGTCATTCCTTTTTCTTTCTTTTTTTCATTATTCTTTTTGTTTTTCCTTGGAATGTTTGTATTTGGCTTTAAAGAGACTTAACGAACGGAGGGTCCAATGAAGACAGCCCCTGCATTTCGGAAATTCTGCTCGACGCTGAATAAACATTTCAAGTTGAAGCATGGGAAAAATGCAGAAAGACCTCTTCGGTCTAAGTTAGTACCTTCAATTCGATGACACAGGCTTAGTTATTATGAAGCTATGACCAGACAGTTTCATTCAATTTGATAAGGAACTCCAGTAGTGAAGGAATTAATGATCGCTAATGGCTATATCTAACTCATTTTGATGGAAAATACTCTCTTTAGCTGAATTTAGATTGACTGCATATATCTATCTATCTATCTATAAATGTGTGTGTGTGTGTGTGTGTGTGTGTGTGTGTGTGTGTGTGTGTGTGTGTGTGTGTTCCATACTGACCAGTTGATTCTATAGGGAGACTGAGAAAAGAGAATTATTGGTAGAGAATGTGGATGGTATAGGTATGTGGATGATTTCCTGGTAATAGTCCCTGAGAAAACAAACATTTAGAATAAACTGAGCATGTTAATTGATGTCAGTACTCACATACAGTTTACAGTGGAGGAGAAAGTGAACGGGAGATTACCATTTCTGGATACTCTGATATGGAGGAAAGAACAGGGAGTAAGTTTCTCAGTAGCCTATGCCGTAGACCACAAACAAGGACGATTTCATCTATTTCCTATCGGCACACTGTTTGAGAACAAAGTCAGGTGTTGTAATCGATTTTTTTTCTTAGAGCGTTAAGGATATGCAGCAGTGGGTTTTTGGAACAGGAGTTTCAGTATATCAATGAAAGATTCACAGAATAGTTATCCAGTGGGGTTATTAATGAAGCTGAAAAAGAAAGCTAAAAACATACAGAACACACGCAAGGGAAACAAATCGGAAAAGACGAGGTACATAGCTGTCCCAAACTCAGCAGAGTCGGCAAGTTTGGAGAAATTCTTCAGAGGAACTGGGATAAGCATCGCAACATCATCAGGAAAAAAAAAAAAGTGATGTGAAGATGAGAAACAAGGAGAGGAATAGCATCGAGAACAGTGTGGTCTATACAATATCTTGTAGAAACTATTCTTCCGTATAATAAGGTGAAACCTCCCGGGGCCTTTATATGAAGTTATATGAACATGAGAACGATGTAAGACGTCACAGAACATCAGAATCTTTTGTTGTTCACATTGATGAATATAATCACATACCCAACTGGAAGATGGCACAGTAATACACAAAGGTTTAAGTAAATGTGTAAGGAGGGCAATGGAGGCAGCTCACATTTGTGCAAACAAGGATAACACAACTGACTATCCTGCCGGCTTTCTGTGCTGGGCGAAGTCGAGCGCGGAAATAGAAGTCAGGAGGCGCGGCGAAGTTAGGTCAGGTCATGAAGGGAGTGGACAGCCAGCAAGAGAGGGTGATCCCAGGGGTACTTAAGCGGCTCACGTCAGTTCTGATGTAGCATTCTATTTGATAAAGGCCTCTGGTCGAAATGTTAGAGAATAAACTCCAACCTCTCACCTGTGTTTTTCCTAACCTCCCTATGGTATATATATATATATATATATATATATATATATATATATATATATATATATATATATATATATATATATATATATAAACAGAGAGAGAGAGAGAGAGAGGAGTATAAAAATACACCTGTAGTTGAATTTAAATCTCACTCCCTAGTCACTTAAGCATTGTATTAAACATTCCTTGAATGTATAAATCATCACCAAATGAACAATGATTTGTTTCATAAAGATTCTTACCTTTGCTGGCCTCAAGAATATATGATTCTAAGTCAAGCACAGTTCACGTATTCATCTTGAGCACTGCAAACTTAAGTGGAATAATGGGTATCACATTCGTGCACATCGGTGAGAGTCTGTTTTACGTAAGGCAAAATTACTACTGTTTCTGCTCATTGGGCATAGATACTTTTTGTAATGTATATGGATGTTACCTTTGAGTATAATTCTGAACTGTCTTCTAATCAATTAAATACAGTACACTGGCTGATCTTTTCATGTCAATTCTGATATATTTTCTAGTTTATTTAATTCATTGCTTAAGTGTTTTTTTCTGTAATGAATATTAATGTTATCTTTCCATATTAATTCTGAATTTTATAAATTTCTTCGAAGGTAAACGCACAAAAGGGGCACACTTCTGTATTTATATGGGTAATATCTATTGGCGTAAATTTGGAGCTGTATGCGACTCGATTTTCTTTGCATAAAATTTCGAATAGTTAGTGACACTGGTGGGCAGATTTCTGCAGTGTACCGTACATGGATAATACCTTCTATATAAATTCTTAACTGTCTACGAGTCGCTTCTTCTTTGTATGAAGCTTTAGTTGTACGGACTGGCTATGGATTTTTGCTGTAATGTATTAGGTTTTAGTCTTTCTATGTACGTTTGAAACGTTCTTCTGAAATCAGTCTTCCTAAATAACATAAGAGAGTAGACAGACACTCCGGACATATACACTGTTCTGTGTTAATGAAGATGACCTTGCTGTATAACCTCTATGCAGACTTTTCATTCAGTAGTCATACGCACTGGCCATGCTGTTGCAACAATTACATACAACTTCAGAACTTTATTCTTGGCGTTCCTTTCTTCATAATACGTCTTGTAGAGAAGGAGTTAATAAAAAAATCACAGACAGCAGTTGGTGTTTATTGTACTGTACTTGTTTGCCTACTTAAGGTTAATTAAGAAAAATAATAAGTTACTTGTCATGTTCAGTAACTTTCTTGCGATGAAGACAATTGAGCATTCACAAAGTTCCGTGATTAGATTCTAGTTAATGTTTAATGCCTTGGCTTCCCGGGACAACTTCCGCTTCTTAAAAAAAAAAAAAAAAAAAAAATGATGTTTGAAGTCTTGGTGTATAAACAAGTGAACAATCACCAGATTGAGAACTTAAATTATCTCCATTGCTTTGTATTATTTCCTTGCTGAGAAAATTCAAGTTATTTTGAATATAATACCAGTTCTCTTTTACAGATTATGTCTCCTCTTGTTAAAATGCTCGACTTTGAAAACACGGATATCAGTACAGTTTCAAAAATTGCTCATTAAAAAAATCTCAAGTACCATATAATTTATACTAAATTGAAAATAGGTTATTATTAAAAAGAAGAAAAGATTATTTATGTGGAGCTTTAAATTAGCACCACATGCATCGAGCGATCCCTGGCGAAAAATAAGAGAGACGGCGCCTAGGGCAGTGACAACTAGACATGGGCAGCTCCTCGCTTTCATTTTGTTACAGATTATTTTGTTCAGCGGCTCTCACAACACTACAATGTATTATTAACTTTCTTCTTATCATGATCAGGCGATTTTGCTTAACACCATATCCTTTTCTGTATGCTCATCTCCTTTTTCATTACATTCATGCTGTGATCAGGCGATTTTCCTCAGTTTAATGTATGCTCATCCTCTCCCCCCTTTCAGATGATGATTGATTCCTTTTTTCTTGCTATAGACAGGTGATATTGCTGAGCACAGAGGACATTTCTTATAACTTACTATCGAGCCTTTTCCATTTCAATTTTGTTGCGGCTAAACGATTGCGTTGTTACCTCACTTAAAACAATGGCGCCTTTTTTCCTTTATTTTTTTTTAATTCTTGCTGCAGTCGGCCGATATTCTTCAGCATTTTATCCCCTTCTATACGTTACGCCTTTTTGTCGCAATTCTTGCAAGAGTCAAGCGATTATATTGAGCATTTTAATACAGTCCCTTTCGACTGAGTCTTGATTCAGGTTGAATCTAATTTAGTGGAACAAGTGAGTGGTCGCCAAGGATTAGGATATTCCATTTTCAGGACAACGTTTCAAAGATCAAGGTCACAGGAAAATGTCAGCTCATACTTTTGACCCAATCTGAATTAAACCTTTTGAAAGAGTTAAGAATCATTAATTCAAATTTCAGAACAGCCAGTCGAAGCTCAAAGTCTCAAAATAATAGCAAAGCAAATGGTAGGCCTCGAGGGCAGTCGTAGGGTGCGAGTCTTGCGTTGCCTAGGTACTCCATCTTCTTGGTATTTTTATGTATGGTAAAACAATTACGGTATGTTCAGAAAATGGGACAATACTAAATATCTTCACAACGAGAACGTCCTTTTCATTTTTTTTTTTTTTTTTTTTTTGGTTAAGACCAACATATTTTGTTTGGCATGAGAGGTACCGGTAACTTTTTTTTTTTTTTTATGTGTCTAACACTGGGCATAGGCTTCACAGCCTGCTCTCAAGGCCCAGTAGTCCTCCTACATACCATCCACCTCTACATGTCACCACTTCGGCGCTAACACCCACCGTCCATATTGAATACATGCTAGGGCTGTCTCATACAGGACTGGTGTATTGGTACTATTGTCCCCACTTTACATCGAAGACTTCTTTGTTTTTTTTTTTTTTTCCTTATCTCCAGGCCAATTGTTTTTGCAGGAAAAGGAAGGTATCAAAGTCGGACCGGAAAAGTCAAGAAGTTTGATCCACAAACAGTCTTACTATTGGTTCACTAACATACCGGTAACTAACATCTGTATTTGCAGAAATGACAAGGAGAGGGTAGCACTGTCTCTCATACTTCTCTTGTTCGTCCTCCAAAAGCAAATATGGAATCCCACAGCAACTGATCCTTCGTTATCGTAAATGGCTTTCTTACATGCAAGGAGGAAGGAACCAAAGGCTAGAAGCCCGCAAATTGTTCCCTCCAAGAAAAAAATAAAAACATGATAATAGAAAGCTAAATTCAAGATCCCTTCAATTCGAGGTGTCCCGATACACTGTGTTCAAGAGACTGGAGTCATAGGCAGTAGTAAATATAGAGGAGGATGAGAGTTATATAGCTGCCTTGTTCCATAACATGAAGGATTGGGAGTAAAAGTTAATACTTGCACTGGAGACTTGGACATTAAAAGGATGATAGACGGGTGCTATACGCCCGCCGTAATGATGGAGGGATGCAAGAAGAGTTAAGAGGAGCAGTGACCACTGACGTAGCGACTGAAAAGAGACAAAGATGCAACAGTGCTGTGAAGAGATAGAGGCTGAAAGGAGCCAGTAAGAGGGGAGAATTAATGAAACGAATGGCCTTTTACTCCACCCTCTTGAGAAGAGCTGTATGCTGGGAGCCTCCCCACACATGCGAATTGCACTACACATACGACTACCTAAGACCCTGTATAAGGTCAACAACTGAGGATGGGTAAAGAGGGCACAGAGTTGGCTTAGCATACTAATCTCTTTGAAACATATTTTACAAAATAGGCAATAATTTTGATCTTTCCAAGATAAATCCCGAGGGAATGAAACCTCTAGTATGTTCAAAGATGATGCGGGATTGAGTTGGGTATTGTTAAAAATTGAAGGGTACCGTATTCCTGTGGTTAATTTTGACGAGCTGAAAGATGAAAGAAGTGAGTTTTTGATGCACAAAAACACCAAGATTAGTTTAATCACAGATATGAGCCAAGTCAGACATTAGGTGTGCCATAGCCTCACTCTTTGTTTACTAACTTTTGACATGGAGACTGCGGGGAACAGATGGAAATGTAGTGGGTGGAGTCATCAGTGTATGAGTGAAAAGGGTTAGATGTACATCATAGAAGGAGGATGACCAGGAGTCTGAAAGGGAGGTTAGAAGATTGCCAGTGAAGCGTCCCTGGCAGAACCCATTCTGACGATGGGAAAAAAGATTACCCATTCTGACGTTGGGGAAGAAGATTATGATAGGAAAATTTTTAAATATTTTTTAAAGGATAAATTTCAAGGCTTTAGCTATAAAGGACGTTAAAACAACTGGGCGATAGTTAGAGGACTAGGAGTGGTCACCCTTTTTTGAGAGAAACTGGGTAAGAGCAAAGCTCCAGCATGAAGGAAAGGTACAAGTTGACAGCAAAGGCAAGAGTTTACCTAGGAAGGGTGTATGCACAGAAGCACAGTTCTTGACGGCAACAGGAGGGGCCCTATCAGGTCCATATGCCTTGTTAGTATTGAGGCCAGTGAAGACAGAAAATATATCAATTTGAGAAATTTTCATGTCAGCCAAGAAGAATTCAGAGGAGAGGAAGTGATGGAGAAACAGCAATGGAATCATCCGAGGTGGAATTGGAGGAGAAAGTCCAAGCAATGAGTTCTGCTTTATCAATAGACAGAACAAAGCAGAATAGATGAGGGAAGGAAGATTGATTATGGTTGTTAAAAAGTTTTTTGGCAAGGAGCTGTGATGTTCTGAGTAAGCATTAGCGCTTCGTCAGATTTCTGTGTTGTATCTTACGCCATCTGGTGGGAACAAGTACCTGTTAAACCTAGATGATTTCTGCTCTGTTACCTGAAGGATTCAAGCAGTAGCTGCTCAGCCAGCATAGAAGCCACACACACTCACACACTCCTCTTTGTATTTGCTTTGCAAAATAAACCTCTTAATCAAAACTACAACTCGTCTGATCCAAGATGGAACAACGACCATAAGAACATTACAGGCGTCAGATGGATCAGGATGAATTTGAGTTGGAGAGTTCACAGCATTTAACTGGAATGAAATTATTTACGGGAGAGTGAAGACAGACTTAGCTCGAATCTCGGCACAAATATAAAAAAGATATATTAAGGGGTGAGTTGGCTCTGGTATCTTTGAAGGTCTTCTCCTTGCTATGGCCAGCATTAGAACAAGCGTGAAAAACCATTTTTGTTTTTTCATTGGTCACCGGAAAAGCGAATGGAATGTTTGCTTCCATGCTCAAGAGAATAATCTCCGACATGTGCGAGGTACACTCAGTTGGCTGATCGTCATGGAAGCAATATCATTCCAGTGAAAATCAATGAGGTACTGCCTGAGGGCCTCCTAATCATCATCTCCACATTTCCAAAACCTTCACTTCTTGGAAGGGTCCACAGACCAAACTGGAATGATAGGACAGTTTAGGGTGGTTAGGTTGTGATCAGAGGAGCCTAACAGAGAGAGAGAAAAAAAAACAGCATAAGCAGAAGGATTAGTTGCAAGTAGCCTACGAGGTCAAGTATGTTGGAACTGTCTCCATGGCGGTCAGGGATACTGGTAAGTTGCTGTACAAACTGTTCCAGGTCATTAAGGATAGAAAAGATGTAGGCCTGTTCACCAAGTGGATCACTGAAAAGTGAGGAGAACCGAAGGTGGTGGTGAGCAGTGAAATCACCTAGAATGGAGGTTTCTGAGAAAGGAGAAATTGATAGAATATGTTCCGTGTTAGAAGTAAGATAGTCAAATAATTTTTCATAGTCAGTAGAATAAGGAGATAAGTAAACATCACAGATATATTCAGTCAGAGAATGGCAAGATAGCCGAAGCCAGAGAGTATTCAGAAGACTGAAGTTCAGGAACACAAGAGCAAGATACTCATATATTGTGAAGATTCAAGTTCAGGAACATGAAAGCAAGATATGTTGTTGCATACATATACACAACAGCCCCCTTTGGCTTGGAAGTGAGTATAGAGAAAATAGGGTACAGAGAAAGGTTTTACAAGAAGTACAAATGAAGGGGAATACCGAATCGCTAGTGCCATTTAATCCTGAAAATAATATAAAGTACGACACAAAACAGTTATGTTTGTGAATAGAAGGTAAAAATTGCATTCTATTTGTCGAATGAGGTTTTTCAATACCTTTCCTTTTGCTATATATTTTTCATAGCTTTTATTTTCCGTCGTAAAGCCTTTACATCGTTTGTAAAGATAGAAACAGCTCATGTTTTCTATTCTACCTATATTCCGCTGATAATCGTTGATAGGAGACTGAGAATGATAATATTGTCCTCAATCTGTATCATGATAAGAACTGTCCTTGCATTTTATTTTAGGTACGTTATCTTATTTTACTGGGCATGCGTACAGGTGCCTTGAAATCTTAATATTTTCTCAATTAACTCTCATTATCGAGACAACCCTTATATTTTACAGGAGATGTTAAGTTTATTTATTCAGATCCAAATAAGCATAGAAAGTTACAAAATTTTAAAGTTTAAGATAACAGAGGACAGAAGAGTTTTCACCAGCCACTGAACCTTTGTTTTTTATGTGTGTTGTAGTCTGAGAATAAAGTCAGTTCCAGTGATTCTATATATGTCTGACTTTGGGTATACAGCGAACTTGATAGACTGTCGCCCTTATACTGCATGTATATTACGAGTATATATTGTATATTGCTGCCATGTATTAGAGATATGCCTTTGACCTTCACATGTCACCAATTCGACACTATTACATGTTGTTCTTATTCAGTACATTCTAGAGCTGTTCCATCCCAGTCTGGTGCGATGGTATTAGCGAGGGTGTTATTTAGGGCCTGTAGGTGGGTCTTGTGCAGGATCAGTTAAGACTGCTTAAACCATTTTAACGTTGAGGACGTACTATATTATATACTCTGTTTCTGTACGACCAAACTATTGTATTTTTACCTGTGGAAAGAATTTGCAGACTTAAAGGGTGCTACAGCGGTCATTGGCCGTTATATTGCTACTGATCCTCCATTAACTGAATAAACTCATTTATCAGGCATAAACTATACAATAACCGATGTCTCGCAGTAAAGGGATTACCTACCTACCTCTTGAAATAAATGTGTTGGGAAACCTAAGCAATAAAGAAAATATTAATCCTTTGGCTGCGATATCACCATTTCATTTAATCCTTAATACTGCCAGCTGATACAGTACTGTTCGTATTAGTAAGAGCCTCTTGATTTAATAGACACTTGCCTATTCCCACACAGATAATCTTCTAGATGAACAAAGCCGTTTGAAGACAGCAAGAGCAAAACGCAGTGTTATCCCAGAGAATCTGTCAGTCCCTGTACTAATATGACGTTTTATTATAATTCATGCTTCCTGTACCCATACCACTTATTTGGAAGGTCACTCAACTTGAGAGACCAAATGTCCACCTCGGCTAAACATAACGCACTGTTGATGGACGGTACTAGTTTCATCTTTCCTGTATCATGAGGTTTGGGTTACAAGGTCCTTAGGGGGCTCGAAATAGGACTGTTGTTGAAAATCAAGTTGGAAGTGCTATTTTAACCTACATTGTCAGCTTGGATATGACGGTCGGTTGTGGCCTGCGTCAAAAGGGCCTGCGTGTTTCTGAACACGGAAACGTGGTCTTGAGCTGGTAGTAAGAAAATTGTATGCATTAGGCCGGACTTCGTTGCCAAGCTGACGATAGAGGTAAACCTAGTATCTATTTTAGGCATTCGACTATACTTCCAGTTCCGTACGGACCATATATCCACCACCAGCGACAGAGTAAGGGTAACAGACTGCTTTGGAAGAGATTTCTGTCGATAATTATTTTGAATGTTTAGGTTTTAAGTAGCGCGTGCTCCTGTTTAGGGAGAACTTTCTCACTGCTAGTTATAATCTCAGTTAATCCCCTACAGCATGAAAGGTGTTCCCAAGGCCACAGAAATAATCAGGTGATAGGATGAATTAAGCAAAAACCAGGTTATCGTAGTGTAGAGGTTCAGCACGGTTCACATCACTTATACTATAATACAGTTGTGCATCTCTCTCTCTCTCTCTCTCTCTCTCTCTCTCTCTCTCTCTTATTGCGTGGGCTTTTGTGAATGTGTGTGTGTGTGTGTGTGTGTGTGTGTGTGTGTGTGTGTGTGTGTGTGTGTGTGTGTGTGTGTGTGTGTGTGTGTGTGTGTGCGCGAGGAAACTTACAGGTTATGTTGTTGTAGGCTGATGGCCCAGTTGGTAGTTTAGTGGGTGTATTGTGGAGTGAGAAGCAGGTGGGATCAGGGATAGTCAGGTGAGAGGGTAGGGTGGCGTGGAAGGATGGGCAGGATAGGTGGATAACTGAGTGGGGTGGGATGAGTTGAGTAAGCAGGGTGGGGGTAGGTGGGCTGGGTGGGTGTAGGTGGGCAGGGTGGATGAGTAGTGGGAAAAAAAGAGCCATTGGTTGAATAAGTCTATGGCCTAATTGAGTTCATGAGGTGAGTAGGTCTATAATAGGATTAGGTTCATGTGGGAAATGGAAAAGACCCATGGGAATTATGTTACTGGGGAAATTGGCCCACGTAGGAACTTAGATCCAATAAGTAACACTGGGATCATGGAGGAAATAGGTCCATGAGAGGAAACAGATTCATGGAAGGATATAGGTGCTTGGAAGAAAATAGGTTCAGTTCAGATTCGATGTTTCCCAATGGGGAGAACATAGGTCAAAAAGGAAACCTTGTTCCATGAGATAATAGGTACAAGGTATAAAATAGTTTCAAGGGGAAAGGTAAATCCATGTGGAAAACTGGGCTAAAAGACAAAGTTGGTCTAGACAAGGACATGAGCCCACAGAGGAAAAAGATCGATAGGGAAAATAGGACTATTGTGGAAAATTTGTCCTACATCAAAGTAGCTCTACGAGGATAATAGGTCCATGAGGAAAATAGCCCCACGAGACAAATAGCTTCATGAAGAAAAGAGGTTCATGAGGGTAAAAAGTCCATACGGGAAATATATTTTTGAGGAAAAATAGGTCGATCAAGAACATAGATCAAAGAAGAAAATAGTGTGAAGGGGGAAAATACATTCAAGGGGGAAAACTTGTCTGAGGGAACGGGTCCATGTGGGAAAAATAGGTGTATGGGTGTTGATACTTTGAGTGTGTTGCCGCAGACCTGTTGTTGCCACCTACTACGTGACACATACTCGTCATACTAACCCCGTTAATCCAATGACGCATCCTTTTATTTCATCCTGGTTACCACTACATCACTTGGACAGACCTCAATCAATATGGAATTACTGAGGGCTCTAATAAAGCTCCATCGTTCGAAATATATACTCGTACATACCGTCTGGGGGAGGAAGAACGAATTAAGCGTAATCGTACTGCAGAATGGGAAATAAACACGTTTCCTAGGGCTCACTCTCTGTTGAATAAGTGTCTGGTGGTAGGAGAAATATGCTAGTAAGGTTCTCAGGACTATGGCGTTCAGGGTACCATAATTATTACTGAGGCTTCTATAGCTCACTGTCTGTTAGATCAAGTCATCTGGGGTTAGCTGAAATATAGTATGGGGGAAATGAAGACAGGTTTCTGACTCACATTCAGCTAGTTAAAGTCGCCTAGTGCTAACTGGAATCAAACAGTCGAGTTGTCCCAGTCATGAGAGCTACCGGCAATAGTTTTAAGCCTTGCAATATGCGTACAATCACCAGATGTTAACGAGTATTACGCCAGTGATGTTCCAACCAGAGCGTTATTGGTGACAGCATCAGCACACTGTTATGACTCAGTATCAACTTAAAGCATCATCTGGAGTTGCTTCAAACATTAGAGCTAACAGTTACTGCTATAGACCATCCTCAGCTAAAAGGAAAAAAAATACTATTGGAAGATAAAAAGAATACAAGAGTTGTCTCAGTCATGACAGGATACGGTACACAGATATGGCTACTTAAAATGGAAATATTATCACGTCACAAAAAAAAAAAATATAAAATCAGCTAAGGTAGATTTGCCAGTGAGCCTTCAAAAGATGCAAGACAGCAGGCCTAGGGAGCGTCCTAATTTTACTGGAATAAGAGAGCTTCCACAGACAAGTACACACAATGCGCAAAACGACAGCGTATGCACGTCAATGAAAAAATTCTTTAGGGACGATGTGTCAGTTGAGTCTCCATGGCCAGCCCGAGTACGGGCCTTGAGGGTCTCCTCAGCTTGCTGGAATATAGGGCTATTAACGTAAATTTAAAGTAGGTGAAGTTGCCACAATCATACCACTCCTTGAATTCGCAGATATAACCCGATAATGAAGATTTACCGGTGAGTCTCTTAAGTTTTCGAGTATATGGTTCCTGGAAGGCTCCGAAGATTACTGGAGTACTGGATCTTTCACATACACTCACACAGTCTAGGCTTGTGACACGCTCGGAAACTCGCGCGGGACTCATCACCCTTTCCAACCTCCCAGCACCATTGACTGGGACTTACTGACGCTGCGAGTAACAACCGCCCAGGGCCTCGAGTCGTGACGCTGCTACATCCACGTTGTCGCCTTGGTGTGGGATTCTCAAACAAAACTGAATGGCAAGACTGCTATTTTTAATTATTTTGTGTCAAACAGCATAAATGTTTGATGTCTCCTCAAGTACAGAGGGAAGTGTTTAGCTATAGGAATATTTTCAGCCTATATCAGTATGAATGGTGCCTTACGAGTATTTACAATTAACTCTCTCATGGTAGGGACAACTCTCGTTGGCATTCGTCCAGTGAACGCTGGGCGACTTTATTCATCTGAGGCTGAGTCACAGGATAAATTTCTTTGCCGTCAGTGGTGTGCGTCTTTGTCTTCACCAGTCTCTCTCTCTCTCTCTCTCTCTCTCTCTCTCTGCTGTTGTTCCTTTCCCTCTGTCTTCCTCTTCCTCGCTCTGCCCTCTTCATCTTCTTCACTTCCTTCCTCCCTTACATACCTTAATCCTCCCTCACTCTCTCTTCCTCCTCTCCCTCCCTTGTGTCTTCGCTTTCTTCCACTCTCGCCCTTTCTGTCCCTCAATTTCTTCAATATATCACTCCTCCCTCTTTCTAATTTTCCTCCTTGTCCTTCCCTTTGTCTTTCTACTCGTTCCCATGCTTTAGTCCCTCTCTCTCTGGTATGACTTCCATATTGTCAGCCCTCCAACTCTATCTCTCAGTTTATCTTTTCCACTATTCCTCTCCCTCACTTTATCTCTTTTTCTCCTACACTCTCTCAAGCCCTCCCTCTCTCCACTCACTCTTTCCTCCCTCCCGCTCTCCATTTGTCTTTTCCCCTTTCTGTTTATTCTCTCCCTCTTCCATACTCTCTCCCTTTCTCTATTTTGTTTTTTTCCCCCTGCTCACTCCGTCCACTTCACCACTCTCTCTCTCTCTCTCTCTCTCTCTCTCTCTCTCTCTCTCTCGTATCTTTCGTTCCCATCTCGCCATCATCTCTTCCCATCTCTTTCCCCCTTCATTATAACCAAACCACGCTCCCACAGATCAATAAACATCCGCCCAAACGCCCAGCCAGGCATTTTTCACTCATTATAAACCATGGAATGCCGCCACATCCACCCAGTATCTTCATGCCCGTGTTTTCATATCTACCTCGTACAGCCTAAGCGCTGAATGGATCAGGGCTGGCCAGGGCTTATATTCATAGAGACTCCCAACCCTTTTTCATTATCCATAAAGAATCCTAATCCAATTTATCTATTCATAAAGGATCCTAACCAGTTTTTTTGTATTCATATAGAATCCTAACACTCTCTTTATATTGAATATAATTTTAAATCTCTCGGTATATAAGTATTCATAAAGGATCCTAACCCTCTTCCACTCTTCATAAAGGATCCTAACCCTCTTTTTGAATTCTTATGGGATCCGAACCCAATTTCTGTACTCATAATGGATCCTAACTCTCTTCCTGTATTCATAATGGATCCTAACCTTCTTTCTGTACTCATAATGGATCCTAATTCTTTTCCTGTATTCATAATGGATCCTAACCTTCTTTCTGTACTCATAATGGATCCTAACTCTCTTCCTGTATTCATAATGGATCCTAACCTTCTTTCAGTACTCATAATGGATCCTAACCCTTTTCCTGTATTCATAATGGATCCTAACCTTCTTTCAGTACTCATAATGGATCCTAACCCTTTTCCTGTATTCATAATGGATCCTAACCTTCTTTCAGTACTCATAATGGATCCTAACCCTTTTCCTGTATTCATAATGGATCCTAACCCTCTTCCTGTATTCACAATAGATCCTAACTCTTCCTGTATTCATAATGGATCCTAACCCTCTTCCTGTATTCATAATGGATCCTAACCTTCTTTCTGTACTCATAATGGATCCTAACCCTTTTCCTGTATTCATAATGGATCCTAACCCTCTTCCTGTATTCACAATAGATCCTAACTCTCTTCCTGTATTCATAATGGATCCTAACCCTCTTCCTGTATTCGTAATGGATCCTAACCCTCTTTCTGTATTCACAATAGATCCTAACCCTCTTTTTCTTCACAAAGGAGCCTAACACCCAGTCCGTCTTCGTAACGCTCTCACTATTCATAACATGCTGACGCCTATATCATATATAAAAAAAATCTTAAACCTTTCCTATTTATAAAGAATCATAAACACCCTTCAATATTGATAATGGTACCTAATCTTTCTGTTAATGAAGAATCCAAACTCTTTGGCTATACATAAAGAATCGTAGTCATCATTCATTATTCATAAAGGATCATAACCTCATTTTTATTCATAAGATCGTAACCCTAATTTACTATTTATAAAGGATTCTAACCATCTTTCATTGTTAATAAAAGATCCTAAACTTCTTTTTTTCAAGTCAACTTCTTCTTTAAATCAGGTGACGTCTCATGTTATACTATTAATACCACTGGGCGGATTTCATCAGCCACTTGAACCCACGACTCCTTACTTCAGATCATCCATAATGACATCTGTCGATTTCACATACCTCCGGAAACCCCCCATGCTGGTGAAGTGGTTGATGCAGTTCATATCTAAACTCTCTAGATCGAAATCTTTCTTTAAAGATATATAACATAGTTTTTTGTTTGCAATGTGAACATAAAACACGACATCTAACTGAGCGAATACAGGCAAAGGTATGAAGAACGGACCCAGTACGCGACTACCACATCCCTTGAACGTAAACGAGTGAAGGTTTTTTTGGCAAAAATGAAGAGCAGTGCTAGAACGGCCTTGAAAGCCCCACCGGGAATGAGGCAGCAGGGTGATGAAAACATTAGGAACCTTATTATCCACTTTAGACCCCCCCCTCTTTGTTTTAAGTTTTCAGAGTAAAGCAAAGTAAAGGGATTTTGTTTTTTTAGAATTAGCAAAGGTGAAAGGCACAGGAAAAGGCAAAATGTTAATGTCACAGGACAAAGGCCCAACTTGGTGGAAGCGTTAAGGATTAGGCAAGACTAATCGACTTTGAGAGTACTGTATTTCAAAGGACAAGGTCACGGAGCAAGGTCCAACAGTCGGCCCGAAAACCAGTTGGAGGACACGGGTGTTTCTGAGTGCTCTTTTTTCTTCTGTTGTGGAACTTATTACAGAATGATGAAATCCTGAGGGTAATACTGAGATACGACACACGTCACTTCTATACAACATCCCCCCACCTGTCCGCTTAAATTTCTTCTGTAATTATTATACTGAGCTGTGAAATTTTTTACTTTATTAAAATGTTGTGTTATACTGTTTGGTTAGGCTAATAATTCTCCCAATCTGCATTGTTCTGATGTTGCGTTAAATACTTGAATTATGAGCATCGGTACTATACCTTTCCTCTTCTAATTGTTCCGTTTAATTATAATACCCTGGAATTAATTACAGTACGAGAATTGCCGGGGAAAATACCACGACAGTTCTAAAATGATTCTTTAATATGTATATGATACTGAAATACAATTGATTGCTGAAAAAGAATGGAAGTTTTACTACATCCATATTATATATTAACGCTCTACATATTTTTTCGTGTTATCTCGCACATTAGTCAGTTTATTTTACTGTGGTACGTGAGGACGCTATCCTCTCATTCGATGGAACTTAGCACAACCTAAGTGACTAAACTGAGTGGCGTGGCAAGTTGTTTCGTCCATTCCGCGAAGGCATTTGCTACTTGAGTTGGTAGCCATATAACCCAATAATGCATAGTGGTCTAGCGTGTTAAGGCAAACCAGTCGGATGCCACCTGTCAGAGTTTGTCTACAAGGTATGGTTACTGCTCATCTTATGTCACTGAAGGGAGAAGAAGGCTAGTAACTCTTTCGTTAATTATCGTGATTCTGTAGCTTTGTCTCTTGTCCCTTTACTTATGATGGGCCAAAGGATTGGGTGATGGATGGATAAATTTAAAAGTTTGAGAAAATATTGAGAAATTCTGCACCCTTCTTCTTAATACTCCTCTGTACATTTATTTCAAAACTATTTCATATTTACTTTGTTCTGTTCATGAAGTTTTTACACCAAAAGAAATATATCAGGGGATAGTCAACTTTTCTTATACTTCTTCCACAGATTTCAAGTGTAGAATTTCTTACTGCAAGAGATATAAAGGGAATGGTACTAGACAAGGACATTTCCTCTTACGGTAATATTCTTTCAGGCACCTTTCCTTTTATAAGTCTGTCACGGGGGGATGTGAAATTATAGATTAAGAATGCTTCTGGATGTTCAATCTGGATGTTACTTGAAAATAGAGACAAGGAATTAACTTGTGAAAACCTAGCAGTAAGTTTTACTTTATGCCAGCTTACTTTGCCGATTCTCTAAAGACGAGAATTTATAAACTTTCTCAACAGTACACAGCAGACTAATTACTCACGAGTGCTGTTTGTAGTACTGTTAGCCTAACGAGAAAGTGACTCCACCCCTGGCAATCAATAACTAATTTTAATAATAATAATAAACATGTTCTTGCCAGTGCTTAACTCCTGGCTGGCACAAAGGATTTAAGCTTGATACAAAAGAACTGGCCTAAGTACCAGCTATGAATATTGTAAAGAGTTTGCGCAAACTAGGAGCGGCAACGAGAATAACCTTAATGTGGAAAAATAAAACACGAGTCTAATTACATTAAGCTCAAAGAAAAGAACTGTAAATTTATTGATTACACTAAAATAAATTTGCGTTATATGAATATCAAAATAAACTCAAAAGGGGAATTTCATGGTCGGTAGGGGACTCATGAATTAGAATAACAAGAGAATACACTCACTTGCTCATTCAAAAGCTAATTAAACTTAAGCCTAGAAAAACGAACAGAAATATTGGTCAGTGGAGGTGAGCCGAAACGAAAGTCTAGGCGCCTGTGATGAACACCAATGCTGCTATCCACTCCAAGCCCGCTTCGCCAATCACCATCTAGGTGGAGATTCAGGAATTCGCTGTACAAAGGAGACGCTGCTCTACGCTGGGCACAAAACGATCCTATTCTTATGACGATCCCGATCTGACCAACTTCAAACTCAGAAGGGAGGTACGAGCTAACCGTGTTCGCTCAACGGTCAACAGAAGGAAGGTGCTCACAATAAATCACTCAGTGAAAGCACTAATGTCGTGGATAAGAATGGTCACTTGTGAAACAATGACAAATGATCTGAAAACCATCCCGATCAAAGTGAATACGAGGACAGTTGAACTGAGTGATGCCCAGTGGGAATTCCACTAGAGTTCATGGTTTTCTCATCACAGTACAATGTCACGAATTTATATAAATACGCTCGCTTGAATTAGTGACATTACGCTCCATCAAAATCATTTTGTTTTTTTTTCAGAAAAATTTTCGATATACATACATATAAATCCTAACTCAATCACACAAGATCACACTGTGGTGTGAGTACTATCCTGCTACAGGTGAAAATAACAGTCGCCCATGAGCATAAAAACCTCATATTTACGTTAATAGAAGCAAGCTTGAGGAAAAAGCTCTGTGACGACGGTGAAAAATCCTGTACTCCAGTCAAACTGAGCAAAACGTTTGCTACATTTACATTAACAACTGATTGTTATTTAGCGTGATGTATGTAATACACAGTGTAGGTGTGACAGTTGTGGTTTAACTGTGCTTACGTATAAAATGACATAATACAGATCAATAGTATATAGAGACGAGGCAAAGGAGGCGGCAACATGAGGCAGAGATGATCAGCTGATCTGCATGACGAAATTGCCACACCCGCCAGCTGCACCTGCAAAAGCAATCAAGGTGGAGTATCAAAAGTGTCAGTATGACAAACAATTTTTATTAAATTATAATTTCTCACTCTGCCTAGTAGTCAGTACTTATGTTACAAAAAGTACACCATTATTTTGTTAATGGATACATTATTAATCAGGAAATATAGTCCTTGGATTGCTCAAATCTCTGAGGACCCCTGTAGTTTACTGGTTAAATCTAGATTCTTAACAAGGAAACGTACTAGTCCTTGGATTGGCCGAATCTCTGAGAATGGGCAATTTACTGGTTAAACCTACATTATTAACCAGGAAACGTGCCAGTCCTTGGATTGCTCAAATCTCTGAGAATGGGCAGTTTACTGGTTAACCTACCTCTACACTTACGATTAATATTGGCAAGCTGAGAATCCCTAAGCAATCTCGGGCAGGTCACATTTTAACACCCAACGTGGGTGTGAACACTCATGTGGAAAATGTGCATTCTCCAGGAATCCTCAGAGAGGCCCACAGCTCGAGCCACCACAAGGTAATTCAAACACTGCCTCGGATTGCCTCAACAGGGGTCTCGAACTTCCTCTTAACCTACAGTATACATGTATATACAGGTCCTGGACGTAATGTGTCCTGTGGGACCAATGGGCGAGACTTCAGGTCTTGCTGGTACACTGAAAACTGGGAACCAAGCTAGTCCTTGGATTGCATAAATCTCTGAGGATGCACGTCTTATGGAACCCAGTGTACAACAGTTGCCCATTTTAGTCATCAGTTAGCAGGCGAGACATCAGGTCTGCGCCTACATTACCACTGCCCTCTCTTTCAACTAACTCAGAGATTATGGGCGTGGATTCAAACGGCACAGGAAGGACATGTCCCTGATTGGTGGTAAAACACACATTGCAGGAACGCACAAAACTATCTATTTCCTGTCCCATTCCTGGCCAGAAAAAGTCAGCACGGTTACGGCCTTGGGTTTTCCTTTTGCCCATGTTACCTCCTGAGGCTGAACAATGACCCCATTCTAACACTGCTTGGCGGTACATAGCAGGAACGACAAACTGCAGTCAAACCTCGCTCTGGGGAGTTCGTAATTCACGGTACAGCCGTCCTTGTTTAAGAAAGAACTTGGCTTGACCTCTCCATGAATATTTAATCACTCTACCCTTCTGTTTCTTCCACACAGCAGCAAGTGTCTGGTCAGAATGTTGTCCTTGGACAACATCTTGGCTCTAAATCAGATCTTGCGGCAATGCAATGGTCACCAGGGTGAGACAGTTCGGAGCCTCGGCCATGGCTCATGTTACTGCAGCCATAGTCTGAGTAGCATCATCTATGGTGCAACCATACTTGGCACCTGGAATGTTGCCTATTATTAGGTCAAAGGTTCTGGCATGACAACTGCAAGTGTCGTACCAGTGTAAAATGAAGATACCACCTGGATACGTGCCTCAGGGAACAATCTCACTGATCCATCAATAAGCTGAACTTGGATCTGTCGACCTGTGTACTCCTCAGGCCGAACTAGACTCTGCCTGACAGAGCACCCTGAGGAACCATTGTCTCTCAGGACCTTTACAGGAATGCCTTCCACAGAGCCTGGCTGAACAAGGAAGGCACTGTTACCTGTGGGAGGGCCTGTGGAGGAAGCAGCTAGCCACTGATGAGGCTGCTGAATGAATGATGCGGCAAACATGGTACCCTGAGAACTAGATGCCTGAGGGGTTGTACTCACCGTCTGGGGAGATGGACCGTTGACCACCTGTGGTGGAGAGTTCACTGTCGCTGGGGGACTAGTGAACTGTGGAGAAGTTCATGTGCTGCTAGGGATGACACCACCTTACTGCTGTTGAGGAATAAAGACTACGTTTGCCTCATGCCTCCGATACACTGGGGCTGGTGCTGAAAAGAATTGTCCCGACTGTCGATTGTGTGGCTGATAATGCTGCTGGTTAGGGTACTTGTTGTACCGCTTCCACTCAGGTTTCTGGGTGTTTTGCCCCTGGTCCTTCTTCTGCAGTTTGTTTCGACCTTGGCTATTATTCTGAGAACAGCCTTGATGCTGGGGTTCAGTCTGAGACAGTTTCCCAGATTTGTCAGCTCTCCTGTTCCAGGTGTGTTGCTTACGAGTTTGATACCCGTATGCAGTGAAGAATGCATCAGCCTTCTCCACCATTTGGCTGGCATCCCTTATTTGGCAGATCTTAAGCTGAGCCATAGGCTCAGCAGGCCACGACTTTTCTAGCTGCGTGCGCAGCATAAGGTCAAATATCCCCTCTCGCGTGGGAGAAATTTCATCTTTCTCCATCCACTCATCTATGTAAGCAGTAATCTGATCAAGACTCTGAACAGCAGTTTCCTTTTCTTGTAGACTGGCCCTTATAAACTGACTCCTAGCGTCGTCAACTGTGAGGCCATACGCTTTGATGAGTGCAGCTTTCATCATCTCATACGTGAGATTGTCTCCACGAATTCTGTGGAGAATATCGAGGGCAGGGCCCTGAAACAAGCTAAGAAACTGGAGCCACTTAACTGCCTCATCCAGCTGGTACAGCTGAGCCATGTCTTCGAAACGAGCTATAAATGGCTCGATTCGCTCACCTTCCTTGTATGGAGGAAGCTTGATGTGTGGGGTCGCCAGAACGTGTGCAGGGAGAGCGCTCGTGGAGCTTGGGTTAGCTGCACCAGATGTGTCTGAAGCCAAGGAGTCTTGCTTGAGCTTCAGTATCTCAAGTTCATGTTTCTCACAAGCCTCGCGCTCAGCACATTTGTGTTCTCATTCTCTCTCATTGTTCTAGCTCGGGCTCACGTTCTCTCTCTCGTTATTCTCGTTCGTATTCACGTTGTTCTCGCTCGTATTCACATTTAATTCGATGCTCTTCATGGGCATCATTCTCACGTTGCTGCTCATAACTAAACCGTGAGAGCACATACTCTTTTATTTGATGGGGGTCAGGAAGCCCCATATCTTTGGCTTCCTGTACATATATATTAGTAGCCATGATGCTAACTCAACTAAGGCTGAGTGAACTGAAGACTGAGTACTGACTGATATTTTGCAGAGAATTGCCAATAATCAAACGTAAAGAATATAGACACTGGTTGGTGGTGACCAGTTTTATCTAGTTAAACTGGTAAAGAAAGAAATTTTAAAAATGCAACTGACTAGGAAAACTATTATGTAAAATTAATAGAAATGAATCAATAACCACCAGTAAGATGGTGTCCATAGAAAACAAATACCTAGGTGTGAGTGAGTGAGTATTATCTCGTTAATAACTTTAGAGCTAGGAGTTAATATCCTGATGAGGTCGCCAGATGTCATGGGGGGATGTGAAATTATAGATTAAGAATGCTTCTGGATGTTCAGTCTGGATGTTACTTGAAAACAGAGACAAGGAATTAACTTGTGGAAACCTAGCAGTAAGTTTTACTTTATTCTGGCTTAGTTCGGCGATTCTCTAAAGACGAGAATTTATAAACTTTCTCAACAGTACACAGGAGAGACTAATTACTCACGAGTGCTGTTTGAAGTACTGTTAGCCTCTTGAGAAAGTGACTCCACCCCTGACAATCAATAACTAATGCTAATAATAATAAACAGGTACTTGCCGGTGCTTAACTCTTGGGTGGCACAATGGATTTAAGCTTGATACAAAAGAACTGGCCTAAGTACCAGCTATGAATATTGTAAAGAGTTTGTGCAAACTAGGAGTGGCAACTAAAATAAGCTTAATGTGGAGAAATAAAACACGAGTCTAATTACATTAAGCTCAAAGAAAAGAACTGTAAATTTATTGATTACAATAAAATAAATTTACATTATATGAATCTCAAAATAAATTCAAAAGGGGAATTTCATGGTCGCTAGGGGACTCATAAATTCGAATAACAAGAGAATACACTCACTCGGTCATTCAAAAGCTAATTAAATTTAAGCCTAGAAAAACGAATAGAAATACTGGTCAGTGGAGTGGAGTCGAAACGAAAGTCTGGGCGCCTGTGATGAACACCAACGCTGCTATTCGCTTAAAGCCCGCTTCACCAGTCACCGTCTAGGTGGAGATTTAGGAATTCGCCGTACAACGGAGATGCTGCTCTACGCTGGGCACAAAACGATCCTATTCTCGCGACGATCCCGATCTGACTAACTTCAAACTTGGAAGGGAGGTACGAGCTGGCCGTGTCCGCTCATCTGTCAACGAAAGGAAGGTGAACGATATACTGTAGGCTCACAATAAATCACTCAGTGAAAGCACTAATGTCATGGATAAGAATGGTCACTTGTGAAACAGTGACGAATGTTCTGAAAACCATCGCGATCGAAGTGAATACGAGGACGGTTGAACTGAGTGATGCCCAGTGAGAATTCCACTAGAGTTCGTGGTTTTCTCATCACACAACGATGTCACGAATTTATATAAATATGCTCGCGCGAATTCGTGACAAAGTCATCTATCTTCTTTTCTTCTTGTGTAGACTTTACTTCATAAAGAGAACTCTGTTCATGTATCCTTTGTTTTATACTTCCAAAATAATTTAATTATAGTGTGGAATTTATGACAGTAAAAGAATTGCCGACATTAATTCTGCACAATTTAGCTTAGTCATTATTTATGAGACTTTTCATATTCTTAAAATCTTCACAATTTGTTTTATACAAATGGTTACACTAAAATAGTTGCTTAGAGTAATACTCCCCCTTTCCCTGGATAATTCTTACTTACCTAATTTACTCTAGAGTTTATCACACATGAGTAACAGTACACATTTTCTATCTGAATTCTTCTAAAAATGTTTTATTCTGTGGAACTGATTACTTGAGAATTGTGGAGTGATACTCCCTCTTCCTCTGAACCCACAGCAGACAAGCCCGAGTGAGAAACACAAAAACAAACCTTTAAAAAGTTTAAGCCAGTGTTATTCCCAGAGTTTTGTTTTAGGCTTTTACGAGAGAAAGAAAACTCTGAGGACGAAAGCTGGATGGTAGATTTAGAGTTGTATTTTTATAGTGGTGCTCGATCCAGCAAAGGTCTAGGGAGTTAAAGGAAGCATTTTCCCCTGGACTCTTCCTGACAGCTCCAGTTTTAACCATATGGTTGACACACATTTTTTTTTTTTTTTCAAATGTAATATTCCTAGTTTTACCATGCAGTTTCACTGACGTGATATCGATCGCATGCTTGGCCAAGGAACAACTTGATTATCTGAACATCGGTAAAACAGTCTTAATCCTTACTCTTTAGGCGCGATATATTTCAGTCAGATTTCTATTTATCGTTATGCTTTGGGTGCGGTACACTTGTGAGTCAAAGTATGTAATCATCCATTAATCTTAACCAGGGCTAGAGTAATCATAACGAGGTTTCACACGGAACAAAGCCATGTTCAGTGTTAAGATAGTAGTATTACGAAGTATTTCTACGATGAGTAACAGTGTCATTGTGCATGGTTCCCTGAGCAGCGTAGCAAATCTTCCAACTGTCTATTGAACCCTGTTCCAAGAGATCATTCGGTGTGACATCCTGGCTACGACTTGCTTTCAGCCAGGGACAGAAGAAGAATATTAGTAGAAGCTTGCAACTTACGCCTCTCCAAAGATTCTGATCTTCTAGTTCTGGTCATGGGGCCGTAGCAAAGTAGCATGTATTAACGGCAAAATCGCAAACCATAACCAAATGTGGAGGCCGTAGGATGTGCCACTGAAACTCTAATGGGCAATATTGTTAAGAATTAAATAAGGTCACAGATCCATGATTATACAGTACAGGTGCTGTTGCTTAACACAGTTATCAGCTTTAACCATACAGTGTGAAAAATACTTTCATCATGGCAAATGTAACGTTAAACCGACAAAAATTATCACTAACCCTCAAGGTTAAGGATGGAATGATGATTACGTGTACGTAAGGTGACGTGAAGAAAATCTCTCTCTCTCTCTCTCTCTCTCTCTCTCTCTCTCTCTCTCTCTCTCTCTCTCTCTCTCTCTCTCGCCACACAAACACACACACACACACACACACACACACACATATATATATATATATATATATATATATATATATATATATATATTGCCAGACGCCTCAATCCCGTTTGGGGTGGCCACAAACAAATCGCCTCCAAGTCGCCCTGTCCCCCGCCATTTCACTCCCCTGCTCCCAACTCACACCCCCCTCTCTCATATACCTCTCCACCCCATCTCTCCATCTCATCCTCGGCCTCCCCTCCCTCTTTCCCCCTCCACCTCACTCACATACACTCTCTTCGTCAGTCTTTCACCCTCCATCCTCTCCACATGGCCAAACCACCTCAGTGTGTTCCTCATAACGCTTCCTATCACATCCACATCAACACCACAACGCTCCTGTATATCCTCATTCGTCAGCCTGTCTCTCCATGTGACTCCACGGGCTCCTCTTAAATAACTCATTTCCACGGCTCTCACTCTTGACTTGTGTCCTTCCAACAACGTCCAAGCATCACTTCCGTACGTTAGAGTTGGTATCACAATACTGTCATGTAGTAACTTTTTCACTTCCATGCTCACTTCCCTGTTTCTTATCACTGCTTTCAAAGAACCAGCAACCTTTCTTCCCTGCTGTACCCTTTCAAGCACTTCACCCTCCAAACCTCCATCCTTACTCATCACACTACCCAAGTACTTAAACGTACTCACATTTTCCAATTCCTCACCATCCAACCTCGCTGTACATTCACTGACTTCACCTCTCTCAAAGACAATAACTTTACTCTTCCCTACATTCACCTTTAGATTCCGTTTCCTACACACTCTCTCAAACTCATCCACCAAGCCTTGCAGCTCTCCTTCGTCTTCACTCAACAACACGGTATATTCTGCAAACAACAGTACAGGGAGTTTCCAAACACTATCCTCTCTCACCAGGGCCACTCCAACATCCACTACCCTACCTTGTACCTCTTTTATTACCCCATCCATGTACAGATTGAACAACCATGGAGACATGACACATCCCTGTTTCAACCCAACTTTCAAAGAGAGAAATTCACTTAGTTCACCATCCACACGCACTGCAGCCTTCGCACCATCGTACATACTCTTCACAGCATTCAACAACTTCCCATCTATTCCATATAGTCTTAACACTTTCCACAATCCTAGTCTATCCACCCTGTCATATACTTTCTCCAAATCCATGAAAGCCGCATACAACTTCTTTCCCTTCTCTAGAAACTTTTCCACTAAAGATCTGAGAATGAATATCTGATCTACACAACCTCTTCCCTTCCTAAAGCCTCCCTGTTCTTCTCCAACTAATTTCTCTGTTCTTTCTCTAACTCTGTCAATAAGTATCCTACCATACACTTTTCTTATTATACTAAGAAGACAACTGCCCCTATGATTACCACACACTTCTTTTTCCCCTTTTCCTTTGTACAAGGGAATAATTATACCTGACTTCCAATCCTCCGGGACTCTACCCTCCTCCCAGGCCAATCTGCACATCTTCCACATCCATTCTACTACTATCTCTCCCCCATGCTTCAACATTTCACCACACACTTCATCAATTCCTGGGGCTTTCCCTGATTTAACTTTCTTCATTGCTTCCACAACTTCTATCCTACTGATTTCTTCCTGTCTTCTCACCTCCCTCCTTCTCCCAGCCATTCCCCAGCCACTTATACTTGCATTACTTCCATCCTCCACGTTCAACAATTCCTTAAAGTGTTCTCTCCATCTGCTCACTTTTTCTCCCTTCTCCACTAGTAATCTACCATTTTTATCTTTCACTCCCCTGCTAACTTCACTTCCACCCTGTCTTACTCTTTTCACCTCTTTCCAGAACATTTTCTTACAGTCCCTCCATTTTACACTCAAATTCCTTCCAAATTCCTCATCCACTCTCTTCTTACTCTCTCTTACTAATCTTTTCACCTCTCTCTTCCTTTCTACATATAACTCTCTCTTCCGCCTTTCAACTTCTTCCACGTCCCTATTTCTCATCCATTCATTGTATGCTTTCTTCTTTTGTGCCACAGCCCGTTTCACCTCTTCAGTCCACCACGCTGTTCCTTGCACCCCCCTCCGTCTTCTCTTCCTTCCACACACCACATCACATGCTGCACATATTTCTTCTGTAAATATTCTACACACACCTTCCACGTCCCCCATCTGCTCCAACTCATATTTGCCCAATCGTTCCTCCACTTCTCTCTTATACTCTGCCTTTTTCTCATCCTCTTGTAACCCTTCCACTCTCCTTGCAACTACTCCTTCCTCTCGTCTTTCCCTTCTTCTATTCCTCCATCTTACTTGAACTTTAACTCTGGCCACCACCAAGTAGTGGTCAGAAAGTCCACTCCCCCAACCTCTATAAACTCTTGAATCCAATATACATCTTCGCATTCTTTCATCCACACACACATAATCAATCATTGCCTTCCTTTCACTCAATTCACCACCCACCCTTCTCATCACTCGCCATGTATACCTGTGGATCATTTTATGCCTGAAGAGGGTATTGGCTATCACCAACCCCCTCCCAGCACAAATGTCCACTAACGCACTCCCATTCTCATCTATCTCAGCAGGCACACCCCACTCACCAACTATTCCATCCACCTTCACATTCCCAACTTTACCATTCATATCACCAATCAAAAACACTCTATCATTCCTTCCAAACTTTTCCATGCACACTTCTACATTTGTCCCGAACTCTTATCTCACTCTTCTAGCACGATCTTGCGTTGGCGCATACACACACACAATCGCCCACATTTGTATTCCAACTTTCAACTTTACCCACACAATCCTTGATCCAACTGATCCATACTGTCTTATGCTCCTCTTCCATCTTTTACTCAGAACTATACATACTCCTTCCTTTGCCCTCTCATTCTCACCTACTCCTGCACATATACCCCATCCATACTCCCATTCTCTCACATTTTCTCCTTTCCATTTTGTTTCAGTTATTCCACATACATCCACTTTCGCATCCTCAAGCACCTGGACAATCTCTCTCTCTTTCACCTCATCATTTGCTCCCCTTACATTCCACATTCCAATTGCAATATCATTTGTCCGGTCCTTGGTCGTCAACGTTTGGTCAGTCCTTGTCCGAGGCTTATTGTTTGTTTTTTTAGTTAGTTGTTTTCCGGGGAGGGGCACTAACCCTCCGCCAACCCTTTTAGTCGCCTTTTACGACAAGCAGGGATACTGGGGGAGTATTCTTGACAAACCCCCCTACCCCCAGGGGGTGTTGTCCACATGTACTGTATATGGCAAAAAATGAATTTCATGATACAAGTCAGGGCATCCCCTCATTTTGTTATGTTTGTCACTGGTATAATATTGCCAAAATTTTAGCTTCCTACTTATCATCTAGAAGACTGCTCAGAATCCATATACTATCAGAATTATGGTGCCATGTATTACTAACAAACGTGATATGCGTGAGATAGATGTTTACTCTAATAATACGGAACTTACAATGAAAATACAATTGAATCATATGGAATAATAATAATAATACAAATTTCTATGAGCATAAGTCTCGTACAATTATCAAAAAAGAACCCTCAATACCAGTCAGTATTTCATAACAGTAGCAATAACAGAATCCCCTGAAGTTTGAGTGGGAATAGCTTTCCGGTTTGCTTCAACAACTTGCACGAGAAACTGCATTTCTTTCTCATTATTGGTAATAAGACAGTTATATTCTTCAAAGAGTTTTACAGCATGCTCAGCAGTTTCATTCACCACCCTCAACTTTCTTTTTCGCTCTTTTCCCTGCAGATAATCCTCGTTTGTGTTCCATAAATCTGGCGGAAGCATAAGAAATGACTCCCCAATTTTCAGGTGATGTAAAATGTTCATGGTCCGCTTGCTTGCGAAATCTCCCAAATTAATTTCTTTTGCTAGAGTTGTCGTATCACTTCTCACACGGTGTATTCCAGGTTCTCTGCTCATAGCCTTCACTATCTTGGCTTTCTTTGTTGCCAGAACTCTGTCAGAGAAAAGTGCAAGACCCACAAGCTCATCTGACATGTACCACAAGTTGTGCTCCAGGACTTTCATTATAGCAGTGGCAGTCTCACCATCAATGGCTTTGTATTTGTCAAGATCAGCCCAGAATGCCAAATCTCCAGCAGGTACCTCAGCTGCAAGGGTTTTTTTTTTATCCATGCTCTAGTGTAAAGGAGTGCACCAAACTGTACAAACCGCTGAAGCTGACGTTGCTCTTTCTTTGTCAGATGAAAGACGTCTTGCTGATTACGAAAGATATATATTTTGTTGACGTAAAGCAGCTTAGCCATCCACCTTGCATGGTGGACAGACCCTGGTGTTCGCTAGTGAATTTGCTGTGGTGGACTTCCCATGACAATCATCGTCAGTTCAACCAGTTCATGGTAATCATCCCTGATGAGCAATTCCTGGCCATTCACATCTTTGAGAACAACTACTGTTGATTTCACAAAGCTGTCAACGCCATCACTCAGCTCCAAGGCCTGAAAGTTTTCATAGCTGAGATTCGACCAACAAGACTTGAACCTTTTGAAGAGAGGAATATCTGGTGAGCTTGATGGTCCAAAACATAAGGAAAATGCTTTTGCAAGAACCAGTTCCATAACATGCAAACCAATGTAGTTCTTTACCAAGCATACTCTCAAGACGAGTGCATACTCCATTGATTCGACCAGTATTTAAAAATGTGGTGTCAAAGCTCATTGCCTACACTTTGTCTACCAGGTTTCACTGCACCAGACGATCAAAAATAGCTTCATATTCTGCCTTGCCAGAGGATATCTTTGGCACAACAAGAAGCTTATCTATTCCATCTCCAGACACCAGCACTGGCAGGCGGTCAACTTTTCTAATTCCGGCAATTTGAGGCAGAATCTTGCCATCCCATTGCATGACTAGAGGATATTCCGGCACAAACTCTGCTCTTGCTAATTCTGCATGATCTTGTCTTGCTTTCTTTCTGACTCTATGGATGGTGCTACGGGAAATGGAAAGAGGAGAGGGATCATGACCAAGAGCAGCTGCAAGTGGAGCCATTAAACGAACCGCCTCTCTATCAGATGTTTTGTTTCTGTACAAAGCTCTTGTCACAGGTTTGTATATAGCTGGGATGTTGGAATTTGCTGGTTCTTTGGTTTTCCATCCTGATAGTCAATTGCCAGTTTTGAAGAACGGCAAGGTGCAAAACCAACATCTAAATCATTTGTATTATCTGAGCTGTCAGTTTCGTCAGTCATGCAAACACTGTTCGCTGTTGAGGTGGCTGTAGCAATAGCCTTTTGTCGACGCTTTTCTTCATCATTATTTCGTTTGGGGGCTCTCTTTCTTTTTGGTTAGTTCCTTGTCTTCAGTACTCATGTACATTTTCCGGTCTTGCCTTTGATTAGTGAGGAATTCATTAACTTCTTTGATCTTGATCATAGTTAGTGCATCAGAATGAGTAATGTCAAATACAGAACCTAAAGTTGCAGCATACTCCCTCTATCTATTTCTTTGAGTTTCAGAACATTTTCCTCTGTTTTTCTTCACCAGCAACCAGGTGGTATGGAATTTTTCTATTTTCTCAAATACATGTTTTTCAAGGATAGTAGGAATGGCAACTTCATGCCACAGGACCATCAACTCCTCAGTTGTCGCATGACTAGCATTTCTGACAGACTTTACTTCCTGCAAGTGATAGTGCAACATTTTCAGTACTTGTCTAATTGTGGGAAGTTACTTCGGTAGCGGTAAAAAGTTACTAGGAGCAATCATGAAAATGTCACTTTTCTGGCTAGTTGATGTCATTGCTGATGTGCTTAGGAACGGCCCAGTGTCAGCTTCATTATTACTGCAACGATCTTCATACTCACCAACAACAAATCAGTCACTCTGTCCTGTTAGTTATGGCATCTTCCAACACAAGCCTCTATTGTGAAGTATGCGCAGGGTACTATGATGGTCTTGTAGCACATACGAGGTTTGAATACATTCACCAGAGAGGTGACACGTATGCATCAGGTGTTACTGATGCATTGCAGATATCAAACATTCATGGCAACTAATACTGTAATTATGATGAGAACTTTTATGAATGTATGTGCGTATCCCTTTCAGTAGAGTGTAGCTAGCTTTACGATTTTGTGCAATACTGTATTTGAGACTCACTGAGCAACTGTCTTAAAATACTTCTAAAATTATGAAATTTTGCATCAGTGATTCAACTGGTAGGTCTAACAAATTGAGCGGGTGCCCTGATTTCTAGCTTGAATTTAATTTTTTTTTTCGACCATCCTATATATATATATATATATATATATATATATATATATATATATATATATATATATATATATATATATATATATATATATATATATATATATACACGATAAACCAGTCACGGTTATTAACCCCATGAGGTATTCTGAATGTATTAGGTAAAAATATCCATGAAGCACTAAGAAAGAAATTCGAACAGTTTCCAATGACGTGTGTGTGTGTGTGTGTGTGTGTGTGTGTGTGTGTGTGTGTGTGTGTGTGTGCAGATAAGGACTAGATATCGGTATTAATATGGACAGCCAGCCAGCCAGACATATAGAAAGGGAGGATGATAGAAATACCAGTAAGGGAGAACATCTGTGATCTGATCCGGGTGTGTTAGTAGTTTGATATGGTGTTAAATCACCGGCATCATATGTATTGGTTATCCTGAAGAACCTGTGTCAGCGCGCTGATGTTTGTTGCTAATACATCATGAGTCAAACGTAGTGTGCTCTCATGAACAGGCAGTGGCCAGCTGCTTCCTGCCAAATCTGCTGAAAAGATGTTTCTATTTGTAAACAGTGTACGGTAGTCATGATATTAGGCATCTCACACAAAGGAAACTACTTGTAGCCTGAAAGTTTGTATGAGAGCTGGATGTCAACTACAAAACGTGTTTGTAGCATCTAAGCTTCCAATAAAGCATCCGGTTGCAGTATGGCGTCTTTAAGATGAACCTAAAAGCCTGATGGTAAATCTACGGACCCACATCTCACCTGTACAATTATACCTCTCAAAGCCCAGTATCCTCCACGTTTAGTTCTATGTTAATTCGGGCTTTGCCAATAATCAACTATGATTTATTATTATTATTGTTGTTATTATTATTATTATTATTATTATTATTATTGTCGATGTTATTGTTCTCGGTGGTTTTGTTATTACTGTTTTTGTTATACTGTTATTAATCTTCGCCATAATATTGGAGAAGGTTATTGTTTTCGTATTATCATTATTGTTCCTTGCACTTTTTTGCTGGACTTTGATGCACGGCTGTGGAGAGTGCAGACGTGTTTGCTGAGCTCCCCTCTAGTTTATAAGGGTGCTCCACCGGCTTTAGATTATTTTTTTTTCACCCTGCTGGTGACGTTTAGGCCAGCTATTTCTCATTTTCCTCACCACCCCCCTCACAGCTTGGTACAGTAGGGGTCTGTACCTTAATACTGAGATTGCCTTTGCTTACTCGCCTCTGGAATGTACCCCTGTGTCCTCCCCACCTTCAGGGGAGGAGGTGGTCCTGACGAACCCCTTACTGCGTCATGGACTGACCGCCCCAAAACTGAACGGCCCCAGACTTGATCCGCGCTTGACATATATGTAAATAATGCTCAGTTTGTCATCCTCCATGCTCTCGGTCTCCCTCCCTTGAGCAATCTCAATCCTTTTATCATCAAGAAAGTGATTGATGGCTGTGCTGGGAAGGTGGAGCAAGTAGAAAAACTTGCTAATGGAGACCTGCTAATTAATACTGTCAACTCATCCCACTGTGCATAAACTGTGTAAGTTCCACTGTCATGATGTCGAACAGAGGATCCCGCATACCATGGTTTCCTGCAAAGCTGTCATGGCCTGCAGGGACGTCATGGTTATGAAAAAGGACGAGATCATACGCGAACTTGCTCAGCAGGACGAAATTGATGCCCGGTTTATTAATAAATATTGGGAGGGCAAGAGGACGAAGATGGCCACTATTATCTTGACTTTTGGAAAAGTTTCTCTCCCAACTAATGTCACGGTTGGGAACGAATATGGTAACGTCAGGCCTTAAGTCCTCAACTCACTTCGTTGTTTGAGGCATCAATTATAAGGGCACAATGATAAGACTTGTCAGATTTCCCAATCAGTGTGTGGCAAATATGCAGCACAGGGTCATGATGGTGAACACTGCACATCGGAGACTATATGTCGCCATCACTGCAAGGGTGCACACTCTGCTTCCTCGAGGGATTGTCACAAGTGGAAGGAGGAGAAAGAGGTCTGCACAGTGAAGGTGACTGAGGACATCTCCTAATGCAAAGCTATGAAAAAGGTGAAAGAGGAGTTGCATGCAACTCCCTCGCCGAATAGGTTCTGTGCTTTGGCGGTGATGTCCTGTCCTGTGATGTGCTCTGCCAAAACACAGACTGACCCTGCTTCTGTTCCTCATGCCATTCACCCTACCTCTCCAGCTCACCTTCCTGTACATTCCAGCACTCTTACGGACATCCCTATAGCTACTGCCTACACTCAGGCTGCTGCTGCTGCTGCTCATTCAGTGTGGCCAAACCGAAGTCTGACAAGTCTAATAAAAGTAATGTGACTACTGTAAGGAAACTGGCATGTCCTCATGTTCTTCCTGCTCCTGTGCCACTGAGGGAGAGAAAAGTAAGCTCTTCCTCGGGGGAACCTGGGAGCCTCGTTATTGATGATAAAATGGAGGTTCTCGTCAGCAAGCACTGGGTTAGGTCCCCTTGTAGTTGCTCGTATGTTGGTGGGTGGCATAAAAAACAAAAAAAAAAGCACACTGGCCACTCTCGTAAATTTCAAACCGCCGCATTCACTGTGTGTGGAGTTGTAGGACTGTTGGGAATAAATTACACAATACAGAAATTCTGCTATTTATACACTGACGAGACATTATTTGTTTACAAGAGATGCACTTCGTGGATCACGCTGATCCTCCACAGTTCAAACACAACCACTTGCATAGAAGATATGATGGCCACGGAGGTGCCATATACACACACAAAACATCATCCTTTCAAATGGAAGTCGTTCTAAATTCTACTCTGGAAGCTGTTGCATGCAGCGTAAAATTTAATAACACGTGTCTGTCTATTTGCCCTCTAAATTGTCCACCACATGGCCCTTTTGATACTGATGGTTTGAATTCTGTCAGGACATCTTCCTGGGAATAAGTCAGTGTAAACATTAATGCCCATCACTATTAAGAGGGTAGCTTGAGGGTCGATGGGCGTGGGGAGCAAGCAGCCGAACTCGGTCCAATCTCGGTCTTCTGAACGATGGTAGAGACTCGTGTACATGATCGTACTGGTAACTTTTTGGCTATTAACTATCTTGCGCTTCCCCAGGTATACATCAAGATTTCTCGTGAGACCATTATGACACTTGATTAGGAAATGATCATTTATCTATCTGTTTTTCTTATACATGCAACATTATTTTGGCCCTCCACCTCCAAAATTTAACGATAAGAAACAAATTGGGGATCCTTCTCAAGGATCACCGATATAGATATATCTGAGGAGACCATAGATGTAAAAGTCGAACATTTAACCAATTCCATATTGCACGCGGCTGAGGCTGCTATTCCTGACACTTCTACAGTTCATGCAAAGCACAGAGCTCGCTGGTGGAGGCCGGATTGCCGACAAGCAGTAAGGAAATGCAAATAGGAGACACAGGAGTTTTGATAGTCAGCCTACTGAGGAAAACTGTATTGCATACAAACAGGCACGGGCTGAGGCAAAAAGAAAAATATGAAGGGCCAAGCGCGACTCCTGGCAGTATTTTGTGTCCACGATGAATTGTTTTACTCCACTCAGGGTCACATGTTGCTGTGGCTGGAAAAAAAAGATGTTGAGGTGAAATATACAATGAATGAAGTAGGAAAGGTGCTGGAAAGAATAAAAAACAAGATGTTTAGATGTCGTTCACTTTGAATCAATGTAAAAAGAAGGCTGTCCGAGGAAGTAGTGGTACCGACTGCGTTATATGGGGCTGAAACATGGAATATGGGAGCAGCAGAGAGGAATAAATTGAATGTAATGGAGATCATGTGTCTGAGGAGTATGTGTTGACTGACACGTAGAGATCGAGTAAAAATGATGAAGTGTGAAAGAGAACTGGAGTTAGGCGAGAGATGGCTGATTGAGTTGAGCAGAGGGTGTTGCGATGGTTTGGGTGCATGTAGAGAATGGATGAAGAGCAGTTAACGAAGAAGATAACTGGATATGATGTTAGACGTGTAAGGCTGAGAGGAAGACCACGAATAGGATGGATAGACAGTGAGAAGAGAGTGTTAGGTGTGAGATGGATGTCTGCAGTGCAAGGGAGAGTCGCTGCACGTAATAGGGATGAATTAAGAGAAAATGAGAATGCATAAATGGTGACACGGCCCCGACTGGACATTCTACTGCATCTGGCCTGATCAGCTGATCATGTCAGGTGCAGGGTAAGGGATGGGTCTGTTATAATGTAGAAGGGGTAAACCAGCTCTACTGTCGGGCCCTGCTGAGGAAGTTGCTGGATTGCACTGCACGGTTAGCCATCGTGTGGTGCAATGCAGTCAGGAGCGGTCTCTTCTCCCATTACAGGCTAAGATACAAGTAAACAAATGCCTGTGGACGAGTAATTTGGCGAGTGTGTCGGCTTGTCTCGGCTATCACCCTTTAAGGAGAGAAGCCAAAGTGTATAGATACTGTAGATAGATGGTAAAGTCTGATCCACTATCAAAATATTAAATAATAAAAACCCTTATATTCCTGTGACCACCTTCCAGGTGAATAATACCATCTGTGACAAGCCCACGAATATAGCTAACATCCTTACGAGGAGTTTTTTTCATGTAAATATCTCAGCCAATTACGACCCGCGTTTTCAACATCATAACCGCAAGGCTGAGCTACAAATATTCAACTTTTCCACAGAAGACATAGACTCCCTGTACAACCAAACACTTGCGATAGATAAACTATCTATCTACCTATCTATCTATAGCCCGACGCCCTAATCCCGCAAAGGGTGGCCGCAGACAAAACGCCTCCAAGTCACTCTGTCACCCACCATTTGACTACCCTCCTCCCAACTCACCCCCCCCTCCCTTATATATCTCTCAACTCCATCCCTCCACCTCATCCTTGGTCTACCTCTCCCTCTCCCTCCTCCCACCTCACCCACATACACTCTCTTAGTCAGTCTTACATTCTCCATTCTCTCCACATGTCCAAACCACCTCAGTGTATTTCTCCTAATCTTCTCAACCACATCCACATCCACCCCACAGCGTTCCTTCACTTCTTCATTCGTCAACCTGTCTCTCAACGTCACTCCACATGCTCCTCTCAAGTAACTCATTTCCACTGCTCTCACTCTTGACTTGTTCCCCTCTTGTAAGGTCCATGCCTCGCTTCCATACGTCAGGGTAGGGATCACAATACTATCATGCAGTGACTTCTTAACTTCCATACTCACCTCCCTATTTCTCATCACTGCTCTCAGTGTACCAACAACCTTCCTTCCCTGCTGTACCCTTTCACGCACTTCATCCCCCAAAGTTCCATCCTTACTCATCACACTACCCAAGTACTTGAATGCACTCACATTCTCCATATCCTCACCATCCAACCTCACTGCACACTCTGTGACTTCATTCCTCTCAAACACCATAACTTTACTTTTGTTTACATTAACTTTCAGATTCCTCCTCCTACACACTGTCCCAAATTCATTCACTAAACCTTGCAACTCCCATTCATCTTCACTCAACAGCACTGTATCATCAGCAAACAGCAACACCGGAAGCTTCCAAATCTCACTCTCATTCATTAGAGCCACCCCCACATCCACTGCCCTACCCTGCACCTCCTTTACAACCCCATCCATGTATATATTAAACAGCCATGGAGACATCACACAACCCTGTTTCAGTCCCACCTTGAGATCAAAGAACTCACTCAGCTCACCATCCATTCGCACCGTAGCCCTAGCTCCCTCGTACATACTCTTCACAGCACTCAACAATTTCCCCTCCACTCCATATATTCTTAATACCTTCCACATACCTTGCCTATCTATTCTATCATAAGCTTTCTCCAAGTCCATGAAGGCAGCATACACTTTCCTTCCCTTCTCTAGATATTTCTCCACTAAACATCTTAGAACAAATATCTGATCTACACACCCTTTTCCCTTCCTAAATCCCCCTTGTTCTTCTCCAACTAGCTCCTCTGTCATATGCCTATCACTATCAATGAGTATTCTACCATATATTTTACCAGTCACACTAAGTAGGCAAATACCCCTATGGTTACCACATACTTCTCTCTCTCCTTTTCCTTTGTATAAAGGAACAATTATACCTGATTTCCAGTCCTCTGGAACCCTTCCCTCTTCCCAAGCCAATCTACACAACTTCCATATCCACTCCACAACAATCTCACCCCCATACCTAAGCATTTCACCACACACTCCATCAATACCTGGGGCCTTTCCCAACTTAATATTCTTCATCGCTTCCACGACCTCCGCCCTACTGATCTCTTCCTCCCTCCTCTCATCTCTTCTTCTCCCAGCCATTCCCCAACCACTTATACTCGCACTGTTCTCACTCTCCACATTCAAGAAATCCTCAAAGTGCTCCTTCCATCTCTTCAGTTTCTCTCTCTTCTCCACCAACAATCTATTATTCCTATCTTTCACTCCCCTACTATTTCCCCTTTCACACTGCCTTACTTTCTTTACCTCCTTCCAAAACAATTTCTTACTCTCGCTCCATTTCACACTCAGATTCCTCCTTGTATTTAAATCCTGTAAAGACGCCAGTCCTGGACCAGATACTATCATGTACAGTATGATCCAGCATCTTAATCAGAACAACCTGATTAAACTGTTAGCACTGTACAATGAGCTTTGGGCATCCCGACATTCCCAGACTCAAGGCACTTTGCGCACGTCATGTTGATACCCAAAGAGGCTGGTGGTCTAATGAATCCCACCTCATTTCCTCCTATTGTGTTGACTGACTTCTTGTCTATGTAAGGCCATGCAATGGAAGGTTAACCATAGGCTTCGCATTGTTTTAGAGCCAAAGAATTTGTCAAATGATCGAGAACGTGGCTTTTGTAAATACAGAAGTTCACTAGATCATTTAATGAATATGGAGCATTGTATTTCAGAGACATTTGCCAATAAAGAATTCATGATAGGAGTGTTCTTGAACATCCATAAAGTCTATAACATGACATGTCGATACGGTATAGGCAACTAATAAAGACCTATGCTTATGGTTTAAGAGGCAATTTGCCTAATTTTATTTTATTTTTCTTAAAGGACAGATCTTTGTCAAATTGCCCCGTACCTAAAATCGGATATATTTACCCAAGAAAACGGTGTGTCAAAGGGAAGTTTGCATAGTCCCACTTAATTTAGTACTGTTTTATGATCAGTGATATTCTGTTATCAGCTCCCATCCCGAGAAATCTTAAATACTCACTCTATGCTGACGATTGTGCATTATGGCACTATTCCCATGATGCGCAAATTTTCAGCTGGGCAGATTCAAGCAACCCTTGATTCCATCATCTACCAATGGACCTTGCAGTGGGGATTTAATTTTTCCGTCCCCAAATGTGCCACTGTAGTTTTCACTAATCATAACGTCCCCATTTTGTGTTTGACTTTGGATAATCAGACACTACCTTTTTAAAAATCTGTACAGTTTTTGGCACTCCACTTTGATCGTAGACTTAATTTTAAATTTCATGTTATTACTTTGGTTGCTTGTTGCAATAAACAATTAAATGTCCCCAAGTATCTAGTAGGTACTAACTGGGATGCCAACATAAAATTTTTATTAATGGTGTATAAGTCCCTTATTAGATCCAAGCTTGACTATGGCACACAGTTGTATGGTTCATCATCAAATGTCAGATTGAGGAGGTTTGATGTTTTAAAGATTAAATGTTTGCAAATATGATTTGGAACCGTCAGGTGTACACGTGTAGCTTGTATGGAGGTGGAAGCGAATGTACCTCCCTTCCTTATTTGCTGCAACCACCTGGCCTTGTCCTGTGGACTAAGAACATTCAGAACAAGAAGCAGTGCTAAAGCACAGCAAACCCGTCCGCGGCAGTCATTTTAGTGCTGATGTAGAAACATAACAAGATATCTAGTCAAACATGTCATATCAAAATTGGAGTAAATCGGGTGAAATTTTTCGATTTTATGCCCATTTGAATTTTTAGGTCCGACCAACCTGACAATGACCCGCCAATAGCTAACTGGGGGATTACTCCCCTGAGGTAATGAGACATGTTATAGGATGCAGATTTGCAAGATACACCTTTAGGTTTTGGTGTCATGTCTATATGGCAAATTTTATAGGAGTTGTGGCAAAAAAAACAAAAAAACATTTGGTGGGCCTACAGCCTTGGTCTTGGCCCAATTTGGCCCAAAGTTTGATCAGATGTTCAGAGGGTCATACCTCATCATCCCTGTAATTTTATTCCAAATTGCACCAGTAGTTTTTGCGTGAAGTTGTTAACAGACAGACAGACAAACAAACAAGCAACCAACCAAACAAGCAAACAGACAAACCGAGTGAAGGCAATACCCGTCCACGAGCCCCTTCGGGGCGGGGACGAGTAAAAAGTAATAGCAGCAATGTGGCTTGTACCCCCCTGTCAATACTACCATCTTATCCCAAAAGTTCGTCAGCCACTTGCCATTAACCTCCACATGCTGACTTAGGAGCATGCTGGGACAAGTTGGTGATTAAAAATAAAGCACCTTGGGAGCCACTTAACTTTAATGTTGATGTATCATGGCTCCCAGCACCAAAGACCAAGGCGCCGGAGGCAGAGGTCCACCACTTGTTTCACGACATCTTCATAGATAATTTGGGGTCCCACCAAGTGTACACCAATGACTCCAAGTCGAGTGAATATGTGGGTGCTAGTATGCCCTCAGGTATCAGTTGCTGACTCATACATCTGTGTTTACATCCAAACTTTTTGTGAATGCCAAAGCCATAGACTATGCTTTACACTCTAGGCAAGACTCATCTGTTATATTTTCAGATTCAAAATTAATGAAATCCAGTGCCACATTGTTACTAAACTGCACACTTGTGACAGGTCCTACACACTGACTTGGGTGCCTGGTCATTGTCATATCTAGGCAATGAGCAGGCTGACTTACTTGCAAAGTCGGCTGTAGAGATCGAGGACACTTGGGACGTTCCTCGTGATCTACGGTCGAGTCTCTCTATCTCAGAAAGAATTTAATGAATCTTCTGTGCCAGGGTCAGTGAACCAGACTAAATATATCAACGTGCAAGTAGTACCTGGGCGACTGGGATACTGCCAACCATCTATCGCCTGGAAGAAATACTGTTGGCATGGCTATGGCTAAACTGCACCATTATAACTCACGTGAAACCACATACTGAAAGTCAATTTCAACTGCACTGTTACAGCTATGGTGCGGTGTTATGTATTGATCATATCATCCTGCACTGTCAGGGATTGCTTCGTGAATTTGCTTCACATATAAATTACTGTGGCGCAGCAGACGTCCTCTTCACCATTTCCACAATCCTGGATGATGGGGATTTTGTTATGACTGATAAATTGGTGACTTTCTTGAGAGAGACTGGACTGATCAGAGTGATGTGACTTCTTTACTATATGGTCATGGTTTTTATTGAATTTCAATATGAGTATATTATATAATTTAATTTGGTCTGACAGTTGACGTATTTGAAGTAGTCCCTGTTTCTGACTGACCTGCTTCTTAAATTGATGTCCCCTATACTAACTTACATGCTTCGCCTGACAGTCACCAGTTAATGAGTGCAAGTGTACAATATAGAAAGGTACTGGGCATTTTCAGTCATTGGTGTTCCCCAGTGGTGTTCTGTTGGTGAGGTACATCACTTTTTGTAAATATGTAGATACTTTCAATAATCTTGTATTAGCAAGTGCAAAACTGCCTTCAGGAAATTAAACAGGCTTTTAACTAGCATGAGTATGAGTTTGGAGATGAGAATGAGGATGTTGAAATGTTTCGTGTGGTCAAAATTACTTTAGGGATGCGAAACATGGACGATAACCCAAAAGATGAAAAAGAGTTTAGAAGCTGTGGAAATGTGGTTTATAAGAAGAATGTTAAGAATTCCTTGGACAAACCGGGTCACAAACGAGGATGTATTAAGAAAAGCGGGTACTGAGAAAAGTTTACTGAAGTGTATCAGAAGAAGACAGCTGAAGTTCTTAGGCCATGTCATACGGGACAAAGGTTTTGAGAGTGACTGTCTGTTTGGAAGAGTGGAGGGTACGAGGGCAAGAAGCAGACAAAGACTTAAATACATGGACGGTCTCCTGGATGATATTGACGGAATATGGAGTGTGGCGGATATTGTGAGAATGGCGCATGGGAGGGAAGAATGGCGCTCCATGGTCGCCAACGTCACTTGACTGGCACTACGGTAAGGTAAGGTAAGGTAATTAGGGTCAACAGCTAGCGTACTGTATAAGGAATAGTTCCAGATTCCTCTTTTTCTAAATGGGGAGAGAAAGGGATAGAGGGTTTTCTTATTTGGGCTGATAGAGAAGTGGGTGTGGTTGGGGAGTGAGGTCGTGGACATAGTATTAGGTCTGTAGTTATGATGGTATTAATGTGTTGCGGTAGGGTAATAGTCAGGTGGTTGTGGGTTATTTGTGGTGTGGTATTTTCCTGTATGTGGGTGATGTTGCGAGGGGTAGCGAGGGTAAGTTTGTGCCGTGGCAGGGAGGGGGGGAGGGAGTAAAGGTTTATCTGATATGGGTTGATCAAATAATTGTGATGTAATGCCGCTGGTGTGGCAGGATTAACATTCGTCAGGCATAGGTATTTTGTAAATGGAATGATGATGGTATAAATGGCTTAGTTTTCAAACTAGAAAGGTGGTGATTTTAGAAACATTACCTTGGTATGAGCATTGTGATAGGAAAAATGACAAAAAAAATGCAACATAGTAAAGAGGTTATTATAGGACCATATGTAAAGGATTTTCTTATGAGTCTTTTAAAATCAGTAAAACGTTCTCGTCATGCTCTAGGTCAAGTCTAGATTGGAGCGGATGGTGTGAACTGAATTGATTTGGCATATAACCAAAGATGGTCGGAGTGTGTGAAGCCAGCCAAGGGTGTGAATTGGCTTATCGCGCAAATAGAATACAGATGGTTCTCAGCCCGATCTCTTCCCGAAGTGAATGGATATTTCAAGGTGGTGGATCTCACTTCATAAATTCTGGAAAGCAAAGAGGGAGCCTTATCTCTTTATGCCAGGAGCAGAAGATGATGATGAGGTTGTTTTGGAACATCCTTAAATCAGAACGTTTTACTGATTTTCTTGTTATCACCTACTAATTGTTCAAAACTCTATAAGTATATCAAAAAAATTCTCCTACCCACTCCTAGGTAAATGAACTAAGAATCACTCTCTTCCAAGAGGCTGATAATTTCTCGCTGTTCTTTGTATGAGGAATTAAGGTAAAGTTTGGTTCTTAAAATGGTAAACATGTAAAATTATATAGAATCAGATGCCACAGATAATGCTTTGTAGAGGACGCCGAAGGTATATCACTGGTATGTATTTTCGTTGACATGAGAGACGACTTAAAACTTTATTTTGAATATTCCTTGATTAACAAAACCTGCATATTAATTAGACAGGAAAATACAGATTACACAAAGTGATGACTCAAAAACACGGTAAAACAGGGAAAACTGATGAAAGAACGTGAAACGGAAGATGGCGGTAGTGGTCAGTGTTTGACAGGATAGATACAAGGCACAACCGGTGAAACAGCGCACAAAGCATCGGTATGATGTAGGTCACACCAGGAAAGGAAATACAGTAGGCGAAAAGGACGAAAGTTATAGTAAATACTGGTGCGGTGGTGCACGATTGAGAGAGAGAGAGAGAGAGAGAGAGAGAGAGAGAGAGAGAGAGAGAGAGAGAGAGAGAGTTTATTTCCTCTGTCGGGGTTGGTGGGTGTGATCGAGAGTGTGGTGTGACACTCCTTCAATATCCCAATACCAGGACCAGCTGAGGCAAAGACAGGCTTGGCAGAAGACGCTCCGTAACATACTTCTCGGGTTGAATATTTTCAAAAATACGTGTCAGCATTCTCTACTACGGTATGTATTTCGTTTTGATATAGTCTTAGTTTGCATGAATAGGATACAAAAGGATACAGAGGTGAACTGTGCAGCGTAAATCAGCATGGGGCGTTGAGAAGTCTCCAAATCCACGTTGCATTGTTATCAACGTAACCTCACAAGCAGTCAATATATCCAATAATGCGTCTATTTCTTTATCTGTCTATCTGTCTGTTGCTACGGAACAGAGAGAGATAATGAACACTTCAAGTGAGAATACTAAAATCACTACTGTCCCGCAAAGTTCCAGGTAAAATTACAAGTTAAAGTTTAATGCTCAAACTAACAACTAAACGTTCAGGACTCATAAGGATAATGTAATGGCAAAACAGGTTACATATATGGTTAACTGCAATAGCCTCTATTAACACGAAATTAGCAAGAGCAAATTTATCTAAGTCAGCCCTGATAAAATAAGAAAACCGGATAATGTATTACAGATACAAAATATTACTAATACTGGCTGACAGTATGGAACCAATATGAATCATAAAAACTTTACCAGGCTTACGAATTAACGCCTTAGGCTATACAGTACAAGAAAAATGGTAATAACACTTATACTCAAATTATATAGCAGCTAGATGGCTGGAGACTTCCTGAGCACTCACAAAAATAATAATATACTGTAGAGGGGAGGACAGAGATGTGAACAGAATGAGGAGTAGATCTAAGTGGCTACTAATGCAGAGACTGAGCTCATTATATAGGGGTCGGCAGAGCTTGATTCAACTTGTAAGAAGGACGCGCAAATGAAGGCATAGGGGACGAAGAGTTGACAATCCTGCTCTGAACAACAGAAAGAACGACTAACTCTACTATAAGGGGAGAAGGGGGGAGTGCGGTAGAACACGCAAGCCTGGTCAATATGGAAGCCACGTGGCGAATCATGAACAAACATGCAGCTTACTGTACATTAGGATCATACAAAGGATGATGCAATCATGAACAAAACTGTATCATAAGTTAGAATTATACAAGGGATGATGAAATCATAGGCTATGTAACACTGTACTGATGCTGAAAACTTCTGGGACAAAAATACTGCTATATCATATCTCCCTCTGAAACATTACAAGTGGTTCCAAACTACAATACTTCATAACTTCATTCCGACCGATTGCTCTCATGTCGAATTACTTCATTTTTGTCTGTCCCTCAACCTTCATACTAAGTCAGTGCAAATCGAATCAATATTATCTGAGTTGACCCTACCTTGTAATCATGACCTTTAGACTGACGTCGTCAAAATTGGTTCTATTAATCTCAGGTTGATCCCAAATAATTCCATTCTGTTTTGTCCAAATCATCCAAACTAGATTAAATTATTTTGCCAAAAATTTGATTTTGTATATTGATAACGATCTTTCACGGACTGTCCTCAAAATCTAGGTCCTTATTCCTTGCCTTACACGAACGCTTCCGCAAAGTTTGGTCCAAGTCCGATACAAATCGCTAAAATTGACCTAGCCATGTAAATTTCATTTCTCATCTTAAAAACAGGTCATCTCCAAGGATGCTTCTGTTCTCTTCCAGCAAGTTCTTTTAACGTCAGATCAAAACGGTTTTATTTTGTTCACACACAGGCATCCAATGGTTGAATTTTGACGTTGCCAGTGATCTTGGGCATTAGCTGAGTGGTCATATTATTGATTCCCTTCATCCTTGACTTACCTTCATCCTTTCCATAATTTCTGGTATAAATCGGACATTGATCTCTCACCTCTTGTTCTCAACAATAATACGTGGACCCCAATGCTGCCCCTGAACACTTCCTCTTTATTTGGTTACAATCGGATCAAAACTGCTTAAGTTATTTTTAACACACACACACACACACACACACACACACACACACACACACACACACACACACACACACACATAAAGGGTGCGCAAAACCTTACTCTGCTGGCAGTATCTTAAGCGTGGAAAAATGTGCGGAATATGATAAAATATACCAAATCTATTTCGGGAAACAACTAACTAAAAAAACAAACAATAAGCCTCGGACAAGGACTGACCAAACGATGACGACCCAGGACCGGACAAAGGACTTGGTAATGGTACTTGGAATGTAAGAGGAGTGAATGATGAGGTGAAAGAGAGAGAGATCGTCCAGGTGCTTGAGGATGCGAAAGTGGATGTATGTGGAATAACTGAAACAAAATGGGGGGAGAAAGTGTGAGAGAATGGGAGTATGGATGGGGTATATGTGCAGGAGTAGGTGAGAATGAGAGGGCAAAGGAAGGAGTATGTATAGTTGTGAGTAAAAGATGGAAGAGGAGCATAAGACAGTATGGATCAGTTGGGCCAAGGATTGTGTGGGTAAAGTTGAAAGTTGGAATACAAATGTAGGCGATTGTGTGTGTGTATGCGCCAACGCAAGATCGTGCTAGAAGAGTGAGAGAAGAATTCTGGACAAATGTAGAAGTGTGCATGGAAAAGTTTGGAAGGAATGAGATAGTGTTTTTGATTGGTGATATGAATGGTAAAGTTGGGAATGTGAAGGTGGATGGAATAGTTGGTGAGTGGGGTGTGCCTGCTGACATAGATGAGAATGGGAGTGCGTTAGTGGACATTTATGCTGGGAGGGGGTTGGTGATAGCCAATACCCTCTTCAGGCATAAAATGATCCACAGGTATACATGGCGAGTGATGAGAAGGGTGGGTGGTGAACTGAATGAAAGGAAGGCAATGATTGATTATGTGTGTGTGGATGAAAGGATGCAAAGATGTATAATGGATGCAAGAGTTTATAGAGGTTGGGGGAGTGGACTTTCTGACCACTACTTGGTGGTGGCCAGAATCAAGGTCCAATTAGAATGGAGAAATAGAAGAAGGGAAAGACGAGAGGAAGGAGTAGTTGCAAGGAGAGTGGAAAGGTTACAAGAGGATGAGAAAAAGGCAGAGTATAAGAGAGAGGTGGAGGAACGATTGGGCAAATATGAATTGGAGCAAATGGGAGACGTGGAAGGTGTGTGTAGGATATTTACAGAAGAAATATGTGCAGCATGTGATGTGGTGTGTGGAAGGAAGAGAAGACGGAGGGGGGTGCAAGGAACAGTGTGGTGGACTGAAGAGGTGAAACAGACTGTGGCACAAAAGAAGAAAGCATACAATGAATGGATGAGAAATAGGGGCGTGGAAGAAGTTGAGAGGCGGAAGAGAGAGTTATATGTAGAAAGAAAGAGAGAAGTGAAAAGATTAGTAACAGAGAGTAAGAAGAGAGTGGATGAGGAATTTGGAAGGAATTTTAATGTAAAGTGGAGGGACTGTAAGAAAATGTTCTGGAAAGAGGTGAAAAGAGTAAGACAGGGTGGAAGTGAAGTTAGCAGGGGAGTGAAAGATAAAAATGGTAGATTACTAGTGGAGAAGGGAGAAAAAGTGAGCAGATGGAGAGAACACTTTAAGGAATTGTTGAACGTAGAGGATGGAAGTAATGCGAGTATAAGTGGCTGGGGAATGGCTGGGAGAAGGAGGGAGGTGAGAAGACAGGAAGAAATCAGTAGGATAGAAGTTGTGGAAGCAATGAAGAAAGTTAAATCGAGGAAAGCCCCAGGAATTGATGGAGTGTGTGGTGAAATGCTGAAGCATGGGGGAGAGATAGTAGTAGAATGGATGTTGAAGATGTGCAGATTGGCCTGGGAGGAAGGTAGAGTCCCGGAGGATTGGAAGTCAGGTATAATTATTCCCTTGTACAAAGGAAAAGAGGAAAAAGAAGTGTGTGGTAATCATAGTGGCATTTGTCTTCTTAGTATAATAGGAAAAGTGTATGGTAGGATACTTATTGACAGAGTTAGAGAAATAACAGAGAAATTAGTTGGAGAAGAACAGGGAGGCTTTAGGAACGGAAGAGGTTGCGTAGATCAGATATTCATTCTTAGATCTTTAGTGGAAAAGTTTCTAGAAAAGGGAAAGAAGTTGTATGCGGCTTTCATGGATTTGGAGAAAGCATATGACAGGGTGGATAGACAAGGATTGTGGAAAGTGTTAAGAATATATGGAATAGATGGGAAGTTGTTGAATGCTGTGAAGAGTATGTACGATGGTGCGAAGGCTGCAGTGCGTGTGGATGGTGAACTAAGTGAATTTTTCTCTTTGAAAGTTGGGTTGAAACAGGGATGTGTCATGTCTCCATGGTTGTTCAATCTGTACATGGATGGGGTAATAAAAGAGGTACAAGGTAGGGTAGTGGATGTTGGAGTGGCCCTGGTGAGAGAGGATAGTGTTTGGAAACTCCCTGTACTGTTGTTTGCAGATGATACTGTGTTGCTGAGTGAAGACGAAGGGGAGCTGCAAGGCTTGGTGGATGAGTTTGGGAGAGTGTGTAAGAAACGGAATCTAAAGGTGAATGTAGGGAAGAGTAAAGTGATGGTCTTTGAGGGAGGTGAAGTCAGTGAATGTACAGCGAGGTTGAATGGTGAGGAATTGGAAAATGTGAGTACGTTTAAGTACTTGGGTAGTGTGATGAGTAAGGATGGAGGTTTGGCGGGTGAAGTGCTTGAAAGGGTACAGCAGGGAAAAAAGGTTGCTGGTTCTTTGAAAGCAGTGATAAGAAACAGGGAAGTGAGCATGGAAGTGAAAAAGTTACTACATGACAGTATTGTGATACCAACTCTAACGTACGGAAGTGAAGCTTGGACATTGTTGGAAGGACACAAGTCAAGAGTGAGAGCAGTGGAAATGAGTTATTTAAGAGGAGCCTGTGGAGTCACGTGGAGAGACAGGCTGACGAATGAGGATATAAAGGAGCGTTGTGGTGTTGATGTGGATGTGATAGGAAGCGTTATGAGGAACACACTGAGGTGGTTTGGCCATGTGGAGAGGATGGAGGGTGAAAGACTGACGAAGAGAGTGTATGTGAGTGAGGTGGAGGGGGGAAGAGGAAGGGGGAGGCCGAGGATGAGATGGAGGGATGGGGTGGAGAGGTATATGAGAGAGGGGGGTGTGAGTTGGGAGCAGGGCAGTGAAATGGCGGGGGACAGGGCGACCTGGAGGCGATTTGTTTGTGGCCACCCCAAACGGGATTGAGGCGTCTGGCAATAGATAGATAGATAGTATATGGTGGTAACCATATAATCAAATTTTGGCGCCTGGTGGTTTAGTGAGTAACCATTGCGCTCCAATCAGATTGAGTCGGTGAAGGTTTATATCCAAGGGATGGTTGGGGTTTATTGCTCATGTAATGCCATTCAGGGATGAGTGAGGCTGGTCACTCTCATCTTAAATGCCGGGACCAACCGCTTAGCCCTGGGCTCCTGCGCTCCTCATGGGGCAAAGTAGGATTGGATGATGGATGGATATATATATATATATATATATATATATATACAGTGTATATATATATATATATATATATATAGATATATATATAGATATATATATATATACACACACACACACACACACACACACACACACACACACTCGCAGGAGTACCCTGCGTTGCCCGGGCCAAAAAAAAGGCAAACACTCTAATCCTTTTTGTTCTAGTTCAATCTTGTTTCTCCAGAAAGACCATGTACCTCTTATGCTTTTGAAGGGGGATTATAGGAAGTTCAGGAACTTTCTATTTCTACTTTCGCAGACTAACGCACAGTATTTGTGCGCACTTCGGTACTATTACCAGTGACCTCAAATGACCTCGGAGGACAACCTAACGTAGCCTATGTCGTAACTAGACGTCATGTGACTTTCTGTACCAAAAATTGGGCTGTTTGGTCCAGTCGTTCGAGTGTTTACTACCGGTGACCTCAAAATGACCTCCGACTAGTGACCTCAAGTGACCTCGGAGATCAACCTCACAGCCTATGTCCGAACTGGAGGTCATGTGTATCTCCATATCAAATATTGGGTTGCAGGGGTAACCCGCGTTGCCCGGGCCAAAAAGGGTAACATTACTGATGACCTAAAATGACCCATATCTGAATGTTGACCCCTTAAAACCATCCTTAGGTCAACTTTATTCAGAATATATAAGGGTCTGGGGGTCTCTGGCCCTTTGTTTGGGCGTGACTGAAGGACAGTTAAATAAATAAACAACCCTGCTCTTTGATATATATATATATATATATATATATATATATATATATATATATATATATTTGTACCAGACACATCGTTGGTTTGCCAACTGTTTGTCTAGCAGACACACATGTGACATTTACGGGAGAGTCATCACAAACACGAAGTATCCCTAACAAAGTTCCCCTTGGCTCCCCTCGCTCGCTTCTCTCACTCACACCCATCAACCTACAGTATACATGCATGACATTCCCACACCCTAGCCACTTATAAACATTGCCTCATATGTAGATGGTATCACCTTTCCAACTGGTACACCACACTGCAGACACAGCCTGCACACTGGAACAAGACAACCTTAACATACTGCAGATTTTGTTCATTGACGACAGGCTGATGATCGTCCCACCCAAAGCCACCATCGCATTCACCACCAGCAGTAAACATGAACAAAGATACTCCCTTCCTATCACATTTAATAAAGTATGGGTGCCAAACATCCCGCCACTTCAGTCCTTGGAGTAACACATGACACCAGATCATGTGCAAGACATGAAGAAACGGTACACTCCCAGATTCAAAGTCGAGTGTGCAACTACAGCGCAAGAGTTTCGGCAATGAAAAGAAAGTCTCCCTACTCTGCCAACAATACATGAGATCAATGATGTCCAATGCCTCTTCAGCACGAGATCCCATCCGATCTAGTACTCACTTCAACATCTAGACCAAAGTAGGACAATCAACCCTTGTGCAATGTGCATCACGTTTGGCTGCACTAAGATCACTCCTACAGCTCACTTTTACTCTGAAACTAAAGTCCTCCCTGTCAGAGACCACCTTAATATGAGAGGGACGTAGTTCTGTGTGACAGTCTGTGCCAGTACTCAACACTGCTGACGTCACATGACAAAGACACCCGACACACCTGGGCATATAAAAGAATCACCTCTCAAACATTATCAAACCTTTTACAATCATATCTCACCTCCAGACATTCCATTGTCAGCATTGAAGAAGCGTCCACACACTCACTTCAAATGCAGTGCAATACAACACCCTTCTCAGAACACCTCGAGCATTTTACAAGCCTCCCCTCCTGACATTCACCATCGGTGTCCTTAAATAACTAGGTTTAGAGTCAGAGATAACCCTGCCCTCCTCATCTACCAGCTTAGATCTGGGAGGGTGGAATCACAGGTGACACGTGTCCACCCTGTGGAATAGGACCACGCAGCATAACAAACAAAATGGAGCACTGAACAACATATAACACGACTAGATGCAGGAACAACAAAATTGGTGTAGGGAACCTATGGTACAACTCCATGGGGACAGTTTCTTACCTGCGGCCGATGGGTCTGCTAAATCGAACAGATCGAGATTGAAAAATCTAAGATACTATAGCACTAGCCGTGTGTGTGTGTGTGTGTGTGTGTGTGTGTGTGTGTGTGTGTGTGTGTATTTTGGGCAGCCAAAACTACACATTCAAATAGCACCAAAATTGGCACAAAAATTGCAAAAAATTTGCTGATGTGAAAAAACTTGATCCCATAACAATTGAAAAACTTTTACTATATTTAATGAGCAATCACATTTTGACCAAAAAGCGGCGCTCCCGGTGCCTGGCATAGGATCTCTGTAGAATTTTGTGCCCATAGCTACAACTAAAATGTACTCTTAGTATATTATAGCACTAGTCATGTGTGTGTGTGTGTGTGTGTGTGTGTGTGTGTGTGTGTGTGTGTGTGTGTGTGTGTGTTTTGGGCAGCCAAAACTACACATTTAAATTGCAACAAAATTGGCACAAAAATCGCAAAAAATTCACTGATGTGAACAAACTTGGTCCCATCATGACTGAAAGACTTTTACTATATTTAATGAGCGATCACATTCTGACCAAAGAACGCTGCTCCCGGCACCCAGCATGAGATTTCCATAGAATTTTTTGCCCATACCTACAACTAAAATATACTATAGCAGTATCCGTGTGTCTATGTGTGTATTTTGGACTTGCTTTTGGACAGCTTGGGTTCCATTCCCTAAGCTGCAAATAGCACGATCAAGTGCTTAGCTACAAAAAACCAAGTGACAACGTTTTACTTGAACAGCACATAAACGGACCATCATGGGCCTTTCGATGTCGCCTTGGTGGCCAATAGTGACAACAATAGAATAGAACAGCACATAAACATGACTCGGATTACCTGAAATGATTGCAAAGCGCACACTAAGTGCAAGGAAACGAGTGAGAAGCAAGAGGAAACGAGTACGAAGCAAGAGGAAACGAGTACAAAGCACGAGAAAATGAGAAAGCCCTCCGCAGGAGCAAGTGCGAGGGGCCCGAAGGGCCCACGAGCAATTGCAATTACTATAGTAAAGATATATAGGTACAAAAAAGTAGATACAGGTATTACATAGGAATGCAGAGTAGCAATAAACAACAGCAATATAACAACAATTTACAAAGGAACTAAAGAGCAGCAATATTTACTAATTCTGGGGAAAATTGTTGGACAAAAGAAAAATAAAATTTTTAGCCAGCTGTAAAAATGGACATTTATTTTTAATACATAATTCAATATTATACGACAGCATTACAAACGTGCTGGGTTGATTTTTTACTAACAGTTTTACCTGATGAGAAAAATACCCTTTACAAAGTACTACGGAATAAAACGAAAATAATGTTAAAGGCGCCCTTTTCCTATTAGCAGAAGTGACACAAAATCCTTATATAAAAGTGCAAGTAATGCATACGGAAATATATAATTTGGTGTGTCTGCGTAAGTTATTATGTATGAATGCATGTACTGCGTATCTGAATACAGCATGTATCATACAAGCAATATGCACGAAATTGTGAGTAATGGTCAAACGCAGAACCCTTAATACTGTGGTCTAGGGTTTAATACTACATTCTGAAATATCTGGAATAAAAACATAGTATTCGAGATGTTTGGATAATACAATACACCGACGGTGCGATACAAGAATACTCACACGCACAGCGAATCTAGTAATGGTTGTATAATCTTTATATATTCAAACCAGGAAAGTGCACTTTGTGAGCTCGTGACGAGCAAGCAAGCACCATTTTATCACAATTTTCGTCTATTATTTCTCTATGATGGTAGCTGAACACCGAAAAATATACCGGAACGAAAGACATTCTCTCACATACGCCCCCCCCCACACACACACACACGCACACGTAGAAGTGAAAGCGATTACTGGAGCACCTGTACCTCGCAGGTCGTTCATGCTGTACCTTCACCGGGTCTCGGCTAGACGCTCCCTCGGAGAACCCGTGATTCCAAGGGGCTCCTATGCCTTCATTGGTGAGTTTGTAGTTGAACAAAATTTACTGAATGAATGTATCACATGCAGAAAGAATTTCAGATGTATTGTACATAGGAGTAAAATTATTAGCTTCTGCTTAGTGTGACATTCGGGTCGGGCTGGGCTGGGTCGGGCTGGCCACCCATTTCCAAACTTTACTGAGATTAAACATCGCTCGCTCCCCCGTAATATAAGCAGCCAAGTCCAGCAAAATATACCTTGTAAACGAAGGGCAAGAGTAAAGGGTAAATATAACATAACATTCAAATGAACGTCATGATATGGTGTAGAATGGAAACTCAAGTCGGCAAAGAAAGTATTACTGTGAGTTGCTTATCAAGCTAAACATTGTTTTAATTCCCTCATTACGGTCACGTCTATTTACATATAATATATTCTTGCTCCCGCTATACAATACATCTTAACTTGGTTATGGTCCCTCGTACTGCAGGGATTGATGTGAAAATCTAACTTTTTCTCTTTAACTCGTTTTCTAGATGTAAATTAACATTTCAGCAGTCATTGTGTGTGTGTGTGTGTGTGTGTGTGTGTGTGTGTGTGTGTGTGTGTGTGTGTGTTAGATATAATCCAGTTCAATATATACTTTACTCATGTTACTATCTTTCTCCCATGTTTTCCCGGTTTATTCTCCGGCATAAACAAGTGATTCACACAGACTTTTATCTCAAAGGCAGATTTCAAAAAGTCGCTGGCCTTTGCTTGAACGGAAGAGCTATTCTGTCCATCATCGAGCCATGATGACAGTATTAAACTGAGTCTACTATGTTTACCTCCAGATGAATATAATCGTTTGGAATTTGGTGGAATAAAATTTTAAAACTACTTTCATTGGTGGATTAAAACCGTTCTTTCATATTTCTTCATGTCTGTCCATCATATAAGCAGCAAATCCACACATCCTCTGCCACTCTGATGGCCTCTGTGTTTATCTCTCACCAGTATTCTCATATCTTTCGTACCCTTCCTATCACTTTTCTTCCATAAACATTGCTACGGCATTCGGCGTCCTTAGTACTTGATATGTTCAGTCTCATTTCCTTCACATTTTTTATATGTACGGTCGACGTTGAAAGTTCAATACGTAACGTCATTTCAAGTTTGTTTTTATTGTTGTCTGAAGATTATGTGTATAAGGGACATCAGTTACAGCGAATAGGTTAATGAAGCCCATTTGTTGCCCTTCCAGTCTGACAAGTCTCTCGTCAGCTGAATAAAACAGTATAAAGATGGCAAGAACAAAGAAGAAGACGAAGAGGAAGAAGAAGAAAGAAGAAGTGGATAATAAACGAGAAAAATGGAAAAGATGAAAAAGTGGATAAAAAAAAGAAAAAAGGAAATGAAGAAGAAAGTAAAGGAGAAGAAAGAAGAAGAAGAAAAGAAGAAGAAGAAAAAGAGGAAGAAGAAAAGAAAAAAGAAGAAGAAGAAAAGTGAGAAGAAGACAGAGGAATGAAGAAGAAGGAGGACAAAAGAACAAGAGGAAGAGGGAAGAAGAAAAATTCCGAGCACATTAATGTAGCTCTCCCTCGTCTCTTTAGGCGCGGCCAAGGTAGGTTACATGTTCCAGAGTCCAACAGCTATTACTGAGTCTAAACAAGCCACACAGCTTAACCAGCGCCTATTTGATTAAATTGTTTTAGCCCTCATTATTTCAGTAAATAGATTTTATTCCAGGTTGAGCAAACTCCTCTAGAGGTGGCAAGATTGCAATTAGAAGTGAGAGTTTACGATGGCCTCCCATCGTCCATCAAGGAAAAGGAAGGCTGACCAAACCAAATATTTCCGAGTCCGCTGGTTAATTTGGGACGCCGCCCCTGTTCCCTGGCTTACTTAAGACCTGGGCAATTAGTCACACACATCATGTCAAGTTCATGGGCCGAGAAGAGAGGGTGAGATAGGAGAGATAGGGGAGAGGGAAGAATGAAAGACACGAGAAGGGGAGAATCATGGAGAGGGAAATAAGGATATGAGGAATGTCGTGGAGAGAGAATGCGATGGATGTGATGGAAGGAAAGAGGAGGAAAAGGAGAAAGGCGGGGAAAGGAGGACGTTAACGAAAGACAAAGTTCATGGAAGGAAAAGCATACTAAAGGATCAAAGAGAAAGGAGAGATAGGATCAGGAAAAGAACGGAGGATAAAATTACTAATAGGAGGAGACAGAGACAGAATGGACTAGAGGAGAGGGAATGAGAAAGGGGAAACAAAAGAGTGGGTATTAAGAATAGAGGAGGAGATGATACTGAGATAGAAAGGGAGAGTGGCACGGATGGCACGGAGGAAAGGAGTGAATGAGTGGAATAAATAGGGCAAAGGAGAGAGAGAGAGGGAGACGAAGGGGAAAGGAAAAGTTGGACGAGGAGAAGAAGAGGGAAAGAGGAAAAATGCCTGGGGGAAGAAGCAATGGAAGGAAGAGCGACAAGAAGAGGAAACGAAAGGGGGAGTGGGGAGGAAGTGAATAGAATTATAGAGAGCGCAGGGGAAGAAGATAGACTATAAAAAGAGGCGTGCCAAAGAGAGAGAGAGAGAGAGAGAGAGAGAGAGCATATCCTATAGTGCCGCAGTGTTTTTATTACAGATGCTGCTATTTTTCTGAACCATTTTGTTCCCTTACGTTACTCCCAAGGAACTAATATTCCTTTATCTTCCTGACGTCCTTTTCGCCGCATCCACATGACCGGCCAAATCTAGTGTGTCCTTAACTATGTCGTTCACCAACTGACTCACTCTAAATTTTTTTGCTGATAAGGTCTGGCGAGACGAATTATAATATGAGTATACATCTGGTTTGCGTATGGGGTTGTGCGGGATATACTTGAGGGTCGTCCAAAGACAAAAGACATCATGTGGGATAAATCTGGGAGGCGGACATGAATGTGCTGGCTGCGGCTACTAAAGGCGTCCATTGTCTTGGGACGATTTTAATCTTAAGGCGGTTATATTCAACATAGGAAGGATTTTTGAAAACGATGTTTCCTTTGCCCTTATTATATCTCCGAGTGGTGTTAAAAAAAAAAAAAAAAAGACTCCCGGTTAATAGCTGGGTTACTGATATACCCCTACCTTGGATGAAGTAGTTATTTTTTCAAGTTGTTTCTATTAATCTTGGGGAGGATGTCATTTTGTTAGGAGTTTAAGTGAATGTACCTTCAACGGGATAAAATGAACTAGGTGTGTTAAAAATAAGAATAAAAATTCCACCTATTATTTGAGGAATCACCAGTAGCCCCGTACCATAAATGAATTCTTTATTTGACCAGGATGTCCCTAAATGATTTTATTCAACTTAGAGACGATTTCTAGGAGATGGATACGCTACTTCACTCAGATAATATATTTTCTATTTTCCCTGCTTGTACACGATTACATTCGGAATTAGCAGTGACTTTTTAAACTTGAGCAGTTGGATACAGCCTTCCTTGCCCTCTGTACTACAATACAATTCCTTTAAACTCCACAAGATTATCTGTGTTGTAGCTAAAGTAAAATGAAAAATGTGTCTTCATGGTTAAAGGGTAAGTAGCCTAAGTCTGTATTTAGTTACGTATCTCCAACTCGAAAAAACTCTCACAAATTGGGTAAATTTTTTGGTGGATTATCAAAAAAAAAAGTGTCCGAAAGGTTAAAAAATTATTTGTACATTCCTGGCGTCTCTTTTTTTTGTCACATTGTTCCCGGGTGATTTTCCTGAACTTACAAAGACTCTAAAGCTGGTGGGAGCTGTTTTTTTTTTTTTTTTTTTTTTAATGTGTCCGACTCTGGGCATAGGCTTCACAGCCTGCTATCAAGGCCCAGCAGTCCTCCTACATACCATATACCTCTACATGTCACCACTTCGGCGCTAACACCCACCGTCCATATTGAATACATGGTAGGGCTGTCACATACAGGACTGGTGTATTGGTATTAGCGGGGGTATTTTTACGACAGGTCGGCGGGTCTTCTGGTAGATCAGCAAAGCCTGATTTAATGAAATTCAAATCCTTAAACTGTTTCCTGCCCCAGCCGGGATTCGAACCTGGGTCCGGTGGGACTGCAGGCCACCTCTCTGCCGATTGAGTACATCTTTAAGTTCATTAAAATTGATTGGTGGCGATAAAAAGAACATATATACTGTAAAACAAACAGACGCATTTGTAATCGAGGGGTCAGTGATATGCCTACACCTTGCTTTTCACAGTGCCCTTGCCCTTACTCCTGTTTACAAAGATGCATCAGTTGTTTTCATTTCCTATGGAGGTGTTGATGTGCGTCTTTTTTTTGTGTGTGTGCTTTGTCATGTGCAGTGAATGGAGACAGAAGAAGAGTGAAGTGGTTGGAAGTACTGTACATTATAATGATCCCAGTGATGAAAACAAAGGCCGTTTTCCAGGTGGCATGGGAGACTTCGAAACAAGTCATCCTTGACAATTAATTAACCCTTCGAGGCATGTTGACGCAAATTGCGTTCTTTGTGGTTTGGCATATAAATGCAATTAGATGCGAATTGTGTTGTTAAGCAGAAAAAACACCATCAAAATGAAAGTTTTTGGCCGATTTGCATCAAATTTGGGTGCGTTCTAGTGGGTGCGGCTCACTTCCGAGGTAAACACTTGGCAACACTGTGACTGCTCTGATAAGACAATGCGCAGCGGAAGAACCTTAATATCTCATGACCAGGTGGGCTGAAGGGTAGCGCTTCTGTGAGTTGTCCCTTTAAATCTCCCATTTTCTCCCTCCCACCCCGAGGGAGAAGCCATTATTGAAATATTGTGATTGTACAGTGGTTTTGACTATAATGTGAAGTGATCATGTCTGTGGAACTTAGATATATTGTTTGTAAGGCATTGGGGCCTGCTATCAGCCGTTAGGCCTAGAGGCAGGAGTGTGGTTTGTTATAACAGGGTTTCCACTCTGCTTCACGCTGCCTGTAAATGCTGTGAGTATTTTACCTTCATAATGATGCCAGTACTTATATTTTGTGAAACATATAGTGCCTGGATTAGTGAAATATCTGACCTACCATAGCAGGCATTATGTATGCCATAGGGATATGCCATAGTCGCTAAGGAAACAAGCGGTCATGTACTCCATAGAGTCAGGAAGTGAATAATAGAGCAGACTGGGATGGAATCATGTGATAGCATTTTATATTGCATATGATTCAGTTTGAAATGTACTGTATATAAAAAAATAGTGCAGCAAGCGTTCGTCAAGAAATATTGCATGCATTGACCGACTTAGCTCAAACATAGTGCAAGTACCACAGACAACAAAAACGCCACACAATCACAGACTTCGGTGAAAAGGTATTGTACCAATATTAGGCAGTGCTATATTGTGTATTGTTTAGTGTGAAACATACGTATAAAATAGTGCAGCGAGTGTTCACCGAGAAATATTGCATGCATTGACTGCCTTAGCAAAAACCTAGCACAAGTATCAGAGACAACAAATATGTCACACAATCACAGACTATAATGAAAAGGTATTGTACCAATCTCAGACAGTGCTATACTGTGTATGGTCTAGTGTGAAACATATGAATAAAACAGGGCAGCGAGTGTTCACTGAGAAATATTGCATGCATTGACTGACTTAGCGAAAACCTACCACAAGGATCAGAGACAAGAAATATGCCACACACACACACACACACACACACACATATATATATATATATATATATATATATATATATATATATATATATATATATATCGTGCAGTGAATGTTCATGGAGAAATCTATTGTGTGCATCACACGTGTAGTGCAAGGAGGAGAGAACAAATTACGCCATACACACACACACACACACACACTCTCACCTACACGCACACATGCTCATACACTACATAACTCCTTGCCTTCAAACCCTTCAAGGTCCTGCCAGCATCTCAGCACCTCTGGAGGAAATGAGTTGTCCATAGTTTGTTGATTTGTATATTGACCTACTTCTATATTATTTACACAAATAAGTTTTGTTTTTTACATATACACATATGAGATGGAAGAAAGTTCAGCTTCAGTATCACTACCTAGCAAAACGACTGGTGGTCATGTTGAGTGTCTCAAAGCAATGCCAAAAACCTTATGATATTTTATGTGAATACTTTGAGTAAAAAAAGAAAATAAGAAAACCTAAAGAGCGAAAATACGTAGGTGTGGGTGGGGCAGGGAAAGGGAGTGTTTTTATCTCACTTGCGGGTGGGGAGGAGTATTTACTTTGTCATCCATTTACTTGAAAATTATTAGACGTATTGATATCATGTAAGAACCATGATAAAGATCAGTGAAATCTACGTATGTACAGGACATAACAATTATCTCTGATGAAAAGTCGTTGTTACGTAGGCGGGAATATAAAGGTTTTTGTGTGCACATGACAAAAGTACGCATGGCCGTAAATATCCAGTAGTTTTTTGCAATTTACTCAGAAACTATGAGACCTAGCAAAAATCCCCGCGACCATGAGAAAGCTCATGAAATTCTACACGAGATTATGAAATAAAAACATAACATGTGCGAGAAAACTTTAGCAGAAAAACTCCCTGAACAAAACTGTTTTTTTTTTTTTTTTTCAAACCATGACTTTCAGTTTTTGGCTATTTTCTCGAAAACCACAAATCTTATCAAAACCGGACTGTCCCATTAGAAAGCTGATGAAATTCTCTATCAAAACTTCTGATAACATTTTTCTGTATGATGGAAAACATTCGAACTAGGATGTTGGGAAGTGAAATTGACGTTCGGAAATGTTTATTCACGGTGGCCTAATGTACTTTTATTCATATTTTTTTTTTTTTCCACTTAACGGCTAGAACAAATATCAGCGAATAAGATATACAGGTTTCATGGCAATATATAGAGGTTTGAGTGGTGAAAATAAGGCGAGAATACATGTTTTCAGCAGCGTGCGGGCTGGCTGGCAGGGAGGGGGGGTGGAGTTAATTGTGTGTCGACAAGACTTATAAAACTTATGCGTGCGCATGAGGGTTAAAACATCACATTCTTGGTATGTTATTTTTCAGGTTTTAATATCAAAGTAGACCACATAAATAATATACAAGGGGATATTGTTTTGTAATATGCATAATACATCACCAAGGAATAGGCGCTAAGTAGTCTCCAAATCCACTTATTACGAACTGGAGAGACGCTACCGAAAAGCCTACATGTGATGGTGCTGTGTACACTGGGTGGAGTTAAGCAGCTGCCTCGTCCACCCAGGAGCCAACCTTCCTCTCATTTCCCTGTACCTCTAGGCGGACAAGAACCTTTATTCTACCCAGGTGAGGTGCTGTATCACAAGAGGATGCCGGTTCTCTACACGGTGTATGTACTATACTGTGCGTGTACGCCAGTACACAGAAACAGTTGCCTGCCTGGGGTTAACAAAAACAACAATAACAACAACAACAATGACTCGGAGGCCAAGAACAAGGTTCCTTGTTAATGCCCTCCTCTCTTAGGATGTGGCGTGAGGTAATAAAAGTAGATAGGATTTTAATATTGATTCCTAAGAATAGGAAGAGCAGACTGGAATGCATCGATACTTTAACTTACTATATGGCTCAGAAATACCTGTTTTACTTTTTAGGGCAACGTCAGACATATTTCTAATCTCAAGGGCCACCAAGGCCAAGATGTTAAAAGAGTGTCAAAGCTAACATTATCGATCAGAAAAAAAATAGAGTATTCCTTTTTCGCTTAAAACGAGCAATTATGTTGTTGCTGTAAAACCACAATAACCACATGGTAAATGTCGAGTAGGAAAAGGTGTCGGTAAGTGTCCAGTTTCTGGTGGTCTCCTTCAGAATAGCTGTGAGCAATACACGTGGTTAGCCTGCATGCCACGTTACAAAGAAGAGTCAACAGACAGAAAACGAATAGAAACTTTACTTTCATCATGGGTTATATAAGTGACTGTCGAAAAATGGGGAATTATCTTCTGTGCACATAAGCATGCTGGGCTGTATTCATCATGATACTGGTCGCTTCGTTGTTTCGATTTGTTATGCCTATGACCGCTAGTTATTCTCCCTATAAACCTTGAATAATTTTCGTGCAAACACATTTTATTTCTGCTGTGTACAGAAGGATCGGAAGTTGTTATGCAAAATGAATCGCACGGTGAATAAGTGCTGCGATATCTCCTGTGACACCGAGATGTGGCTCAGCTAAAGACCAATGCGTATGTTCATTTCGTGGTGGCTTCAATGCGCTCCTCAACTGTGTAGTCACTGGTTTGTCACTTTATTCTTCACAATTCAGTGGATTATGCAATAAACGTGTAATGCAAGACACTGCCACACTTCACACTAACGCACTTTACCCTAATACACACACACACACACACACACACACACACACACACACACACACACACACACACACACACACACACACACACACACACAAACTGGAACATATGAGCTGTTAATGAAGTAATATTGGAGGCTTTTCATTACCTAAATTACCACTGGCAGGTAGTGCAACATTTCGTACCCACACTCATCCCCGCACCACTGCTCCTACCAAGTCCCCACTCCCCTTCCAATCCTCTCCATCCAGTCTTAAGTCTGAGCTACCGCCACCCTTTCCTCTCCCCCTCCCTACCCAACACACACACGAAGCATGAGGTCAAATACAAGCTTAGGAGGAGGGTCGTACAGATATAAAGTACAGATTGTCAAAGAGGTGTTGGTTGTAAACAGTGCTCTGATAGGAAAACTGGAATATTGTGTTAGTAGTTAGTGGTATGGTAACACAGACATAAGGCACAGACAGATGACAGTGGTTGTAGATACTGATGTGGCAAGACAGGAACATGACACAGACAGAAGACAATGGTTGTAGACATGGATATGGTAACACGTAGGCAAGGTATAGACATAAGAAACTGGTAGTAGACAGTGATATCGTGTACAGTAGGACGTGACAAAGTCATTGGGGGCTAAGAGAATGAAATAGACACTTGGCATAGACGGAAAAGCAGAGAACAACGGTAGTAGACATGGGTATGGTAGATACAAAGCACACTAGATGAAGCAGAACACAGTGGTGGTGGACAGTGATATTGTTTCAGTTAACTGCTGCACCTAGACGTGACTGTCAACCCACCAAACTCAGTGGCAGTCTTAGGTTTGATCATTCCTCTTCGAACAAGAGGTCAGAACCAAACCGACTAAGCAACGCAGTCAGTAAGTGTAACACAGAACTGAGATCTGCAACAACTACTTCCCAGAATTTCTACTGTGATATATATCAGCTTCCTCCTCTCATTCGGAAAAGGTGCCCCTGGAAATACAGAAACCGCAGATGAAAACAAGAAAGTGGTCCATGCTAAAGCACAAGGGCTCAGGTGCAAGAACTAGCAAGAAAAAGCATGCCCAACTGTGAGCTGAACATTCAAGATGAGCCTTAGCTTCCAGACGGAGGACTGTTGAGTGTCAGAGAGAGAGAGAGAGAGAGAGAGAGAGAGACACACACACACACACACACACACACACACACACACACACACACACACACACACACACACAGACGGAGGCACACTGGCAAACAGTTTCAAAGAAAAGATTGCATCTCAAAGATTTGCAATCGATACCGAGGATAAATTTCACATTTGCTTGGGAATGCATATTGTATTTCCAGTCATTCCAGTGTGGCTGAGATCGTATCAAGGTTTCCTTTAAACTGCTTTACTGTATTGCTATTAACAACATCCATGGAGAATCTATTCCACTTGAAGCAGATCTTGTTCATGAAATAGTTGTCACATATGCTGATATTTAATCTTTTCATTCCAACTTTCAACCATGACTGCATGTTGTGTTCTCGCTGAGTCAGAGCAAAGTTCTATGATGAAGACTGCCAAACTTATTCTTTATGGGTACTTCAAACACTTCAATAACCTGAGCTCTTCGTCTACAGCTTTTTAATGAAAATATTCTCAGACCCCTCAGGGACCCTGATAACTCAGTCTCCTGATGAATGGATTATGCTTTGTACCGTTACTCTGAGCTCTTTGTTTTTCCTAGTTGTAGATGACCGGAACTTCACATCGTACTCCAGAAACGGTCGTATTAAGGAGCTGCAGAGCCTAAGAACAATACTTTTATTCCTATAGTGAAACTACCTCTGGATGTATCCTACCAACTTACAGTCCTTTTTTTTCACTCTGATGCACTGTGGGAAAGTTAAGGTAAATTTTGATCAGTACATATAAGTCATTTTCCAAATCAGTCATCCTCAGCATTCTCCCTAAAAGTGAATAGTCTGACACGAAATTTCCGTGGCCAATATGCATCGCCTTGCATTTCTCCAAGCTAAATGGCACTTCCCATGTCTTCCTAGCATACACAAGTCTGTCTGGAGTTTTGAATCCCTCCAACACTGCTTACATTTGCTCCAAGTCTGATGATATCTGCAAACTTTGAGATCACAGTTAACAGACCAGCATCTACTAGTGTCACTAATATAAATGATGAACAGGAGTGAACCAAGCACTGACACTTGTGGAACCCCAGAAGTGACTGAAGCCCAGTCAGAAGCAACTTCGTTGATCACTACTCTCTGCTTCCTGTCCGTTACCCAGAGTCTTATAAAGAGAATAATTTCCCTATTAACATCGAGTTCATGTTCTTTTGATGTTAGTTTAAGGTGAGGAACTTTATCGAGTGCCTTTGAATGTCTGGGTAAACAATGTCTGCTGATTTATTCCTGTTACACTCACTCAGGATTTTGTGGAAGAATTCAAACAAGCTGGGTAGGCATTAGCTATGTCGTCTAATCCAGTACTGGGGTTCATAATCTGTCTGTGATTTTCTAGGTGTTTGACAGTCCTGACTACATTTATTCCTTGTAACAATGTATTATTCATCAGGTCGTCCTTTATCCTCTTGTTTAAAGATTGGGGTCATATCTGTAAGCTTTCAGTCTCCTGGCACTTCCCCAGTTTCCAGCAACTTGTTAAAGGTTCTGCAAGCAAAGGAGCTACCTGGCACATACCTCTTTAAGAGCTCTTGGAAAGGATTTTATATGGACAAAGTGACATGTATATATTTAGCTTGTCGATTCTCCTTGTCAGCTCCTCTCGTGTACTGTACATCTGAAACTTGAGGAATCTTCACTCTCATGAGTCGATACTGGTCTTGCCATGTCATAAGTATCTTCTAACGTCAAGACCGAAGCAAAATAGTTTAGTGTGTTGGTCACATCCAGGTCTGAGATTTGCAATATGTCTGATTGATCCTTAAGTTAGAGAGACATAGAGACAGACAGATTACAGACAGACAGTCACAAACAGACAGACAAGGAGAGACAAATACGTTACACTAATCTTAAGGTCTTTTCTAAGTAGTCTAGCCTTAATATTGAAAAATTTATTTCATATTTGAAGCTTATATGATTCATGGAAATTGATGAACATAGGAAGTGTGGCTTGTACAGTATCCTAGGGTAGGAAGTCTTTCTTTGTTTAACTAAGATTGGCTGGGGTTAAGAAAGCGATATAGCAGGGGAACTGGCAATACAAAAGTTAAAATCAAGCGAAAATATCCCACGTGTTGACTCATGTGTGCACCAGTTTGCTTGTCCCCGTTGACTACTGCGGTCGGTGCCAAAGTAACTCCATTCATACAAGGGACTACTGCAGTAAGGCATATTTACCCGCATATATTCCTATACTGCTGCGTGGTGGAAAAATTTTAAGCTTCGATGGAAGAAGCCTGTGGTAAGAGAAAGTTTACTTGCTATAAAAAGTGCTCCGTGTCGCGCGCGTGCGTGTGTGTGTGTGTGTGTGTGTGTGTGTGTGTGTGTGTGTGTGTGTGTGGGTGGGTGCGAGGGCGTGTTCATGAGGTCCAGTAGTACGTATACAACATCCAACAGATGGTTGATCCTAATCCGCTTTCACACGTCACCTGAAATTAGGGCTCTTGGTGATTTTGGCAGGGATTCTCGCCCTTTTTTCAGCTAATTACATGTAGCTCAGTGCAAACTAACGCATATGCCATTGCTCTACATCCTATCTGTAGCACTTTTTTGTGACTTGTATCATATTCTTGTGATAACATGTTGCTGCATCTCAGTATTAAAAAACGGAGAGATGTTACTTTTAGGCCAAGAAAGTGAGCAGAGTGTACAATATGCAACTCATCACCCTAGCTTCCTTTCACAAACACCTCCGACCATTTCCCTATCGTATCATTCGCTCTTGTTTGGAGGACATGATACGTGGAGTTCAGAAGCTTCGTACGTCATTTGTTCTTCCAGTATTAATAGATCTTAATTACGAGATGGGGTTTACCCTAATTTGGTACGAATCTCTAAACTGGAGTTGTAAAAAAATGCGGTTAATGGTCTCTCATAACTGCAATTTGTCTTCGATGACGATGATGATGATGATGATGATGATTCGATTAATGACCTTGATGATAACAATAGCAATGACAATGAAAAAGGTTACAGGGAAAATAAAAATGATGGTGGCGACAACAACGAAGCTCTAAGCGTGATGGTATTGATGATGATGTTGATGCTGAGTGCTGCATCAAAGAATACTCAAAGGATCACTCTCCTATCAAGTCTAATTTCTCGATGGCAACTTTCCCATACGAGTTATTCTAAAGTTAGTCTCCAAATTCTCGATGGCAACTTTCCCATACGAGTTATTCTAAAGTTAGTCTCCTTGTTAAGCTCCCTTTCAATTTGATTTACAAGATCCCTTAGCTACCCAGGAAACCGATTAAGTCTAAACTTTTGGTCGTGTCCTCCTTGGCGCGTGGAATTCCGTAATACCCGCTTTACATTTTCCTTTGTGACTTAGTTTGCCCTTACATCCTAGTCTTACTTTTCCTTAGCGACTTAGTTTGCCCTTACATCCTAGTCTTACTTTTCCTTAGCGACTTAGTTTGCCCTTACATCCCAGTCTTACTTCATTCTAGCGTCTACCACAATGTCCCTGGGTCGTATGGTCATTTTCCTGGTGGTTTTGGAGATTATGTTATACTTCTTCCTTTACAATTTATTTTCTGCACATTACCCAGGACTGTTTTCTTGCATGTTCTTGAAGCAATGCTATGACGATATTAAAGACATATGAAAAGCTTGCTAGAGAATAGTAGGTGTAAGAAGTAATAGGAAATCGCTATGGATGAGATGCTACGAGGCGTCCTGTGTCATCTGGAATACGGGCCAGAGTTGGTCTTTCCAAACGTATTTACGATTGATTCCCTGCCGTGGCTTGGGTATGTTTTTCCAGGATGAAAGAGACAAGGGAAGACTATGCACTCCTCTCTTTGATCTTCTGGTAGAAACAGTTATAACCTGCAGAATCTTCGTCTCGTAACTAAGGTCTATTTATGAGGCTTGACCAGGAGACAGAGGATGATCCATCAGTCTCCTTGCCCTTTCTGAAAATCAAATCTGAAATACGACACGCATTTGATCTTGTGTTTGTGTATCCCCGCCCAGAGTCATATTTTCGTTGGTTTGAGAGATAACGCAACTCCTCCTCTGGGATATAATTTACTTGTTTTACCTGTAGTTTTTAATTGTTCTCTCCGCTACCAGAATTTTCTATTTAGTATAATCGAGTCCTTCAGCAGTAAAGAGATTATTGAAGGCTATATTGAGTTTCTAAAGTTCGAGAAGTCTGTACAAATATCAATAAAATCATCTGGAAGTAGCCGGATTATATTAGTGATAGATCATGAGGTAAAGGTTGATATCTCCCTGTATATTACTGACGCAGACTATTGAAGCAGACTATGCCCATATTAATCAAAACAGGAAGATAATGAAGAAAATGGTGATGATTTTTAAGTGGGTCGTCGAGGGAATGGCTTTATCCGACAGGTGAATGATGAAGCGCTCGTGTAAATAAAATGTAAGTCCATACCAATACTTATGTTTGTGTGGTGAAGACAGGATTCCGTAGATGCCCGAATGACTGTGTGAACTATTTTGCTGGGCATGCTATTGACAGTTTTTCCACATTTAAACTTCGTCTTTTTTTTTTTTCTGGATTCAACCTCACCCCGTGTTTTAGGTTTTAAACAATGGATGATGATGATGATAACTTTGGTGGTCGTGATGGTTGTGATGATGCTGGCGCCCTTGATGATAATGATTTTAATAATGACTATGAATATACGGTACATAATTTATAAGTAGCTGAGGGATAGGTGTCACGAAGTCTGTGCCATCAAGAAAAACAAACACACAAAGACAGCGAGGTGGAAAGCTCTTGGTCCATCATTATAAACTCTCCCAAGATTACATTGTGTATAAGAATGTATGTGTGTACGTGTAACATCACTCATACAGGTACCACATAATGCACAACCGACTGAGAATGAATAGTAGAGATATAAACCACGAAAATAAAACCGTGATAATACGTAAAAATAATGGAAACTTCTTCATCGTATTAACTGATTAGGATACTTTATGAATTCAGCCCCTTTGTCACGACACTGCCTTGTTTGTTAATTGTTGCCTTGTTACGGGTCATTGACTTGCTTATGAGTCTCTGCCTTGTTTGCAAGTGTTTGCATTGCTTGTGAGTATATGTCTTGTTTGTGTTTGACTCCCTCGTGAGACTGCCTCGTTTCTGAGCATCTGGCATTATTCTGAATTTCTGTCAGCTTTTGAGTGTCTGCCTGTTTTAGAAGTCTCTCCCTTCTTTCGAGCTTCTGCCTTGTTTGCGAGTTACTGCCTAATTAGCGTGTCCTTGCCTTTTATGTGAGTCTCAGCCTTCTTTGTGAGTCTCTATCCTATTAGTGTGTCTGTCTTGCTTGTGAGTCTCTTTCTTGGTTGTATCTGCCTTGCTTTTGAGAGACTGTAGTGTTCTTGAGTCTTTGCCATTTTTGTATCTCTGCCTTCTTTTTGTCCGACTTGCTTGAATGACTCTGCCTTGTTTGTCTCTGTCTTGCTGGTGAGTCTGTTTTCATAGTGGATCTCTATCTTATATGTGTGTCTCATATGTGAGCATGTGCCTTGTGTGTGAGTTTGTGCCTTTGTTTGCGAGTTTGTGTCTTGTTTGAGGTCATCTGCCTTGTTTGGGCCTGCTAAGTTTGTGTCTGTTTTTTAAGAGTCTCTACTTTTTGTGAGTCTCTGCTTTGCTTATGTGTTTCAGCCTTGTTTATGAGTCTTTGCTTTGTTTGTCTGTGCTTTTCGGCTTCGTCTATTTTGTGAAATGCGGAAACGAGCGTGATGAAAGAGCTGTGAGTTGCCGTTGTCTGATGAGCTGGTGAGGCAAGAAAAGGACATGATAGTTAATGTAAGCTAACTCCCATGAAGCGCCCGGCCTCCTCTCTCAAAGGATCGTATTCTAAGTAGCATTAGAAATTTCATGGCACGTCGTCTTTGCTATCATTTTTGCATATTACGCCTGCATACTCTCTCCTATGCTATGCATTTCGTATTAATATCGACATGGATTGCATAGGTAACGCGCTCGAGGATAATGAGACGTACTATGCACAATAAATTTCCAGTGAAGAGGTACTATGAAAAGAGAACCCTTCTTTCACAGTGTCCTTAGTTCATGGAGTTGGTTTTTAAGTAGTTTTGGAGCTTTCTTACCACATACCCCTTAGTGACTTATTCTGTACATACCATCTCAGCCTTAGTGTTACTGTTCCTGATAATAAACAATGTAAAACGATATAACTATACGCAGGAAAGAGCCAAGGCGCAGTATGTAAAATAAATTACTGAGAAGAAACGATACAAAGGGTCATAACTTACACCTGAAACTGCAAAGTCCGGTGCAGACCCCATACATTTCACGATAATTTATGAAGTGTTTGACCATAAGTGAACGTTTTGTACCTGATCTTCCTATATGGCTGCTGACACTTCTGTAATATGGAATGCAGGCTGACTATACCTAATAACCACAGGCGATTCGTAAATGAGAGTCAAAAATTATAGATCTGCACTCTACCTTTCGATTTTAGGTTAAAGTATACGACCTAAAGTTTCCTATACCACATGGATTATGGACTTTCTTCTGGCCAAATATGACTCCGTAATATCTTTTTCTTAGCGATTTACTTTACACATTCTGACTACCCTTTAGTCGTGTAATAGGCTATATAAGATTAGTTTACTCTTGCTACCACCACACTGTTATGTCAGCTCGGTAATTTATCGAACAGCAGTGACTAAGGGCATCCTTCATTATTCCCTTCACTGCAGTAGATCTTTTGGTTAAGAAAATCATCTGATGGTGGCCTAATTAAAATTAGATATTACAAAATAATAAAAATATTTTTGAATAACCTATTCAATGGAATAATGGTGATATCAAAAAGACATGAACAGCATCGAAAGGAACTAACAAAAATAACTTTGCAAACGAAAAATAGTAAGGAAAGATGTTGCAAATTCTTTTTGGCCAGTGACAGTGGCTTCTAATCCGTCTCGTGCATAATGAGGGAACTTAATCTCTCATACCCAGAAAAGTGTTTGAAAGGAAACGCTTTTGTTGGTTGTTTCATCACTATTATTTCCACATCACCATCATTATCATTATCAGTAACTGACCCTCAATGGCTTGTCCACTACGGGAGCTGATTATGGATACAGCAATGATAAATTCTGAATGACGTAATCCTAGTGAAAAACATAATTTTATGACAAGATTTCCAAAGCTGAATAATGTAACTGCAGCAAGACTATAATACTGAAACGGTAGCTATTGTTATGGTCCCTTTACGTGTATAGAGTCTCTCCTGAGATATATATAATCGACTAGTGGTGGCATCAGTAAACAGCAATGAGTCATGACATTATTATATTGTGGTGAAGGGGTTAAGTCTTTCACTCTACGTTGACTTATTTTCTGATGAATATCTTTGACTGGTGTTAACCGGAATATAATACTAGAGTTGTTCCTATTATTGATGTGTTAACAACGACATTACCTACTCAGTTCCCAACGATTTACTCCCAGCAGAGTAGAATCGTCTGGCTAGACCTGCAATAAAACAATATACTCTGCTCACTTTATCTTGGCCTAAAAATTCCATCCCTCCATCTTGAATGCTGAACTATGACAGTATATTGAAAATGGAATATAATACTACTCATTAAATGTTGTGAAAAGCATGCAGAGTCATAGCATTGTCTTCTGCCACTTCCCTACGTGGAATAAGCTGCAGAGGGAAGAAAATCAAGGCCAAGTTAAAATGAATGAACTGAAGTGTTGCTGGGAAGATGAGAGGGTTGGTGGGGTTTGGATCTGTCCTCTTCACCCTGAGATGCCGCTCCTGTTCTGAATATAATCGTCTGATGCTACTAAGGAAGAATTACCTGAGTCATATTTATAATGAGGTATCTTCCTTGAGTAGTGTAGCAGCATCCGACTGAAACAGTACTAAAATACACGTCATATTTGTAATGGAAATCGTTTCTAATCGCTAAGATGAGGGGGACATCCTACGCTGGAAATAAATTCGTCTCAGGGTAGCAAGAACAAAGTACAAAAATAGCACGTAGTATCAGAAGGGATGACAGAGATTGTTTCTAACCCTCTTAAGCCATGCAAAATTTCTGACGTTACCTAGAAAAAAAAGCAAAACTCATCGTAGCGAAAAAGTTACGTTCCTGAAATCATTGGAAATATTACTATGAAAACTCAGGTTATTTTATAAAGGACAGAATAGGGAGGTTGATAATTGAGTTTTATCATTGTGCTTCATACTCTTTTTATCTTCATATAATTTTCTCTTTTTTTTCTGTAAACATGGTGGTATTTTGTGCTTATGAAATAACTGTTTGTGTAACTATGATACAGCTGAAACATATTAGGTAGTCTGAATGCGTGTGTGTGTGTGTGTGTGTGAGAGAGAGAGAGAGAGAGAGAGAGAGAGAGAGAGAGAGAGAGAGAGAGAGAGAGAGAGAAAAAAAAAACAAAGTACAAAGGGAAGCATACAACAACAGATCTGTTGGTCGTTTCGTGGCTGTTTGGTATCGTGAAGGTTATAACTAACAGACAAAGGATAAAAAGGATAAAAAAGCAGGAAAGCTCCCCTCCACACACGAAACCTTCCAGCCGAACCTGGCAGGCAATAATGAGAATCGCCGTACAGCATAGAAAAACTGTCACTGAAATTTCATAGGAAAGAGGGAGCGGATACTTTATTCTACACACTCTGCCAGAAAAGGAGAGTAACATTAAGTTAGCCATTTTTATCGATGTTGTTTAGTGGTTGTATCTTCCAGGCTGTGGAAAATGAAAAAAAGAAAAAAGAAACATACACCACAGAAATATGTTTTTCAGGAGTGAACATACTTAGCTGGGGGTCAGATGACAAATAGCCTACTTAACAAAGCGATTTTTAAAGGTTTGTACTGTATTACAGTGTATTACATTGGAGGGCAATTTGTTCCGTATATGTATAACTTTGTTAAAGAGGAGACGCATAGCTTCATGTGACTGAAATCTTTTGCCAATGATTTTATGCCATTTACCTCTAGAGTAGTTTGAGCGATCAATTGCATGATAATTGTCAATGGCTGTATTATCGTGTCATTTTAAAATTCTGAATACTTGAATTAAATCTCATAACCTCCGCTTAAAATAGGGTAAAGAGATTCATGGCTTCTAAACGGTCCCCGTATGGTTTATTTCTCAGTCCCGGTATCATCTTTGTCATCCTTCGCTGTACTCTTTCAAGCTTCTCCATTGTTTGCTTAGTTTCATATTTTATTATAACTCCTAAGTCTTCTTCATGCTTTACCCTATCAAGGTGGACATTAATCATATTTTAACTGGACCTTTACGTTTTTACTGCCAATGTTTAGCATTTTATAATTATTAATATTGAAATCCATTTGCCATGTTTCGGCCCAGTTAAATAGTTTGTCAAGAGCTCTCTGAACTGCCTGCCACTGCAGTGATATATATCCTTTGTTACCGATTTTCGTATCGTTAGCATATTTAGAAATCTTACAAAATAATTCGTCACCAGTATGACTTATATTTAAAAAAAAAAAAAAAAAAAGGACAGGACCTAACACTGAACCCGGTGGTACTCCACTTGTAACATTTATCCCGTCATTTTTTTTTTTTTTTTCCATTTATTACAACACTTTGTTTTTCATCCAGTGAGCCAATCTTCAATCTATTCAAGTACACTGCAACTGAAACCAAATGCCTTTAGCTTCTGAAGGAGTCTTTAATGTGGAAGTATGTCAAAAGCCTTTTGAAAATCTAGACAGACAACGTCAGCAGTTTTAGTCTCGTCGTACATGTTCAGTATATCACTGAACAAGTCCAACAGATTTGTGAGGCGAGAGCGATTAGTCCGATCATGTTCCGAATCTTTGATAAGATTGTTTATTTCCAACTGTTTCACAAACATGTCTCTCAAAACAGTTTCAAGCAATTTACAAACCACTGATGTTAAACTACTGTAATTGGGCTATAGTTTTCTGATTGTGCTCTGTACAGTATCTCTTTGAATGTCGGAGATATGTTTGCAAGCTTCCCTTTTTGTGGCACCTTAATGCTCTTTAGTGATAAATTAAAGAGTTCAGATAAAGGCTTTGTTATTTCCTTCTGTATTTCCTTTAATATGCATGGATATATTTTGTCCAGTCCTGGTGTTTTATTCTTTTTCTATTTGCTAAGAGCGAGAAGTACATCACAATAACTAACGGTGATATCATTGATTATGTTGCCCTCTTCTATCGGAACTGGGAAAACTGCAGGAATCGTATTCGTATTTTCCAATGAAAATACTGACGCGAATATTATGAAATTTTGCCATCTTAGTTCCATGATCAGTGTGCTTTCCGTTATCTGTGATTATGTCCGACTACTGGAGTTATTACCTTTTTGGTTACGTAACGAAAAAGTTCTTTGGGGTATGATTTACTGATACTATCAAAATGTGCCTCAAGATTTGTCTTACTGCATTTAACTAATTTTTTGGCTTTCCGTCGAAAAGCATCATGTTTATTTTTATCACTTGACTCTTTGTGGTATTTTAATTATTGTGTGCAAGATATTTTTTGCTACCAGACAATGTTTAATATCGGAGTTCCACCATTTGAGTTTAGAATTTTTGGCAGGCTTTCTGTTGTGCATTAGAATACATTACTTGACTGCATTGTTGAGAGTTTGCTTAAAAACTCTCCATGCGTCATTGACATCTAATGTTTCGATAATGGGATGTCAGTCAATTGCTGTTATTAAAATCAACCCTCATTTAGGTGGGCACTTCTTGCAGCTGACCTTGACATTGTCTTCAGCACTTTCTTGCAGCTGGCCTTGACACTGTAATTTAATGTTAAATTTAACTATGGTAGAAGGAAGAGGACAACGAGCGTTGACGTGAGCAGCATCTTTATGCAAACGTTTCGACATTTAAAATGTCATCATCAGTGATCTAAACATGGGAAACAAAAACTCTAGTCAGAACACTAAAAATACAATATTGTGCAAGTGAAAAAACACACAGATATACGGTCTACATAGGACGAAAATATAATAGGGGGATGAGAAATTTTGTTGTTGTTGTGAGGTTTTCCCACATGTTGAAACAGACTGGGAGCGGGCCTGTGGGCCCGCCGAGAGGATGGGTAAGGATACTAAAACAGACATAAAGAGGTACTGCAGACAGTGTTATTTAGAGATGGATTATGGGACTTTATATATATTGATTCTAGCAATCTTAAGTTATTATTTGATGAAGGAGCTAATATTTTAAAATACTCCTTTTTAACCCTCCTCAGGTAATGTGGGGTCTGTGGGACCCCACGCTATTTTTCTTAGTGTTTTTCATATACAGTATTTCTATAAGGTCTTGGGATCGGTTTTCCCTTTACCTTCCTGACTAGTAAACTAGTTTAGGGAGGTGATGGGGTCAGTTCGGGATCTGGCTCTGTTTTCGCGATAAAGGACCTTTGGGGTCCAGTGGACCCCACTTTACCTAACCTGTGATTATTTTCCCATATATATATCTTCCATACAATTTTTTTTTTTTATGACGTGTTTCTCTTACTGGACATATCAGTGTTGGTATGGCAGCCACTAATTTCAGATGGTATAAATCTTGTCAATGTTTTTTCATTTAATTTTCCATAAAATATTTCGTCACTTATATTTCCATACATTTTGCACTAAATTGAAGGAAAAGGCCAACAGAAGCTGTGTAAAAGCGATTGTTTCAATAAAGTTGTAAGTATTTTTGACGATTTTTTAAAGATTGGGGTCTGACAGACCCCATATTACCTAAGTAAGGCTAAAATTATAGGTTTACCTGAGAAGGGTTAAGTAAGATATCACAAGATTCACAATGGTCTCTTACTGCTGAGTGAGGAGGGGACCTGAGTCGTCAGCCTGTCCTGCTCGACTGACCCATATGTTCGTCTGTCCTAACCTTGAAAGCAGGGATTGTGCTACCAATATACCCGGCCTGGCAACCTGGCCAAGTGAAACAATAAACAACAGACGAACGGAGGTCGGTCGGAACAGGGTCTTTAACGTGAAAAAATTAGCCACTTTTGAATGAATTATTTAGTATAATCTTAAAGTCAATTTGAGGATAAAATTTAACAAGGCTGTGAATCAAACGGTTTTTAATTTGAACCGAAATATCACCCAAGTAGGGTAAATTGAGATAAATTAACCTTACTAGCAGTAGAGATTAGTTGTTTAGGTATGTAGTGGTTGTTAAGAAAATTCCTTACAAGACGATAGAACAAATTATCACTATAGCCATTATTTACGAAATATTTTCGTCGGTTCAAATGAAAAACAGCTTGATTCTCAGCCTTGTTAAATTTTATCCTCAAATTGACTTTAAGTTAATACTAAATAATTCATTCAAAAGTGGCTAATTTTTTCACGTTAAAGACCTCGTTCCGACCGACCTCCGTTCGTCTGTTGTTTATTGTTTCACTTGGCCAGGTTGCCAGGCCGGGTATATTGGTAGCACAATCCCTGCTTTCAAGGTTAGGACAGACGAACATATGGGTCAGTCGAGCAGGACAGGCCGACGACTCAGGTCCCCTCCTCACTCAGCAGTAAGAGACCATTGTGAATCTTGTGATATCTTACTTAAAAAGGAGTATTTTAAAATATTAGCTTCTTCATCAAATAATATCTTAAGATTGCTAGAATCAATATACATAAAGTCCCATAATCCATCTCTAAATAACACTATGTCTACAATACCTCTTTATGTTATGTAACTTTTAGTATTCTTTCCCATCCCCCTATTTTATTTTCGTCATATGTAGACCGTATGTCTCTGTGTGTTTTTTCACTTACACAATATTGTGTTTTTAGTGTTTTGACTGGAATTTTTGTTTCCCATTTTTAGATCACTGATGATGACATTTTAAAAGTCGAAACGTTTGAATATAGATGCTGCTCACATCAACGCTCATTGTCCTCTTCCTTCTGAAATTGAGGTTCCTTACGAACACCCCACTACCTGAGGTTAACTATGCTATAATCACTTATACTAAATTCTTCTCCTACAATAATGTTACAAAATTTTCTGATGTGGCTATGACACGATCTACTGTAGGATGTTAGCTCCACGTGTCATATAATTTACAAACTGATACAATGAATTTTCCTGCAGCTTTGTATATAGGTTTAACCCTGAGTGCAGGGATAAGGCTTTCCCCCATTTTGGAACTGGTAAATAAAAATATCAAAATATTACAGTGCATTGCATACAAGAGATACTAGCATTTTGACTGCAGATTTCATTGTTGATGTTGAGTGGCTGACCGGATGAGCGACATTTAAACTTAAGTTTGATTTTATGACTATATTCATTCCTAAGCTGAATAAAAATAGTGTCGATTTTTTCAGTACATGGGTTGGATATTAAGCCTGAATGAAATCCTGATTTAGTATATAACAACACACAACCCCCTGCTCTTCTTCCTTTCACTACTGATACTGTGATAGCCTGGTAAATTAAACTCCACTAGAAAATCTCTTTGCTCTTTATTTAGCCATGATTCTATTATACCAATTACGACAATCTTCAGTAAAGACGAGCCTGTAAATCAGATAATTTATTACGCAGACTACGCACATTTATAAGAAAAGCTTTAATGTATTTACCTCTCTGATGTGTGAAGCTACCATTACATACTGATTTATCAGATTGTGCGATATCTATTTTTAGCTTCCATGATGCTTGTTTTCTCCTCAGAAAAAAAAAAAAAAAAAAAAAAAAACTTTCTGCGTCACTGAGAAAATGACCGAGACGGGCAGAACCAACAACATTCAAGTGCAGTTAGTCATTCCTAAATACCATTTGCTGCTCGTAAAAGTGGTTCCACGTGTCGATGAACTCCATGCCTTCCTGCAAATAAAGTTATTTGATCCTGTTATTTATACTAAATGCTTTACAGAAGAAGACATTGCCTGCATCAGTCCTAGGGAGTATGCCTGAAATTAAGGTATTGAAAGTTTTCTGCTTGTAGTGCCACATCATCGTTCTGATTTTCTCTATTACCTCCTCCGATATGGTTCACACATCATTAGCACCTGTATGAATAATAACAAGGCTATCATTTTCCAATAACAAGGCTATCATTTTCCGCATTCTCAAAAACGTCATCCACAGCCTCTTACGTTGTGTACTCCTGCACCTAGAATACAAAAACGCTTTCGTATAGAGGGTGCTCTCCTGCAAAATTTCACCAACTGACCACGGAGACGATATATAAAAACGATTGTATTAAGCTAAGAAATCTCTTGAAGTAGTGAAGTCCACGACAAAAGCTGGTCGAATATTTCACCTGTTCTGCTTTTCCATTTCCTCTTCTGGTTAATATTCCTGAGGTGCAAGAGGATTAGTATGTTTGTCTGACCATGGATGATTCTCTTATGCTGTGTCAAGAAAGTGAAGAACTTGCCCAGGGTGTGAAGCAGATGCAGTGGTATCCTAGGTGAACCCATGTCTTTGACTGTACGAACACTTCCTTTGTCTGACACAGACTATTGGCAGTCAAGAAATGAGGTAAACTCAAGAGCATCTTTCATCTGACATCAGCTAAAGTACCATACGTTCTCAAAGGAGTCGAACGGTCACGTGTACTAGAACAAGTGTTGGCAACATGTAAACAACACAATAACGAACAAGCTACAAACATGCTGGGAACAACAGCGTGGTCATTTTGGCAACATCATGAAGTCTCAGCTCCCTCGTATGGACACACTTATCCCATCACCGCTGCTGCCAGCAGGTTTGAAGTTGCACTGTAACATGTTTGCATACATCTATACAAATATTGCTGCATACATATATCCAAGCATGTTGCCAGCTGTGTTGGCAACACATGTTTGAGCAAACGTGTGGACGCGCCCTTACACTTACACATGCTCAGGCGTTAGCTGGAATGGAATACTGGAGTTGTCTCGAATATTAAGGAATTAATGAAGACTGCATTAACTTCCTAAGATTTATATTACTCACTGTCAACTGAATACAATTGTTTGGCATTAGCGGGAATATAGAAAGCAAGTTGTCTTAAACCATGAGAGGGTTAATACTTACCAATTCCTTAGTCATCACACACACACACACACACACACACACACACACACACACACACACACACACACACACACACACTTGAGACACGAGAGAGGCAGGATGTAGCACACATTCCTCTGCGCTTGACCAATCTTGGCCACAAACTGGCCATACCTAAAAGTATCTTTATATATGTCAAGCTTTGTACTAGGTGAAACTAAATGATGTTCTACCATAAAAGAGAAAGTTTAAGTAAAAGTGTTGTTCAAATAACAGAATACAATAAAGTTGTGCAGAAATGCACCGAGCAAGCTAAATCAGCTGTTTAGTGTTTCATCTGCGGCATAGAGGAATGCAAAACTGTAAGTAGAATCTTTCTCTTAGTACCACAAGATGACCACCATCTTTAGCAACGCAAGCTTGGAAGGAGTTTAGAAAAAGGATAAGGACAGAAAGCAGGATGACGATTTCTCCCAGGACTGGTTGAATGGAGTCGTACAATAAGTTGGTAGAACGGGTGCACAGATTAGAGAAGGCATTTCAGAGTCACATGGATGAAATTAAGAAGTAGTTGCACATGCAGAAGGAGGAAAATGAAAAATTAGTAAAGGAGGTTAACAAGACAGACACAGCAATAGATGAGCTATAAGTTGAGGTCGGCTCACTTAGAAGGAAGATTAGTGAAATGGCAAGCACAGTTGTCAACCACGAGAGTATTATGGAAGAGTTCAGAAATGACAGAGACAATAAGGCAGGCAAGCACTCTGATAGATCAGAGCAGTGATACTGAGGAGAAGATAACCCAGGTGAATGAAGTGATGCAAAGCTACAAAAATGATGTGGAAACTATGTATGCTAAAATGATGGAAATAAATAAAGACTTAGGAACAAAAGTCGAAGAAAAGAGCATCAAAAAGGAAGTGAAGAAATTAATACAAAACAATCCAAAATCGGTCAAAGATTCAGCAGACATCAACAAATCTACAGTAATCACTGGTATAGAGGAGGAAGAAATAAAAAACAAAATTTTGAGAGACAAAAAGGAGATGGCAAATGTAATGAGCATATTGAAGGAAATATCAGAGGAAATCTGTAGTAAAGACATAGAGGAACACAAAAGGCTAGGGAAATATGAGAAAAGTATGTCAAAGCCCCTAAAACAAACCTTCCAGAGTGAAAACACTGTGGAGGCGATACTAAGAAATGCAAACAAACTTATGGATAAAGAGCAATTAAGAATGTATGGATAATAAGATGCTTAACTCAAGAGGAACTGCGATTACTAAAAGGGAAGAGAAAGGAGGCAAAAACAAGAATGAGGGAAGATCAGAGGAAGAGAAGAACACATTTTCTTACAAAGTAATTTGATTCCAGGTACGATAGTGGTACATAAACAAAAGGAAATAAAAAGGAGGAAAGTAGTAGACCCAAGTCATGACAAGTGTGTAAACAAGATGATTAAGTAGATGTACTCTAATGCAGATGGAATCGTATCTGAATTTATTAGAGATGAATGATTATATCAAAGAAAAGGAACCACATATTGTTTGTCTAACTGACACAAAATTAACACCTAGGATATCAAACGATACCCTAAACCTAGAGAATTCAATATATGGAGAAGAGACAGCCAGTTTTAAAAAGGGAGGGGGAATTATAATATTAACAAAGAAAAATCTGCACGTCAAAGAAGTAGAACTAGATACACCCTCACAGGTAGAACTGATTGCAGTAGAGATTACTACATCTGAAGGAAAAGTAGTTGTGGCAAATTTATACATCCCACTCAGATCAAACATCTGGGAAAAGGCGAATATGAAGATCTGGCAGAGAGTACAGTTCAAAGTTTAAGAGCATTACCACCTAGAATGGGGGAGAAATCTGAAAGAATTATACTAACTGGAGATTTCAATACAAAAATAAATTGGAATACTCTAGATATAAAAGACCAGGAAAGCTGTTGGGACCAAAAGATCCCTGATCTTATGCAGGAGTTTTTTTTTTCTAATACAACATGTAAAAGAAAGCACTAGAAAAAGAGGACTTGATGTACCATCAGTACTAGATCTTATATTTATTAGGCAAGAAAATGATATTGACAGTATTATGTATCACCCTCCATTCGACAAAAGCGACCATGCAGCATTAAATTGCAACTTCTGGATTGCATATGACATAGTAAACAGTGATGAATGTTACAAAAAGAGCCTTAACTACAAAAAGGGCAACTATCATGCTCTAAAGAAATTCTTCTCAGAAATAGATTGGGAAAAAGAGCTTAGAGGACAAGAAATAAATGTTCTATATAGAAAATTCTGTAAACTTTATGAAATAGGAGTCCAAAATTACATCCCTCAGCACAAAGAAGCAGAAATGAAAATAGAGAAATGGTTTGATAAAGAATATAAAAAATCAAAAGAAAAAAAGATACATGGTGGAACAGATACAGAAGACACAATAGTGAGAGGGAATATAACAACTATAAACAGGCAAGAAACGAATATACAAGACTAAGGAGAGAAGCCCGAAAACAGTTGGAGGAAGACATCATAAACAAAACTAATGATCAACCGAAGCCATGTTACAGTTACATCCGAAGCAAAACCAAAGTAAAATACAATCTAATACGGATGAAGGGATCCTGACTACACAAAAGAAAGATATCTGTGAAGCACTAAATAAGAATCTCCAATCAGTTTATACAGAAGAAAATAATTTTGAGAGGGATGATATGGAACATGCATGCCCAACCATATTACCAGATATACAAATATCAGAAACAGAAATACAGGAGGAGTTAAGTAAATATTACAAAGGAAAAGCAAATGGTCCAGGCGAAATTTCATGTTAGGTTCTACATGAATGTGCAGGGGAGTTAAGTAGACCATTATCTTTAATATTCAAGGAATCTTTGGGTCACGGTAAACTAACTGATATTTGGAAGAAAGCAAACATTGTTCCCACATTCAAGAAAGGGAATATATAAAATCCACTCAACTACCGACCAGTATCACTAACCAATGTTGTAAGATACTGGAAAAGCTGATAAGAAAAGTTTGGTAAACCATCTAGAACACAGTATGATAACAGAAAGGCAACTTGGTTTCAGAAAGGGAAAATCATTTGTTACTAATCTATTAAGCTTCTATGACAGAGATGCAGAAACATTACAGAAAAGAGAAGGGTGGGTGGAGAGTACTGGTATCTATCTAGATTTCAAGAAAGCTCTAGACAGTGTACCGCACCAAAGACTTTTATGGAAACTGTACCTTCAAGGAGGAATCTGAGGAGAACTGTGCTGTTGGATGCAAGATTTTCTCAGAAAAAGGGAAATGAGAACAGTACTAACGGGAAATTACTCATCATGGAGGGAAGTGACCAGCGGGGTTCCACAGGGCTCAGTGCTAGCACCAATTATGTTTTTAGTGTATATAAATGACCTAGATAGTAACATTGGAAATGAAAGCTATCTAAATATATTTGCTGATGATGCGAAAATACAAAGGAGAATTACAAACACAGACTCTTGTAAAGAGCTACAAGAAGAATTAAATAAGTTTCATGAATGGAGTAATACATGGCAAATGGAATTCAATCTGGACAAGTGTCCTGTAATCAAGTTTGGTAAAAGTGGGAAAAGACCAGATTGGGATTATAATTTAGGAAGTAAAACCTTACACTTATTAGTAAGAGAGAAGAATATAGGTGTGATTATCAATAACAGACCATCTCCGGCTGACCACATCAGTGAGCAGGTACGGAACATGCATACACTGCCTGCAAATATGAGAATAGCATTCATATACATAAATGATGACACGCTGAGAAAGATAATAACATCATTCCTCAGACCAACCCAGGAGTATGCATCAGTAGTCTGGAATCCTCATCTCAAAAAACACATAGATAAGATTGGAAAAGTTCAAAGGGCCACTACAATATGGGCTTAAGGGATCTAAGCTACGAAGAAGGACTAGAAAAATTGAATCTGCCAACACTACAGGACAGGAGGAAAAGAGGAAACATGATTATTCTATATAAATGCTCATTCCAAAGCGAAAGGTGACTGTTGTGTACATATACACAACGACTTATCTTGCTCTAGTGTTCCTGAACTCGATTTTTCTGAAGTCTCTACACTCTTGCTTCGGCCTTCTTGTCAGTCCCTTACTAAATATATCTGCACTGTTTACTTATCCCCTAATGCTACTGACTATCAAATTTTTTTTTACTGTCTTACTTCTATGCTGGAACACATTCTATCCATTTCTCTTCTCTGAAATCTCCATTCTAGGATATTTCAATGTTCACCACCACCTTTGGCTCTCCTCTCCTTTCACTGATCCACCTGGTGAACAAGCCTACATCTTTTCTATCCTTAATGACTTAGAGCAGCTTGTACAGCACCCTACCCATATCTCTGACCACCTTGGAGAGAGCTCCAACATACTTGACCTCTTCCTTACAACTAATCCTTCTGCTTACACTGTTAATGTTTTCTCTCTGTTGGGCTCCTCTGATCACAACCTTAATACCTTAACCTGTCCTATCGCTCCGGTACGGCCTGTGGACCCTCCAAAGAAACGTCGTCTGTGGCACTTTGGAGCTGTAGATTGGGAGGCCCTCAGGCAGTACTTCTTTGATTTTCCGTGGAATGATTATTGCTTCCAAGGCCGGGAGCCATCTGAGTGTGCCTTGGGCATTGTGAATGTTATTCTCTCTGGCATGGAAGCATACATTCCTTTCTCATATCCTTTGACTAATGCAAGAAAGCTTTGGTTTAATCACACTTGTTCTAATGCTGTCCGTAACAAGGAGAGGGCCTATAAAATGTACCGTAGCCAACCCACCCCCGAATCACATCTTTTTTACACATCTGCCCAGAATCGCGCTCTGTTCTTTGCTCTGCTAAAAATAATTTCATCTGTACTAAATGCTCTCAACTCTCCAACTTTCATCTGTACTAAATGCTCTCAACTCTCCAACTCCAATTCTTCCCACTCCTTCTGGCACCTTGCCAAAAACCTTGCTAAAAACTTTACCTCATCATCCTTCCCTCCTCTTATCTACTCTGATGGTTCTGTAGCTATTTCTTCTACTGATAAACCAGATCTCTTCACTCAGACTTTCTCCTCCAATTTCATCTTAGACGATTCCGGTGCTGTTCCTCTATCACTTCCCCCCTCTGACTTCCTCATGGCTGATAGAAAAATTTCTTCAGCTGATGTATTTTCTCCCATCACAGGCCTCAATACTAACAAGGCATATGGGCCGGATGGGGTCCCTCCTGTTGTCCTTAAGATCTGTTCTTCTGTGCTTACACCCCGCCTAAGTAAACTCTTTCACCTTTGTCTATCAACTTGTACCTTTCCTTCTTCCTCGAAGTTTGCTCTCATTCAGCCAGTCCCAAAGAAGGGTGACCATTCCCAACCCTCCTGTCAGGACTTCATATTATAATTACAAATCATAATAGATAGATAGATAAATAGATAGATAGAGAGACAGATAGAAGCAGCAAGTCAGATGATGAGAAGGTATTTTGTCTGCGAGAATCGAGCAATGCTAAACATGCTTACACACTCTAACTCAAGAAATGCTCTATAGGCACATGACAGGGCCTCGTGACCATACACACACATACACACATACTCACACACAGGCTTCTAGAACATTCCAACAACAATGTAACACACGTGACACGACCCCTGCTACACCAGAATTTAGGAAGCATAGCTCAGAAGGAGACAAGCCATAGAACCGGCAGGTAGTAGGGAGAAGGAGCCTAGCAACATGGAAGAGAGAGAGAGAGAGAGAGGGAGAGAGCGAGACAGGGAGGCTAGCTCGCGGGACTCTATACTTCACTCGTGTGTGAGAGACTTTGTTAATATTTCCAAGACAAATAAAAATAGTCCCATACTAATCTTTACCTCTCCTGTCATTGCATGTCATTTGGGAACCAAGATTATCTACTTACAAAACTACTCAAGTATAACAACAGCTCGTCCACGAGTCTAATATCTGTATAACTGATCTACAAAACATCACTACAAGAAGCTACAAAGCTACTTGTGAGATATGGTGCCAGCGAATGTACGAACCTCGTCTACGAATCTACAGTGAATTCCTACAAAATACAAGCTACAAGCCTATGAGTCTACAAGTCTACAAGCTACAAGTCTACAAGCCTATAAGTCTACAAGCCTACGAGTCAACTAGTGTACAGTTGATTCTGCATTATCAAGATTGAAAACAAAAAATACCTCTCACAACCAACAACTCACAACCAGCTCCTGACAGTATTCTCTCCAACCCCCCCTCCGTCTCCATGATCATCATGCTGATTTAGAAGTGATCACACGACGTCTTGCCAGTAGTTTAACAATGTACTGATACAAACAGTCTTGCAATTTCTATGACGAACCAACGAACTACAACCATCTACAATCAACTACAAGTAACAACTCTACGAGTCGTCTGTATAATCTTCTACACGCACCTACAAGTAGCGGCAGTCTTCATCCCACAACGAGTAAATCACAGGAAAAAAGGACCGAGAATACATCAAGAAAGAAAAAACAAAATAAACAAACAAAGAGTGAGATACGACTCACAGGTCACAACCATCTGACCTCACCCTCCTTTCTCTCCTACCGTCCTCCAACCTCCACCGCTGACGCAGGACTGAAGAGGTCAAGACGACGAAGCATATACCAAGTCCATATTCACAACTCATCTTACTCATCTTCACTCAAGTTACTCATCGCTACTCATTCATTCACCACAGCTACCAGTGTGGGAAGTCGACGTCATCATGCGTGCTTGCTGAAAAGACGCCACGTCAGTCAACACACCACCTTCACCATCACTAACACCATTCCCATCACGGTAAAAATTAGTGAGTTACATAGTTACTTCATTTATACAATACACAGTGATAGACAAAAAACTTCTGCACAAGCATATAAAACGTGCTGTATAGTTACAAATTACGTACACATACTTACTTCAATTATCTTCATAACTCAAACACTAAATAATCACCAACAATAAATATTCTACACTATATATATTTATTCATTTATTATAGCATTTATTTACTACCAACGAGTGTTACCATTTATACCTACATAAAATACGTGTTTCATACATACAGCTATACACTATTACATGTACAAAGTAATAAAGAAAATATACTATCACAGTTACTCAGTGAGCGATTAAAAGAACTGTATTAAACATTTATTAATTAAAGCTACCTAGTGGAAACAGATACATTAAGTTACAAGGAAAACCAGAAAAAAAATGGCCAACACAAATGACGTTAGCAAGAATGAACATCTTCAACACAATCGTGAAGACAAAGATTTCCACACAGTGCTGACGCATATATTGCCCACGATAGGTACAAGTGAACAAGTCAGTGTATATAGTTAATACTGAATATAGTGTATATATATATTTTTTATATAAAATAATAAAATATGGGGTTATATAATATCATTTTCAGTAACATCTGTGCAATATAAACTAAATCTTAAAAAGGGGCCCCAAGGAAATTAGCCAGCAATTATGCAACCTCGAACAACAATGAAAAAGCGTTGACAAACGAAGAAAAACAAACTATAGAAAATCAATACATACAAAAAAAAAAGTACGATCACAAGCAAATGAAAATAAGTGTAAGTGTTACTACAAATGCCAAAATACTACATAAACTTCTTCTATAAGTGAAACAAAAAACAAATTAGTGTCTCCACAAGCAAGTGGCATGGCACATCATCACATAAACTCCTACTATAAGTGAAACAAAAAGCAAATTTTTGTCTCCACAAGCTAGAGGCATGGCACATCATAGACCGCAGCATGACGGATTCAGTGTCAGGACTCCAATTATTACAATTATGTAACTACAAACGATATGTAACTACAAACAATATGTAACAATTATGTAACAGTTGCATTAACAAAATGTAACTACAGTTATGAGGCCAACACAATTATGTAACAGTTGCATTAACAAGATATAACTTTTATGTAACTTTAACTACAGTTATAAGGCCAACACAATTATGTAACAGTTGCATTAACAAAATGTAACTACAGTTATAAGGCCAACACAATTATGTAACAGTTGCATTAACAAAATGTAACTACAATTATAAGGCCAACATAATTATGCATTACCACAATATTATGTAACAATTCATAAAATGTTACAATTATGTATTACTACAATGTTACTACAATGTAACAATTACAATACAATTATGTAACAATTCACAATGTTACAGTTATGTGTTACCACAATGTTACTACAATATTATGTAAAATCATACAATTTTACCACAATTCTGTATTACCAGAATCATCATACAAGTTAGGTGAAATATTAGACATTACTAAATGGATAACTCAATATGTAATGTAATAACCTAGCAGTATTACCATTGCACAATTATAAGCGTATGTCTGTTATACATACACATCTTACAAAATGTCATACAACAACCAATGCATTTATTCAAATATGTATACAACTTGTTTAAAATGTAATATTACTAGAGCATTGCAATTTACCTTGAATATTATATGTATACAATATTATAATCAATATTATGTACTAATAGATTAGCATATGTCAATGATAATTACTGTCGGAGGACCTCCAGTGCGTGACCGAGCAGTGTCAGGACTCCATATTATAATCACAAATCATAACAGATAGATAGATAAATAGATAGATAGACAGACAGATAGAAGCAGCAAGTCAGATGATGAGAAGGTATTGTGTCTGCAAGAATCGAGCATCCTAAACATGCTTACATGCTCTAACTCAAGGAATGCTTTATAGGCACACGACAGTGCCTCGTGACCATACACACACATACATACATACTCACACACAGATTTCTAGAACATTCCAACAACAGTGTAACACACGTGACACGACCCCTGCTACACCAGAATTTAGGAAGCATAGCTCAGAAGGAGACAGGCCATAGAACCGGCAGGTAGTAGGGAGAAGGAGCCTAGCAACATGGAAGACAGAGAGAGAGGGAGAGAGCGAGACAGGGAGGCTAGCTCACGGGACTCTATACTTCACTCGTGTGTGAGAGACTTTGTTAATATTTCCAAGACAAATAAAAATAGTCCCATACTAATCTTTACCTCTCCTGTCATTGCATGACAATTGGGAACCAAGATTATCTCCTTACAAAACTACTCAAGTATAACAACCGCTCGTCCACGAGTCTAATATCTGTATAACTGATCTACAAAACATCACTACAAGAAGCTACAAAGCTACTTGTGAGACTCCAACTATCGTCTAATTGCTTTAACATGCTGTATCTCAAAAGTTTTTGAATCAATTCTTAACCCCGTCAGTACCATGATGTCTTATATTGACTCCTTCATTACCATGACATCTTTTCTTAACCCCTTCAGTACCATGACGACTTATACTAACTCCTTCAGTACTATGACGTCTTATATTAACCCCTTCAGTACCATGACATCTTATATTTGTCCCTTCTTTATTATGTCATCTTATAGTAAAAAAAAAAAAATTAAAGCATCTTTTCTATCACAACCTTCCTTCTGATCGTCAGTATGGGTTCCGTCAGGGACGCTCCACTGGCGATCTTCTCACCTACCTTTCAGACTCCTGGTCATCCTCATTTCAGGACTTTGGCTAAAGCTTTACCATAGCACTTGACATCTCAAAGGCTTTCGATCGAGTCTGGCATAAATCTTTAATTTCCAAACTGCCCTCTTACGGTTTCTATCCTTGTATCTGTGCCATCATCTATAGCTTCCTTTGTGGTCGTTCTATACCTGCTGTTCTAGACGGCCATCGTTCTTCTCCTACATCTATCAACAGTGGTGTTCCTCAAGGTTCTGTCATAACCCCAACTTACTTTCTTTTATTCATGAATGACTTTCTATGCTGTACATCTAACCTTATCCACTTGCTCACTGATGATTCTACCCTTCACCTTTTCAATCGGTTCCCGCAACGTCCATCTCAGCAGTAACTTCAACAGATGAGGCTACGGCACACCTAATGTCTGACTTGGCTCGTATCTCTGACTGGGGTAAAAATAATCTTGTTGGTTTTAATGCATCAATGACTCATTTCTTACACCTATCAACCCGACAAAATCTTCCACAGGTGTACCCACTAATGTTTAATAATATTCAGCTTAATCCTGCATAATCCATGAACATGCTTGGGGTTTCTTTCACTCGGGACTTATCTTGGAAACATCATATTATATCTCTTGTAAAATCTGCACCCAAGAGATTAGGTGCGCTAAGCTGAATCCGTTCCTTCTTTACCCCTGCATGGCTGTTGACTCTATACACGGGTTTTATCCGCCCCTGTATGGAGTACAACTCTCATGTGTGGGGAGGCTCCCCATATACAGCTCTTCTCAATAGGGTGGAGTCAAAGGCTTTTCTTCTCATTAACTTTACTCCTCTTACTGACTCCCTTCAACCTCTGTCTCTTCGCCGCACTGTTCCTTCTTTATCTCTTTTCTATTGCTACTTCAATGGTCACTGCTTCTCTGAATTATCAACTTGCATTCCTACACCTCTACGATGGGCACGTAGCACCCGTCTAGCAAAAAAACTCTCATCCCTTTTCTGTCCAACTCTCTAATGGAAGAGTTAACCGTTACTCCCAGTCCTTCATTTATGCAACAGGTCATCTCTGGAACTGTCTCCCTCTGTCTGTATTTCCTGCTAGCTATGATCTCCAGTCTTTCAAACATAGTGTGTCCAGGCATCTCGAAATGATCGAATCTTGGATTTGGCTCTCTCTTGTATCTTGTTTTTTGGAAGGAACTGTTTGCGACCTCGTGGCCTTTGGTTTCTTCTATTAGGACTCTATATTATAATTACAAATCATAATAGATAGATAGATAAATAGACAGATAGACAGCTCTATGCGAGCCAGGGAATGGGAAATGATCTCGCAAGTTACACTGAGGAAAAGCTGACGACAGATTACGAAGTAGCCAGTAAGGAGATGATGCAGTTAGTTGTCAGCAATTCACCGGTGAACAAAGCTTTGTTGACCATACACACACATACACACATACACACAGGCTTCTAGAACTTTCCAATCACAGGGAACACACGTGATACGTCTCCTGTTTCACCAGAATTTAGGAAAGAGAGCTCAGAAGGAAGCTAGCCATAGAACAGACAGGTCACAGGGAGAAGGGCTTAGCAACTTGAGAGAGAGACAGAGAGAGCAAGACAGAGAGATAGCTAGTGGGACTCTACTTTATACTTCGCTCTGTGTGAGAGACTTGTTAATATTTCCAAGACAAATAAAAATAGTCCCATACTATTCTTTACCTCTCCTGTCATTGCACGACAAATGGGAAAGAAGATTATCTACTTACAAAGCTACTCAAGTATAACAACCGCTCGTCCACAAGTCTAATATATATATAACTCCACTACAAGTAACTACAAAGTCTTTTATGACAATTGGTAGCAGCGAACGTATACGAACCTCGTCTACGAATCAACATTGAATTCCTACAAAATATCAAGATTGAAAACATGAATACCTCTCACAACCAACAACTCACAAATAGATCCTGACAGTTCTCTCTAACCCCCCCTCCGTCTCCCCGATCATCACGCTGATGTAGAGGTGAAGAGGTCACAGGACGCCTTGCAAGTAGTTTAACAATATATTGATACAAACAATCTTGCAACTTCTACGACGAACCAGCAAACTACAACCATCTACAATCAACTACAAGTAACAACTCTACGAGTCGTCCGTATAATCTTCTACACGCACCTACAAGTAGCGGCAGCCTTCACCCTACAACGAGTAAATCACAAGAGAAAAGGACCGAGAAGACATCGACAAAGAAAAACGGAACAAACAAACGAAGAGTGAGACACGACTCAGAACTCATAACCACCAGACCTCACCCTCCTCTCTCTGCTACATCCACCCATCTTCCACTGCTGACGCAGGAGTCAAGAGGTCAAGACGACGAAGCAAATACCAAGTCCATATTCACAACTCATCTTACTCACTCATCTTCACTCAAGTTACTCATCGCTACTCATTTACTCACCACAGCTACCAGTGTGGGAAGCCGACGTCACCATGTGCTGAGATGACATCACAACGCGAGTCTGCCATGCCAAGCAACGTGTGACTGACACCAGGCACCTCTCACCCACTACTCATTACTCATTATTCACATAGCTCCTACTTATACTCATTTATTTTCACAGTTAAGTTGGAAATTCGATGTTCTATGCTGAGGTTTGCCTGGGACAGCTGTTAACCACCACAAGCACCAGGCCATGGAATTTCCTGAGTAATATCGTCCATCAACACACCAATAGAATTATCAAGAGATCTTCAATCAAACCTGCATTTTTCTTCCGAGATCGACTTTTGTATCGACACACCTCTACGATCTGTATCAAGTGGGTAAAATTATACTTACTCATTTCTTCTCAGTGCTAAAATTAGCTATATTCAACTTTTTTTTTAACTTATTTCCATATATACACTCATACACTCACTATCTATCATTTATTTCAACTTATTTACTCATCTATTTTGTTAAGACATAAATAAACAAGAGGCGTATTTCATAACACCATATCGTAATGACAGGAATATTTTCACCACCACCCACGTTAATACCAGATGACACACAATTTGCCACAACAACAGACTCACAATTAAGACAGCACCAAGGCAACACACCAGATGACACACAATTTGCCACAACAACAGGCTCACAATTAAGAGAGCCCCAAGGCAACCCACCCCTTGTACAAACCTCACCACACACTAAAGATCAAGAAACAAATACGGCAGTTTCAGATGATGAGTGGGAAATCCCCTCTGAGGTAGCAAGTGCGGACTTTGTCGCTGACTGGCACACGTATGCCAATATACTTAACAGGGTTCACCGGTCCGGTCGTACATATTCCACCATTCCCTCACACAACGATAAACACGTCCAAGTTGAATTAACAGAGCAAACAGTGAAAATGAATCAAGAAACAAATACCGTTGATCTAACAACCACACCTCAAGTGTTTGTGTATCACGAGGATAAAACTGCCCCAAAATTCTCTGGCACAGACAAAGATCGCATTGATGTCATTTCATTAGTCAGTCAGTGCGAACAAATGTTCATCAAGCGCCACATACTAGATGAACAAGAGAAAATTGCTATTTTTTCATCTTGCATAAGCCAGGAAAGATGTCCAGCGAGCAACTTGCTTCGCTCAGACAAGCTCCATCGTGCTAGGACATATGATGAATTTAAAACTGAATTTTTGAAGAAATTTTCTGGAGGTATGAACTTCTTGCCAGGTATAATTCCAGAATTACATAAAATTGTAGATCTTGTAAGGGAGCACACTACAAACCATGTGCTCAGTGAAATAACTGCTGATGTCTCCACAATCAAGAGAACATTGCTAGTTACTCTGGAAAATTCTAATTGGATAACAGATGATGGAAAGATGTCCCCAGACCTCGTCGTGGACATCATTGGTTATGTAGCTGCCTTGTGTAAATTACCTGATAGGACCCTTAAGATCGCCAAGACGATCGCGTACACCCCAGGAATGTGTTTGCTAGACTTAATGAACGAGGTAGAGATGCAGTGCAGTAAAGCAGGTATGGTCGACACACATGCACATTCTGGTAGAATGAGGGTACCTGAGACAGTATCAGCTGTGAAAACATCTACACTGACCCCAAACAGAGAACAAAATCGATCGCGACCAGAAAGCAGGCAGACCAAACAACCAAACATGACATGGCCTCGTTCACAGACGCCTTCCTACAGGCAGTTTCATAAGTTTTCGCGCAGCCCGAGCAGGTCTCGCGCCATAAACAACACTTCTTATGGGAAATCACATCGTAGGTCACAGTCAAGGGATAGGTCCATTCTATGTCATTATTGTGCAAAACCAGGACACACAAGGTATGAATGCTTTATCAAGGCAAAAAAGGACAAACAAAAGACACAAGGATTTGGTCCTTACTGTAGGCATCATAGATACCAAGGGCACTGGACCAGTGATTGCAAAACAGTAGAAAAAATAGTGTCTATGTTCAAATCGGGGGAAGACCAAGTCATGACAAAAAACGAACAAACGTAAAGAAAAACAAGTCTAAACTTCACATAGGAGGCATGTTGGGAAATGAGTGTATCTTGATACCAGCTGTATGTGAGGATCAAAACGTTTCCTTATTTTTAGATACAGGCTCTCCAGTGAACTTAATAACACATGAAGAACTAAATAGAATTCTTAAAAATAAAAAGAAAGTAACTTTTCTGGATGAAGCTGATTTAGATTTATACACAGTAGATGGACAAGAGATTACAGTGAAGGGTATGATAAGATTAAATATCAGTTTCACAGAGACTACAAGACCATTCTCTGCATTTTTCTATATCGTTGAAAACTTAGCAATTAAGGTTCATATGTTACTGGGTTTAAGATCCATGAGAGCTGAGAACATAACCATACTCCCACAAATGAATGGAATAGACTTTGATAATGAATTCATAGAGGAAATAACTTCAGAGCCCTCACCGATTGGTAGAAGAGAGCCAAAAAGAATTGGTAATATTAAAGGCTTAAACAAACATACACAAACAGATGAGTGTATAGATCCACTTCCACCACCAACCCCATCCTCCAGAATTAGTGACCCAGATAACAGTAATGATTTATCAATTTTTCCAGCCCATCTCACTAATGATTTAGTTATACCACCTAATTCATACATGAAGGTTACCATACGGAATAGTACTGTTACCATACGGAATAGTACTGTTCTTGTCTTAGAAGAATTATGTAAAGTAAAGGGATTGTCAGTAGAAAACGCATTATGTCATACGAACGACGAAGGGCAAACGCAGATATTCATAATTAATCACATGAATGGGGAAGTTCAGTTGAAAAAGGGAACTTGCATAGTTAATATTGAAAAATGTCCCGCCCCTGTGAAGGAAATAGTTATAGCTGGAGTGACAAGTGAGATAAAATCTACGGATAGAGAAAGAATAAAAGAGAATTTAATTCACTCAGGTGAATTTGATGAAGAAAATGATTTGTTAACCTTGCTGGAAACACACAGGGACACCGTAGCATTGCCCGGAGAACACTTAGGGTGTACTAACTTGATTAATCACATGATTAATGTGCACCCAGAAACACCACCAATTTTCGTACCAGCTTACTGCATACCACACTCCCAACGTACACTTGCAAATCAGTATGTCGATGAAATGTTAAAACTTGGAATTATTGAGCCTTCAGTCTCGCCGTGGAATGCCCCCTTATTCTTCGTGCCCAAACGAAATGGAGAAATGCGTGCGGTAGTAGATTACCGTAAACTAAATAATCACACAATCCCAGACAGATTTCCCATGCCATTGCTAAGCGATGTTCTACAGAATATTGGTCCTGAGAATAATATATTCTCGACCATCGATCTCCTAAACGGCTATTATCAGATTCCGGTATCTAAGGAGTCACGTAAATACACTGCCTTTTCAACAAACAGAGGCCATTATCAATATACAAGAATGCCAATGGGAATGAGGACAGCCCCAGGCACATTCCAGCGTCCTATGAATTACGTATTGTCCGGAATTTTAGGACAAGGAATATTTGTTTATCTTGACGATATTATAATCGCAACGAAGAATATTAAGGAGCATCTCAGGAAATTAGACTTACTCTTACAAAAGCTTAGTGATGCTGGTTTAAAAATTAAACTTTCTAAATGCAAATTTTGCTTTAAGGAAATAAATTTCTTTGGCCACAAATTAAGTTCTGATGGTATTCACACCACTGATCACAAAATACAGGCAGTGAGAGATTTTCCTGAACCCACTACGACTGACGAAGTTAGACAATTTTTAGGTCTGGCTGGGTACTATAGGTCATTCGTACCACAGTTCTCTCAGATAGCCTTTCCTCTATTCCAACTACTCAAAAAAGATGCTGTATTCCAATGGGAAGAAGAACAAAAAAGGGCATTTAACAATCTACAAATTAAACTAACAAATGCAATTTGTTTAGCATATCCAGATTACACAAAATCATTTCTTATTTGTACAGACGCATCAGTTAAAGGATTAGGGGCTGTACTGGTGCAGGAAGATAAAAGAGGAAAGAATCAACCAATTGGATTTGCCAGCAGACAAACAAGAGATGCAGAGAAAAATTATTGCACTACAGACTTAGAGGCACTTGCAGTGGTTTTTGCATGACAAAAGTTTCGAGATTTGGTATATGGTTACGAAATCCACTTATTCACCGACCATAAACCACTGGTGGGTATGTTTAAAGAAAAACTCCTTTCTGGGAGGAGAGCAAGATGGAAATGTACAGTTGAAAACTACAATGTACAAATTCATTATATACAAGGTAAAATGAACATAGTAGCTGACGCATTATCTAGGAACCCGAACACAATTCAGGTCGCGGCGTTAGATCTCAAAGGAAATATCCCAAACCATGAGGATATCGCAAAGGCACAAAGACTTGACCCAATATGGTCTAAAGTTATATACAAGTTAGAAAGTGGAGATGACATACAATTACCCAAACTGCATGTCCCACTTGAACAATTCACAATGGTCAATAATACATTATACAAAATTAGCTCTAAACAACCAAAACGCCAAAGAAATACTAACCAGTTGGTAGTACCTAATGACATGATACCCCAAGTATTACGATTGATACACGACAGCCCACATGCAGGACATCCTGGAAAGGATAAGACATTCAACCAAGCCCAGCTGTTATATTACTGGCCTTCATTACGAAAAGATATAAACAATCATACAGACAGATGCGAATCATGTGCAAAACACAAAGGATACCCAATCACACCTGCACCGATGGGTAATTACCCTGTACCTCATCAACCATGGGACGTTGTCGCTGTTGATTTACTCAAGATGCCATTATCATGCAATAATAACCTATACTTATTCGTAGCAACGGATCATTTTTCCCGTTATGTCATTTTAGCTCCAATTAAAGATAAGACAGCAGAGACAGTAGCAAAGGCAATAACAGATAATGTAATATGTCGCTTTACTACCCCAAAGGTACTAATAAGTGATAATGGAGGAGAATTTAATTCTGAGATCTTACAAGAAATATGTAAACAATACATCAAGAAGGTTAACGTTTTGGCCTATCACCCAGCATCGAATGGGTTGGTAGAGAGACAAAATAAAAAAGTATTAGATGTGCTACGACACATTCTCAGTGAAAATTATGCAAGCTGGGATGATTGGATTCCCAGAGTAGAAGCCTCAATTAATGGGTCTATAAATAAATCCATCGGTGACACACCACATTTCATTATATATGGCACAGATAAAAAATTACCATATGAGCTCCTAGAAGGTGACAGCATGCCTATATACAATTACGATGATTACTCTAAACTCCGTTTACGTGATTTCCAGGACATTCACAAAAGAGTCAAAAAACAATTAACGATGTCCAAGGAAGAAATGACGGAGGCATTTAACAAGAAGGCAAAAGATTCACATATCAGCTTAGGAGACATTGTTTACGGTGTCATTCATTCCAAGGAAGAAATGACGGAGGCATTTAACAAGAAGGCAAAAGATTCACCTATCAGCTTAGGAGACATTGTTTACGGTGTCATTCATACGAGAGACAATAAATTATCCCCAAAATTTGAGGGCCCATACGGAGTAATTAACATAAAAGCAAACAAAGTTTTAATTAAGTCACTTTCAAGTGGCGAGGAGAAACAAGTTCATATTGACCATTTAAAACGAGTTTCAAGGGAATTATCCCATAATTATTCAGCCTCGGATACAACCGAACAGGCGAACGTACCTCAGGAAACCAAGCAAGAAAACAACAATGATTACAAAAAGAAATTAAGGTCATATACCAAACAATTGAACATTGGTGCAACTGTTCCAATCAAATCTACAGTACATCATTTACGAGAATTAAATATCGATTTAAACTCCTTCTATAAATGAAATAACAATCAACCGTAACGCACATCATCACTATCATCGACCACAGCATGACCATATTAGGAAATTAATAGATTTTTTTTTTTTCGGTAGGTTACGATGAAGGGACTTATGCTATGGATTCTCCTCTACATAGCAAGAGGATATGCGCACTTAGACCCCCAACACATAGTACGACAAGGATGCCTCATAGCTACAACGGCCACGACTACAATCGTTAAGGACGTCATGAGTACTGATATACGTCTAGATTATTTGTATGAATTACCTACTTATCTAGACAGACTTGCGACGCCGATGTGAACTCTGGACTTCATGATAGGAAATTATGTTTCACAAGCACATAACACCAAGGAAGTGAATGAAATGGTAAAGTTAGCGAAATGGAAACTAGAACAGGCAAAGTCAACTATGCTCATCATGATCCAAGATCTCCCATCTTATGGAAAGGAGGTACTGAGCGACAGGAACAACATCACACGTACTCGCCAAAAGCACGGTTTGTTCGACCTGGGTGGCGCAGTTCTTGGAAACATTTTTGGATTGGCTACAGAGGATGACCTTAAAGAAATAAACAACAAATTTAATAAGATAGCTCAGGTACTAGCATTCCAAGATAAATTCATCACAGGACAGAATTCAGCAATGAAGACAATTGTGAAAAATCTGAAAAAAGCAGAACACATAGCTCTCGAGAGTGTAGATAAAATAAATGAAATGGAGGGAAACGTTACACTTTTCCAACACTTCTCCATCATCACAGAACATATTGACACGATTCTACTACAATTAGAGAACACTAGAGATCGTTTCAGGGCACTTATGCAAGGAATTTCGAATGCTGGTAATGGCAAGATCACAATTGACTTACTCCCAGTTCATGAGCTACGTCAGATAGTTAGTCAAGGCATACATAAACATAAATTGAAGCCGTTGTTCCACAGTAGGGAATTCATGCAATATTACCCATATTTAGAAGCAACACTAACACCAACATCAGTAGTAGTTCATGTACCATTCATAACTGAAGACCTGTTCACAGTATACCAAATACATCCCTTCCCCTATAAAAATAACAACACTTTGGTCATCATCAACATCAACACAGACACCGAACTCATCATGGTCTCCAAGAGACGGGACACTGTCACTTTTGCAAGTGAATTAACGATTGAACGAAAGTGCCGCACATCCTTACATGCTGTTCATCTTTGTCCTGCGTACATTTTCACGTTTCAGCCTACTGATACAGTCCCTTGTGAAATGGCTATCATCAGAAATGACAATATTCGTCATCATTGCAACTTCACTTTTGCTCCAGATAAACTTGTACACCATCAACGCATTGGACATTCACAGTTTTTTTTATTTCCCTCATAACACATCAGTTTACATAGTCTGTCCAGATATACCACCATCTCATACATCAGCATCAGGATTATACATAGCACCAGACTACTGTGCGGTATTTACACCAGCCATGTCTACTTAATCCACCATCAATCACTACGCCATTCTCAATCATACACACAAACATTTCCACCCACTGCCTGATATGAACTTAAACATGAGCACAAGTATTAAGTTGACTTCACCTAAGTTTGAAACTATGCAACTGATCAATGAAACAATGAAGCCCTGGGAAGATTTGAGTTTGAGTATGTTCAACCCATATTATGTGTATAGCCCAGCACCTACTGTCTTTATAATCACCTGCATTGTAGTTGCAGTACTGCTGTTCGCAATGCACAGAATGCATGCAAGAATTGCTAATTTGGAGTCATTATTTAGTGGGGGGAGAGTTAACATCCAAGTTAACCCCCCTGAATGAAGTGTACATATTTTGTATATAGTATTAATTATATATAAATAAAAAGAAAAAAAAAATTACAAAGAAGAATGACCCATGTATGGCATACCAGTACCATTATCTTTAAATGAAATATTAATAACTCTTACCATAATCTTAATTTTAAACTATTTTTTTTTTCTTGCATGTATGCATTTCACTACAATAACCCAAGTACATACTGTATTACAGTTAAATAATTTACTTTTAATGCATTTATTCAAATATGTATACAACTTGTTAAAAATGTAATATTGCTGAATAATCACTATTTACTATAAATATTATATGTATACACTATTCAAACAATTATGTTACTTTTCCAATATTATGTATTTCACTTAATTAGCTTATAAGTTCATTATAATGTGTATATAATATGTATTAATATGTTATGTCTATTATCTGTCGATGGTACTCCATTTTTGCGTGACCGAGCATATATTAGGATTCCATATTATAAGTACAAATCATAATAGATAGATAGATAAATAGACAGATAGACAGTTCTATGCGAGCCTGGGAATGGGAAATGATCTTGCAAGTTACACTGAGGAAAAGCTGACGGCAGATTACAAAGTAGCCAGTAAGGAGATGATGCAGTTAGTTGTCAGCAATTCACCGGTGAACAAAGCTTTGTTGACCATACACACACATACACACATACTCACACACAGGCTTCTAGAACTTTCCAATCACAGGGAACACACGTGATACGTCTCCTGTTTCACCAGAATTTAGGAAAGAGAGCTCAGAAGGAAGCTAGCCATAGAACAGACAGGTCGCAGGGAGAAGGGCTTAGCAACTTGAGAGCGAGACAGAGAGATAGCTAGCGGGACTCTACTTTATACTTCGCTCTGTGTGAGAGACTTGTTAATATTTCCAAGACAAATAAAAATAGTCCCATACTATTCTTTACCTCTCCTGTCATTGCACGACAAATGGGAAAGAAGATTATCTACTTACAAAGCTACTCAAGCATAACAACTGCTCGTCCACAAGTCTAATATATATAAAACTCCACTACAAGTAACTACAAAGTCTTTTATGACACTTCTTCCTAGCCTTAATTATATATTGATACTGTATATATATATATATATATATATATATATATATATATATATATATATATATATATATATATGGGGAAGCATCAGCAATAGGACACTGCAAAAAACTACATAAAAAGGGAGGCAATAAAGACGTAAGGAAATTTAATTTCCCAAATAGGGCACTTGATCACTGGAATGCACTACCGAATGAAATAGTGTGTGCCAAATCAATTCATAAATTTAAGGAGATGTATGATGAAAATAGTTTATGACACGAGACAGTACGAGCTTGACTCATTCCTGTAAAGATACAATTAGGTATGAACTATTAGGTAAGAACACGCAATATACCGTTCTCTCTCTCTCTCTCTCTCTCCTGAACATGGCTCAGCATAATATTCTACCGCACTTGCATAAAAACCCAACACCAGTATATTAAGATAAATTCGGTAAGGTGTATCTTAATGAATAAAAAGCCTCATCAGGGAATTACACGAGACTACAGTGTGTGTGTGTGTGTGTGTGTGTGTGTATGTGTGCGTGAAATTCTAGCCCCTTGGCCATGAGAGGGTCTTTCAAAACCTGTATATAATCGTCTGACAATAGAAATTATATACTCTAATTTAAGACTGACACGCATCGGCTACAAATTATCGTCCCCTCTACTCTCAGCCCTTTTAGCATCTTATAATTTTTTTCTTTTACAGGCAGACTATTTTATGTATCTGGGTACATCTTAGCCTCACTCGTGGTTCCTTTTTCAACCATCACTCTTGACACTTATACTTCCCGCACAACTGCCAATTCTCACTATCAGTATGCCTGTCTGTGTATTTGTCCGTAGTCAGACGCCTGAATGTCGCAAGAGGTGGCCACAGCATATCACCTCCATGTCACCCTGTCTTCCACTATCAGTATGCCCTCCTTATAGTTTCCACAGCTAAACCCCTCCACCTCGTCCTCGGTCTTCCCCTCTGCATGTCCCCTTCATAGGCCAATTGCAGTGCAATACTGAACCATATTCTCTCATAAACGGTGACCCAGAATGAAGAAATATTTTAATATTACCGTTTCTGAAGTAACTAGGGTTTCATGGTAGCCTTAATGATAGCAGCTCTTGCTAATCTGGAACATTGCCAAGAGTCTAGTGCCATAAAACAAAGAGCTTTAGTGATCGTAAAGTTTCAGAAAGATCCCTCACCATGAAATGATTAATGAAGATTATAGCTAATACTTCCACTTTCAAAAGTCTCATCTAAGTCGAATAACATACTCTGTTGGTAGCAAGAGTGATATAACAGCACATCCTGGGAGTGAAGATGCCGTGACAGCAGCTCTTATTAAACGAAAATGTTGTCTGTTATAAGATATGTGTCGTAAATGAAATCTTCTTACATCGTAAGCTAATGCTTCATTTGGTTACTGGAGACGAGTTTTTAAAATTTAGTAAATAACTCTTAAACATCAGAGGAAAACTTCTCCAGTAGACTCTGTCTGACGCTCAAAGATATTTCACGTCACTGGTGAACTTCCCCATATTTAACCCCTTAACCATGGGGCGTCACTTCTGTGATGCTGGGGAGCAATGGATTATACCGCGGGGCATCACTTTTGTGATTCTGTGTTATTTTGAATTTGCCTGTGATTTCAAATGGTAACTTGTACCATCTATCAGTACTGCCAGTGTCCAACAATAGTCAGCGCTGCTAATGTCATCTGTACTCCTATCCATTGTTGACAATTTAGCCATTTTTTCCCCGTTCTTGACTCCCCTACCCACCTCCCCTCTATTACCCACTCCTCTCGCCTGCCCGGCCATGCTGCATTACGCAAATCTTCCCCGGATTGTTCCACTGATTTCATCCATTGAAATGAGCCCTATGCCCTATTCTTATACAAAATAATATATATTAAAAAGAAATAAGGTAATTGATAGTGCCATACACCTGGAATTGGCTAATTATCACCTGGCAACACTCGACGTGCACTCGTTTGCTAATTTTCCCTGCTTATTTCCTCTTGAAATATGCCGTATGACTTATTCTCATTAAAATATACATAAGAAAGGAAGGGAGAAGCCTAAGTGATAGTTACATTCACCTGGAACTACCTAATTTATTATGTTTTTTCTAGATTTCTTACCAATCATTTCATAGCATATAAATTAGCAGCTTTCACCACACTGACATTGTCAACCCTTGGCTGCCCATATACACCAAGTCATTCTGTTCAGTGTCGTCCTTTGAGGTAAAATCATGTCACACTCGCACCCCTCCACCGCCACTTCTGCGCTCATTGCAAAGGGCCCTGTGACCTCTACCCCTACTAAACTTCATGTGGGAAGCAGTAAAGGACTAAGTGACTCTGCTGTGGAACATGAACTGGCTGAATTATCGATGATAAGGATGGATAGTGACTTTGATCTTTTGGATGAATCGTGTGGTGAGCCTGGGGAGGAAATCATGACAGAAACTGCCGGTTCGAGTGCTTCAGAGTCCCAAGTTCGTCCTTGCTCCAAGGGAAAGGAGCCCTTAGTGCAGCAAGGGAAGGAATTTGGGAAGGGAGTGAAGAGTAGGTGGGTTTGCCCCGGAACAATGGCCCTGAGTGACCTAGCCTGCCAAGAGTCCTGAGGTGAAACACCTCCCCGCTCTCCCAGCCCCACTTCACTAATATCTTCCACCTCTTCAGCGGAAATTTCTCTTGAGTCTTCGTCGTCGGAGTCTTCACCAGCGCCTACAGTGAAGGCAGGATGTAGGGGACGAGATAAATTCCTGACTCGTCATAAAAGTAGAGTAGGATCTAGAGAAATGACTGCTAGTGGTACACGGCAACCTAGGGTCAGTCAGAGTGACCTTGAAATGGCCCAGTCTGTCTCACAACCACCTTATCCACCCTCACCCAGTCTACACCGCCACGAGAGGGAACCCTGGACGCCTTTGTGTGGACGGAAGGTTCTGATTTCATCCCTGAATAACTCCACTTTGACAAGAGTTCCTCAGGGATACATCCTGCCTTCACTCTTGACGAGGATGCTGACTGTGTGGACTATCTTTTGGCCTTCTTTGATGACAAAGTCATGCAGCACATATGTGATGAGACCAACAGGTACGAGTCACAACGTGCTGCAACTGGTGCACGTGCTGCGAAAATGCAACAGTGGACCGTGCTTGGAGTGCAGGAACTGTATGTATTCTTTGCCCTCATGCTTCTCATGCCCCATTCAAAGAAGCATGAGTTGGAAGATTACTGGTCCATGGACCACTTAGTACCTTCACCCACCTTCAATAAGTACATGGCCAGAGATCGCTTCCGTAACATCATGGGGAACTTGCACTTCACCAACAACGATGTACCTTCCCAGACTGACCCACTCTGGAAGATCCGGGGGATTCTAAACAGAATGAAGGATAATTTTATGTCATTCTTCCACCCATTTCAGAAGGTTGTCATAGACGAATCCTTGGTTCTATTAAGAGGACGTCTGAGGTTCGTACTGTACATTCCAAGCAAACGTCATCAGTTTGGAATCAAGTTCTTTGTACTGTGCGGTTGTAAGACAGGGTACATCCTTGACTTCGTCATCTACTCGTATTCAGCCAGCACTGTCGATTTGGACAAAACACCCCCCCTTGGCTTATCAGGTCGTGTAGTGAAAGCGCTTCTTGAAAGGTATTTTGGTGGGAATCATGTGCTGTATACTGACAACTACTATACAGCACCGAAACTTGCTAAATACCTTGCACAGCATGGCATCGGCTCCTGCGGCACTGTCAAGAGCAATCGTGCCCACTTCCTCAAATTCCCCGAGGCAGGAAATTTGCAGCGAGGAGACGTGCACCTATGCAAGTATGACAAGATGCTGGCAATATGGTGGCATGACAAGAGGGTCGTGCACATGCTCACCACCGTACATAAGGGGAAACTGAAAGACAGTGGGAAGGTCGACCGTAGGACGGGTGAACCTGTGATGAAACCCGATGCTGTCATCAACTACAATATCAACATGCAGCTGGTGGACAAGTCCGACATGATAATTGGAGAGATTGATTGCCTCAGGAAGAATACTAGATGGTACAGGAAAGTGTTTCTGGATCTCATTGACATGACGATGCTGAATGCCTTCATCCTGTACAAGATGAAGGTAAAGCCACCCAAGTCCTTCTCCCTGAGGTTGTTCGCCAGGACCTGTGTTCAGTAGCTACCCGTAGGCTAGTTGATTACCTATTGAAGCTAATACCAGTAAAACTGGTTACCACGAATGTGAACAATATCCTCTGATTTTTGTATCCCTTTTAAGAATATCAAATTTGGGTTACTACCTGCATTAACCAGACGACTACATGCATTAACAACAAGTTACATAAAAACTGGATAGTCTATTAACTGAAAAGGAAAATAAAATACATTCCTTTAAGGTATGAACCACTTTACTTACAGAAATACAATTTTATCAAAATTAATGACAGGATAGGAAAATACATGTAGAGTAAAAAAATAATCACCTCTCCACTCCCCCATCCTCTCCACATATCCAAACCACCTTAAAGTATTCCTCTTCACCTTTTCAGTAACATCTACATTAACACCACAACACTCTTTCACCACCTCATTTGTCAATCGGTTTTCCATGTAAATCCACATGCTCCTCTCAGATACCTCATTTCCACAGCTATCACCCTAGACGTGCATCCCTCTTGCATAGTCCACACTTTACTTCAATACATTAGGGTAGGTAGCAAACACTTTACTTCTATACATTAAGGTGGGTAGCACAATACATTCATGGAGTGACCATAACACTTCCATAATTAATTTCATATCCTTTATCACAGCTTACAGTCATCCTGCAACCTTCCTTCCCTGCTGCAATCTTTCACATACTTCATCTTCCAAAATACCATCCTATGGCCTTGGCAACGCAATCATTTTTCAGCGTCAGTTTTGGACCATGGTATCGAAGTTTTGCAGAAGCACTGATCATGTAGACAACAACCGTCTTAGTTTTTCCGTTTACACGATCATTGCTTCAACAAAACTTCGATACCATGCTCCAACACTGACACTAAAAAATGATTGTGTTGCCAAGCCCAACCTCATCACACAAAGGACTTGAAGACAGGCCCTCACATTCTCCATGTACTCAGCATCCAGCCTCACTTTACATTCACTAGCATCATTCCTTTCCAACACCATAACGTTCAGCTTAGGATTTTGTTTGTTGCACTCTCTCCTAAAGTCACTCACCAAGCCTGACAGCTCGCACCTTCACTTTACACAAAAGTATCATCTGCAAACAACATTATTTTTCACTTTTATAGTCTACGTATGAGCACTGTTGGCTATTATATCACAGTCTAGAGGTAGGTAGGTAATACTGACCATTACACATCACAGTATCGTAAGGTGGGTGTTCTGAAATTAATAGGGCAACTTCCAAATAATTACATACCATACTCAGCCAGTCCCAGGATAAATGTCTAGTGTTTTATATTCTAACAGAGAAGGAGAGATTAACATTCAATAAGTCTTTGGCCAGAAATGGTTAATTTCCTTTTAAATTAATTTTTTGTTTATCTAATAAGTAAATTATTTACCTTTCATTTATTGCATGCATCATTGCAGCTATACTCTGCACTGAGGATGCAAGAGTTTCCATTGATCTTGGGACAGACTGCAATAAAGTAGTTAGTTCACGAAGAACTTGAACACCATCTGGTATACTCTGCAGAGTATTATCAATGGTTTCCAAGTTTCTCGATAAATCCTCTACTGCTGATTTTAGTTCCCGATTAACTTCAATCATGGTGGGAACCAAGTTGCCTTCTGCTGATCCGCGGCTGGCTGATCTTGAAGGTCGTGGTGTTTGTTGTGTTGTTGTGGCAAATTCCACTGGGACCATGCCACAATATTGATGTTCACTGTGACTGGGTGTTGGAATATCTAAAGTGTCTCGTGAATCTTCCTCCATCCTGAAGTCAGTCACTTCGACAGTATATTGATCTTCGGGCACAACTTCAGACACTGGCACCGCGCTCGCATGACCAATCGGAACTGAAACAGGGAAACAAAATTTAAATATTGTCATTATTTTTATATTGGATGATTTCATAAAACCGCAATAATAGAATACTACTGCAACAGGATAAGTAGAGACAACACAACACAGACCTGCCAACAGCAGCTTGGATTTGTGCCGGGTTAAATAACACATGAAACGTGCCTTGACTGAGGTGGGGCAATTAAAACATACACATAGTGGAGCAATGCATGGCACATAGCACTGTAACAAAAGCCACAACGAAAAAGCATAAGAAAAATGCAAGACATTCCTTCTGTGGCAACTGTGTACCTGTGGTTGGCAGACCCAGGCTGTGCTGTGGTTAAGCAACAATAATAATACAACCTCAAAACTCACACTAACCCTTGATTAGCTCTGGCTACTGACACAAGTTAATGTTTAGACAATCAAATAAGTGAAAAATCCCTGGCAGCAATGAATTTAAAAAATCTTTTGAGAGGGAATGGGAATCAGTGGCTCTCAAAGGTTGTAATAATTATCTACTGGAATAATACAAGTGAATATATAATCCAGCTACTTCATTTTTCCTTGACTGTGTTAGAGTGCATCCATTTCAGAGTATAAAGGTTTTGACTTAATGATCAATTCTCACCATATTAACTGAAAATTTTCGTTGTAGGTAAACAGTAATAACAAGACACTGTGACTTGATATAATGTGCCTACTTGTACACCATCTTTTATCTGTTTACGTACAACTGTGGCCAACATTGTTTACTTTTCTGTAAAGATATATTAATTACAAGCAGGGAGTATACACTGTATACCAAAAACATTAACGACGTAAAAGCATTATGTACTTACCTTCTTCACGTGCAGGGTCATCATCAAGGCTGTCCCTGACATTAGGCAGCCCTTCGGCAGCTTCAACAGTTATCAGGGCTAACATTCCCTCCTCAATCTCGGTTAGCCTTGGTACATCACTAGTACCTCCTCCTGAAAATAAAAAAAGTTTTAAATATAATAAATAAATGACCCTATTCATGGTAGTGCTACATCAATAGCATACAGTATTTTTAGGGAAGAACTCATGATTTACCTAATTTTTTTCACTTGGTCAAAGTTTCTCATTCTTTCTTTCCTTTTACATATGCACTGGTTTTGGCACCATGGCTTAATAAAGAGTTAGGGATGCTCTTAGGTTTGGATAATTGTATATTTGATGAAAGATTTTTTTTTCTGGTATTTCTGACATAATTAGATTGATTTTGAGCCTCAGTTATACAACAAAAAATTTTTCTTGTTCCCCTACCCAAAAGCCTAACCATGTCCACCAACTGAATTGTTGAAAGCAGTTTGCTTCCCAAATTAATTCAAAGAATCATAAAACAAAAATGCAAAGAAGGAACCCTTCTGCAAGTTTACCACAAAGGAAAGGATATCACTGGCTGACTATTTGGTAAAGTTGCCATAACTTAGGTAAATTAAAGCTTATATGTCAGTGACATTATGGCTTCATAGGTAAGCAATGTTAAAGGAATCCAGTTTCTTTGTTTTGTGGGAATTTACCACATTTAAACTCTGAGGTACAGTACTATCAATTTTCTTAGTTTGTTATGGTCTTACCTGTTTTACTTAGCTCCTTCTATATCGCTGCTGCCTTCTTTTTTACTTGAGATTTGAAGTCAGTAAATTTTCTTCTAACTTCGCTGCTGTCTCTCCTGACTCTACTAATGGCGTTGACTTGTAGTGCCACAGCCTCCCAAGCAAGGTTTTTGACTTTTGTTGTAACAGTAGGCGAGAAGCTACCCAAAATCACGTCCTTCCTCTTCTCCACCTCTCGTATTATCACCATCACTTCATCATCGATGAAATTGGGTCTTCTTTTCTTTGCGGCTGGCTCTGTTGCTGTTCCAGTAGGCTCCATCTTCCTTTTTGTCCTGTTAGCGGGTATAATCTGCTGCGTCACTGGCTGGGGTGCCCACTTGGCCTTATCTGTGAGTGCTGACGTGTCGTTTGTTTTGGTCGCATCAGTTGGCTGTCCTGTGATTGGCTATAACATTGGCAACCCTTCTTTAAAGCCAGTAAGGAACTGCACTGTGATTGGCTACAAGAGTCCCGCCAACAACCAATGTTATGTGAAAGACTTACAAGCGGGAGGAGATACTTGCACGTAAATATGTTCGAGTATGGCCTGTTACTGGGATTGTAGACACACTGTAAGCTACTTGAACGTAAGTCAGTTACATGACCCGTCGCTCACGCAACTTACGTGAGCTTCGAGTATCCGGGTCCAGTTCAGTTCAGGGCAATTCAAAGGTGGTCTCTCAACTTGTAAAAAGAGAAGAAAATGGAAATGCAGTTTTGCCTTTAATGGTCTGATACATAACCGATGCTGGCTAACAGATGGTTCTGCAATGGTTGTGAATAGGTCTGATACAGCAGTACATATTTACGTGAATCGACACATACCCAGCAAACACTGAAATGACAGGCCAGCACTGGCATACAACGGAACTAAAGGAAAACTGCAACCGTGCACTGCACCGATTCCTGACCATAATATTCTGTTTATATTAGGCCAATTAGAGGCTTCACCAAACCCTGTTTCAGAGGTCTGCCACCAGGTGGTCTACCATCGCCCAGCCTCGATTAAATATTTTTGCGGGATTGTAAAGACCTGTGAAATTGTACCTAATACTAAGTTTATAATAATATTGCTATTTATAAGAATCTTTTTTCCTATTCAGTCCAGCGCATATTTATATAACTGTAAAGAAAAAATAACCAGGCTCTCAGAGAATCTTAGCTTGGGGACTAACATAGTGTGGTGTCTGTTTACATATATTTGATAAATCGTGTGCAGTTAGTAAAAGGAGATTACGTTCAGGACTTCTGATATGTGTATTTTAGCATGCTTTAAAGAAGTAAGCAGTTCCACTGAAAATAATGTACTGAACGATTGCTTAGTTGGTGAATCAGCCATATTAATCCAAACAAACTGCAGTGCAGTACAACACTATAACTATAACAAAGTACGAGAAGTTGAAGTGTAAACTTACTAAACTGTGCAGTGGAGCCAGGGAAACATTTAAAAGCATTTTTTTATGTTAGAATTTAGTTACTAAGATGATCAAGACGTGTAACAGGTCCGTAGTGTTTAGGAAAAGTCATACGTCAGGCAGGGCAGCATATCGAAAGGTGCTGCTGAACCTGTGGCGGCATAATTATCTACAGTACCAGCACTTTCTTTTGTGGATACTAACGAATGACAAATATTTTAATCACTGCTATCCTGTTTTATGGATAGTTCTAGTAAAATTGCCTAGGTTTTGTCTCTATGTTATGTTTACAGAGATGAGTAAACTGACGAAAGCTGAGTTTACAAAATGACACCTATAATACATCATAAATAATCAAAAGGCTCCCATATTGTAATTTTGTTGTTGCATATCATGCCAGCTCAGTAATTTCATGAGTAAAATCTGTTTTAGGGTGTTTTAATTAAAAAGAAACTACGCACTGGCTACTTTTTCAATGCCTACCCTGCATCAGAGCTGTGCGACGGAAGAGAACCTAGTGGCAGATTTCTGAAACAGGATCTGGTGAAGTGTCTAATTGATGTAAAACTTGTCTTGGGCCAGTATAAAAATAAAACTTTTTTCTGACACTGGGCTGAAACGGCAACCATACATAGGACCGATTCTGGCAGTAATGGTTTAGGATATATATATATATATATATATATATATATATATATATATATATATATATATATATATATATATATATATATATGGCCCAATTGGTGTACAGCATGGATTGGACGGAGATATAAATATAACTTTTCAGAAACTGGTTCAAGAATGGTAATAAAATGTTGGTCCAATCTATGTATCACTGGTCACTCCAATCAAACAGCTGACAACTGAATGACATACACCATCCATCACAGATCATTTTCATATATTGGATAACTGAAATATATTTTATATAATACAGAAATTTCGACAGAGACAGGAGTTTTCCACGGGCAACTTTCTTGTTATAAAACGAGTCTTATTTTTGGTAATGTTTTATGGAACTGAACTTGTTTTCAGCTTACTAGATCATAATTGATAATATTAATGTTAATGGGGCATCGGTATATGCACAAAAATGTACACAACTGGGTCTATAAAATGGTCAGAGTTGCACTGTTAGCTGTGAAGGTTGTCTGTGGCTCAGTGGTAACATGCAAATATCTGATGTGTTGTAGGCACGGGATCGAGTCCTACACCAGGCAGTAAATTTTATTTGTTTCATTTCAGACATTCTATCACGTGGCAGCAATTCGAGACAGACGGAGATACTGAGCTGGCAACATAGTGTGTATTCATAGATGTATGTAACTTGGGTAAGAGAGACTATCTACTCAGAAAATAAGCTTTAAGGTATTGCGGACTGTACGGTAGGCATTTTTTAAAGAAGCATTTTAAGGACAAAAGTTTATAATGTTATTCCCTCAAAGGAAGATAAAGTAAATTTCAATATCTGTTAATTTCGAGCTATCCAGACACACTTGTAAACTGGCCCGATTACTTACATCCGATTCAGATTTGATTACTGGCTTCCGATACAGAAACTAATCTGGATCTATGTGCAAACGGTTGTCGGCACTTGCATTGGGATGATTCAGGTCATCTGGCCTGCCTATACCATTCCGACACCACGTGCCATCACAAGCCCGCATCAGTTCAGTTCTGATCCAACACAATCATGTTTGCTGGGACACTGGGCGTGCAGCATATGTGAAGCTTTGAAAAGTGCGTCTTGTTGAGAAGTCGATCAGAATCAGTGAACCTATCCACCAAACTAATCTGAGAACATTCCAGAGTATACACGAACCATTGAAATATGGAAAAAGTTCTGGAAAGTTGTCTAAAACTAAAGATAAGTGCTGTCAGCAACATGTCATAGCAGCTGCTCGAGCTAGGGGTATTCCATTGGTGGAGTTATTGCAGTATGACTTAACAACTTCATCATATCTTTTTGATAGTGTGGGTATGATGAAGAAATCTGCAAAAAGTTCTCTTGTCAGTGAACTAAGAGAAAAGCTTCCTGAGAAGAATATCCAAACCCCACAAATAAAGGATTGCTTACATACAATATGTTTAGTGGACATGATGGCTATTGTAGGGAAGATGAAAACAAAACATCTCAGCACTTTTGGAGACTTCTGTGATGCTGCATTGAACTATGTCAAAATGTCAGCCAAGTATGCCAACATAATTGATCTAGTCTTTGACTCATAAACTGAGGACAGGGAGTGCTGGAGCTCCCGTTTCATCAGCCCTCAGGACCAGTTCCTGACCATCCCCCTTTGCTGAACTTTTTCAGTGTGTCAGTTACACAGAGAGTAGGCCAGCATGCTCTCCATTACAAATTTCTCTAACTGTCTACACCAAACTACATGCACAGTACACACTACACTTCCTTTTCAAAAATTCAAAAAATTATGGCATCTCATCTCCCAGCCTTGGAGTCTCCAGGAGGGGGACCATAAATGCCCCCACCTTCCGCCCCTCTCCCGGTGACGACTCGAGGTGCCTGGAACCACTGTCTGACTCTCTTCTTCTTCATTTCTGCAACATTCGCGGCCTTTCCTCTAACTTTCGCTCTGTTGAGCGCCACCTCTCCTCCTCTAAACCTCACCTTCTTTTTCTAACTGAGACTCAGCTGTCTGAGACAACTGACAACAAACCCTTTTCTGTATCCTCCTACTTTCTCTATACTAATTTCAAAGCCAAAGGTGGCTGTTGTGTATATATACGCAACGACTTATCTTGCTCTCGTGTTCCTGAACTCGATTCTTCTGAATTCTCTACACTCTGGCTTCGGCTTTCCTGTCATTGTCTGACTAGATATATCTGTGCTGTTTACCTATCCCCTAATTCTACTATCAAAAATTCTTCAACTATCTTACTTCTACGATGGAACACATTCTATCCTTTTCTCCTTTCTCTGAAACCTCCATTTTAGGAGATTTCAATGTTCACCACCACCTTTGGCTCTCCTCTCCTTTCACTGATCCACCTGGTGAACAAACCTACATCTTTTCTATCCTTAATGACCTAGAGCAGCTTGTACAGCACCCTACACGTATCCCAGACTGCCTTGGAGAGAGCTCCAACATACCTGACCTCTTCCTTACAACTATTCCTTCTGCTTAAACTGTTAATCTTTTCTCTCCGTTGGGCTCCTCCGATCACAATCTTATCACCTAAACCTGTCCTATCACTCTGGTACAGCCTGTGGACCCTCCAGGGAAACGTCGTTTGCGGCATTTTGGAGCCACAGATTGGGAGGTCCTCAGGCAGTACTTCTTTGATTTTCCCTGGAATGATTATTGCTTCCATGACCGAGAGCCATCTGAGTGTGCCTTGTGCATTACGGAGGTTATTCTCTCGGGCATGGAAGTGTACATTCCTTTCTCATATCCTTTGACTAATGCAAGAAACCCTTGGTTTAATCACGCTTGTTCTAATGCTGTCCGCAACAAGGAGAGGGCCTACAAAAGGTACTGGAGCCAACCCACCCCTGAATCACATCACCTTCACGTTTCTGCCCGGAATCGTGCTAAGTCTGTTCTTCGCTCTGCTAAAAATAATTTCATCCGTCCTAAATGCTCTCAACTCTCCAACTCAAATTCTTCCCGCTCCTTCTGTCACCGTGCCAAAAACTTTTCTAACAACTTTATCTCATTATCCTTCCTTCCTCTTTTCTGCTCTGATGGTTCTGTAGCTATTTCTTCTACTGATAAAGCAGATCTCTTTGCAAAGACTTTCTCCTCCAATTCCACCTTAGACGATTCTGGTGCTCTTCCTTCATCACTTCCCGCCTCTGACTTCCTCATGGCTGACATTAAAATTTCTTCTGCTGATGTATTTTCTGCCATCACTGGCCTCAGTACTAACAAGGCATATGGGCCTGTTGGGGTCCCTCCTGTTGTTCTCAAGAACTCTGCTTCTGTGCTTGCACCCTGCCTAGGCAAACTCTTTCGCCTTTGTCTGTCAACTTGTACCTTTCCTTCTTGCTGGAAGTTTGCTCTCATTCAGCCAGTCCCAAAGAAGGGTGACCACTCCCAACCCTCCAACTATCGTCCAATTGCTTTAACGTCCTGTATTTCAAAAGTTTTCGAGTCAGTTCTCAATAGAAAAATTTATGGCATCTTTCCTATCACAACCTTCTTTCTGATCGTCAGTACAGGTTCCGTCAGGGATGCTCCACTGGCGATCTTCTCACCTACCGTTCAGACTCCTGGTCATCCTCCTTTCGGGACTTTGGCGATAGCTTTGCCGTTGCACTTGACATCTCAAAGGCTTTCAGTCGAGTCTGGCATAAATCTTTAATTTCCAAACTGCCCTCTTACGGTTTCTATCCTTCTATCTGTGCCTTCATCACTAGCTTCCTTTCTGGTCTTTCTATAGCCGCTGTTGTAGACGGACATCATTCTTCTCCTAGATCTATCAACAGTGGTGTTCCTCAGGGCTCTGTCCTATCACCAACTCTCTTCCTTTTATTCATCAATGACCTTCTAATCTGTACATCTAACCCTATCCACTCATACGCTGATGACCACCCTTCACCTTTCCATTTGGTTCCCGCAATGCCCATCTCAGCAGTTACTTCAACAAACAAGGGATGAGGCTATGGCACACCTAATGTCTGACTTGGCTCGTATCTCTGACTGCGGTAAAAATAATTTGGTTGTTTTTAATGCATCTACGACTCAGTTCTTGCACCTATCAACCCGACAAAATCTTCCACAGGTATACCCACTAATGTTTAATAATATTCAGCTTAATCATGGATCATCCTTGAACATGCTTGGGGTTTCATTTACTCGGGACTTATCTTGGAAAGATCATATTACATCTCTTGTAAAATCTGCTTCCAAGAGATTGGGTGTGCTAAGCTGACTCCGTTCTTTCTTTACCCCTGCACAATTGTTGACTCTCTACAGGGGTTTTATCCACCCCTGTGTGGAGTACAACTCTCATGTGTGGGGAGGCACCCCACATATAGCTCTTTTCAATAGGGTGGAGTCAAAGGCTTTTCGTCTCAGTAACTCTCCTCCTCTTACTGACTCCCTTCAACCTCTGTCTCTTCACCGCACTGTTGCATCTTTATCTCTTTTCTATCGCTACTTTAATGGTCACTGCTCCTCTGAACTGTCTGCATGCATTCCTCCACTTCTACGACGGGTGCGTAGCACCCATCTAGCAGCAAACTCTCATCCCTTTTCTGTCCAACTCTCTAATGCAAGAGTCAACCGTTACTCCCAGTCTTTCATTTATGCAACAGGTCAACTCTGGAACTGTCTCTCTCTGTCTGTATATCCTTTTGCCTATGATCTCCAGTCTTTTAAACACAGTGTGTCCAGGCATCTCGAAATGATCGGATCTTGAATTTGGCTCTCTATTGTATTTTGTTTTTCTCTTGGAGGGAACTGTTATTGCCGGTTCATGGCCTTTGGTTCCTTCTTCCTTGCATAAAAACAAAGAAAAAACGCTGATAAGTAAAGGATTCTGAAAGGAGAAGACATCAGATCACTTCTCCCATTGAACTGGGTAAGATGATAGAAGAGACGCCATTACCTAAAGAAACCGACAAATTTGGGGGCTCCAATAAAGACAAACAAAATCATCAGTGCTTACTTCTTGAACAAGCTGCAACTACAGCTAGTGAAAAATATCCATCTGTATGCATGGTAATATGTCAAATATCGCGTGAGAGGGCAGTGCTTTGCCAAGGTGTGTTTGAAGTCTGTTCAGCAGTTATCCCTGAGCTAAATGTTGACACTGAAGAAGCTGATCAGCGTAAAATTCCTCATGTGATGCATGCTTTCAGAAAGGAACTTCCAAAATCATAGTTTTGTCCCCTGACACTGATGTTTTTGTAATGTTAATGTACTACTGGGATGAGTTTAAATCTGGGCTTTCAGAGCTTTGGGTAAAGGGGGGGTCATGGTGACCCAGTAAGCTATATTCCTATACACGTTTTGGCTTCTGTTGTAGGACTAGACCTCTGTAAAGTATTGCCTTCCGTTCACACTTAAACAGGTTGTGATTACACAAGTAAAGTGGGAACTAAATGTTCAGCACTGAGAGCATACCCTGACAACTTCCTGAAGGGTTTTGGGCTAAGGAGTGATGATTCCAATCTTGAAAAGTTGATTGAAATGAGTAATGAATACCTTACACACAGGTGCTGAAAAATGGGAACAAATGTAAAACTATGAATCAACGAAGAAATCATATGTACCATCATGGTAAAGGGCTGAATATAGAGGAGCTACCTCAAACTAGCAATGCCAGAAGACATCATATTTTGAGAGCATATTATGCAACTTATCAGATGGTCTCTCTTCTATTTAGTCAACCAATCATTAGATCCGACTCATTTTGGATTTGAGGAGGTTGATGAACTCTTAATGCCAGTAGTAGGGCTCAAACCTATACCGAAAGAGTATCCTATGTGTTGCGATTTTCTAAAATGTGTAAATATTAGGTGCACCTGTAGAGGGAAAGAGAAACCACACTGTAAGTTTTGCAAATGTCAAAAGGAAAAGCTTGATTCTGGCACAAGTTGCAGTAATCCACTGGGGTGTATGTAAATTTAGATGTCTTACTTAGACAGGTATGATGAAAGATTATATTATTTCCTTTACAAAGAGATTCGTTAATTCTGTCAATGAAGTTAGAGAATTTTGTTCATAAAACCCACACTGGTAGAGGAGAAATTTATTATCCAGTCAGTTTCATTGAACAGTGCCACCCTCCACAGTGATGAAGTGGTGAGAAATTAGTTCCAACTAACTCAACCATAACTGGCTTACCTACTCATCACGTTAGTCTTGAAGCTTCGAAGCTCATACAGAACAATGTATAAGAATAACTGAGTAATGAAAATAGCAAACACACACACTCACATGCACACTCTCTCATGCACACACTCACACACATGCACACACACATGCACACTACATTACATTTGTACAGCGTAACCACACAAATGCTTGTCCAGTCAATTGGCACAATACTGCTCACAAAACACACATTCAGCACTCTTACTAATCACTGAACAGTAGTCGCTGTACCACCTTTCAGGCATTCCAGAGCACACCCATCCATACCTGCAGCATTCCCTGCTTTCATCTCCTTTACTCCCTCCTGCACTTCCTCCATTGTGAACAAAGAATCATTCAGTTCTCCCAAAACATTTATTCCTTGCACCCTTCCATCTGCCACAATCTCAGCCTCCCTTTCCTCTTCTACAATTAACATTCATTCCATATACTCTGCCCATTTCTTCCTTACTGCATCCATCCTCCCATCCTCTGCTTTTACACGCTGTTTCTTCCCAGACTCTCCCTTTCGCACCTTTTTCACCTCCTTCCAACACATTTTCATATTCTGTTGAAAATTCACAGCTAACCACCTATCCCTCCTCTCATCGGCTGCCATTTTAGGATCATGCACAGCCCTTCTTGCCCTATTTCTCTTTTCCTTATACCTCTCATATGACACTTCATGCTTCCTCTGGAGCCACACTTCATAAACGCATCGTTTCTCAGCCACAACCATACTTCCTTGCACCACCATTCACTTCCCTTTCTTACACCACCACCCACTCGTCTTCACCACACACCTCCTCCGCATACCCCACAACACCATTCATAAACAACTGCCATTCCTCCTCCACACTACCATTTTCCCAATCTTTTGCTGTGTCCCAATCATCTTTCAATTTCTCCTGATACTCTATCATTTTCTCTCTTTTATCCAACTCTCATTTTCAAAACCTCCCTACCACACCCAACTCTCCTAGCTCTCACCCTCCTCATACCTACTCTCAACTTTCCCTATATCAGGTAGTGGTCAGACATACCTCCACCCTCCCCTCTCAAACTCTCACATCCAACAATCTTCCTCTTACATTCCTGGACACAACCACATAATCCATCAATGCTGTATCAACAACCCTTCCACCCTCGTGTCTCACCCATGTATACTTATAAATATCTTTCTTCTCAAACAAGGTATTTCCAATCACCATATCTTGCTCAACACACATCCCTGTCATCCGTTCGCCATTCTCATTTCTTCCAGGCACACCATGCAACTAACTACACCTTCAACTGCTACATTTCCCACTCTAGCATTCAGATCTCCCTTCATTACCACATTCACAATCGCCCCAAAACTATGCAGACACTCATCAACATCATTCCAGAAAGACTCCCTCTTTTCTGCATCCCTTTCGCTACGTGGCCCATATGCACTCACAAATACCCACAACTCACGTTCAAATTTGCTTCCACCCACATCAGTCTCAATGACACCTCCTTCCATTCAACCACACACTGCTGCACTTCCGGACTTACTAACAAGGCCACACCTTCTCTCGCCCTTCCTCTATCAACACCTGAGAATTCTTCCATTCACATGTCCAAACTTATACCCACCTTTCCCTTTCATCTGTGTATCACTCAAAGCTAACACATCCAACTTTCTTCTCATAAACGTTCTCCGAGTCTCCTCCCCTTTAGCCTCAATCGTACTACATCCAGGCACATTCATAGACCCAATCTTCAGGGTACGGGGATAACTCAGTTTTCCCCCCTTTCTAGGCCCTGTCTTATTGTAGGAACAAAAAAAACTGAGGAGGGTCTCCATAGTCCCCTTACCACGCACCTTTTAGTCACCTTTTACGACATGCATAGAATGTGATGGCAGAATTCTTCCTAACACAACCTGGCCACAGAGTTGTAGTATCACCCCATAATACGGCCAGATTGTGTCCCCCCCGCCACAGGAGGGGGAGAACTCTCTACAACAATTTTCATTTACAATTTTCTTCATGATTTTTGCATCATCTGCAAACATATTCATATATGATCGAACTTCATTGGGCATATGATATACATATATCAGAATCATAATGGGGGCTAAAATTTCTCCTTGGAGCATTCCACTTATCACTTCATTCCATATTGAAAACTTGTCTCTCACCACAGTTTTCATTTGTCTGCTGGTGAGGTAACTCATCCATTTCAATAAAACACCATCTATGGCACAATGATATATATTTTTTTTTATCCAAGTCAGCCTCTCCTGTCGTACTCTATCAAATGCTTTCCTGAAATACCGATAAATACAGTCCACCTACACATCTCTTTCCCACCCATCCATGTGTGTGCGTATGTGTGTGTGTGTGTGTGTGTGTGTGTGTGTGTGTGTGTGTGTGTGTGTGTGAGAGAGAGAGAGAGAGAGAGAGAGCCTTCCTATCTTCCTAGGTCTCCCACCCTTCCTGTCACTTTTTATTACTCTTCTTTAAACATCAGGTACCTCTACACTAAGTGACAAACCTTATGGTTTCCTGTAACCCAGGAACCATTTACAACATTGTTTGGTAACCATATAACGGGGTGATTTGGGGCCTCATATTGTGTCCAGGTTAACTGGATGGAGACACGCAAATACGGTGTCCATCCGGGAACCAAACCTCCACATTCTTACACACACCTTTCTGTTGTGAGGCGCTGTCTGTTGCAAGGGAGTTATCAGTTCACCGCTGGGGACCGTCCAGTAGAGGTGGTTGCTTGCCTGCGATTAATGGGTCTCCTAGGCCAGACAGACAGGAGTTATGCAACAGCAACAATAATAGTAATAATACAATGACAACGACAGTAACTGGCTAATGGACGAGTTTAATCGGGAAAGGAAGGGAAAGATAGGCAGTGTGAGGGGTTGAGTGAAGGGGTAGTTAGAGGTTTTGAAGAAATAGGTTATTATAGGAGAAGATGAGGCAGGAAGGGATAGGATGGGAGGGGTTGGGACATGATAGGAAAAAGGGATCAGGGGCGAAGGGAAGCAGGACCTAGGGATTCATAGGGTGTAGTGTCATACGGATATTTTGACAATTTATAGTAATTATGGTTTGGGCATAGGATATTCCTGTGTAAAGTTGAATTCTAAAAATATTTTTTTTTTTATTTTTTTTTAATGAAATTACTTTTGGCCATGCATTTTTGGCCTTTTTTGTTCCCTGTATGTGTAAGGACGTATTTATTGTATTCTGCGGAGTGTTGCCCATCATGCATTGGGTGCTGCCTGTTGGTGCCATGACTGGTATGTTTTGATTGGCAGTCGTGGATATATGATGTTTGGAACAATACAGCATTATCGATTTTCAAATACTGGATTTTGCACTGTATGTTCTCTATATGCAGATTACAATATACTTAGTGTAGTGAGCTACACTTGCCATATTAGTTGTAACAATAAATCACTGTTGCTCCTGTACTGTGCTTTTGTTTCAGGTGGCTAATAGTTCAATGATTAAGACAAGAAAAAGTTTCGTGATGGCTACTTCATAGTATGTACGAGGACCGAACAAGTTCCTCTGTAACGAGGTTCCCACTTACCGTGCAGTGGTGAGGAGAAATTTACTCTTACAGGAAGAAAAGAGAAGAGAAGGCATTGACATACAGCATTACCCAGTGAAGGTTTTACCAGTGATTTAGTTGAGCTGGTGCTGACACAGTGGCATAAATCGAATACAGAATTCACTCTGTCAGTAATCATCAGTCTGATATCTGTGGAGAGAAAAATCGAACAGTTTTGGCACAAAGTGAGTGAAGTAGTTAGAGGTCACACAACTAAATGAGTTTCTGGATAAAGTTCTGGACAGGCTTTTCAATTTTACCTCCTGTCACCACACCATTTTTCTGTGCATCCAGGAAGGTTCCCACTGTAACAATGCAAAACATTGCATGGTCAGAGCCCATGTGCAGTGCAACTGCCCCATGGCCAGTATAGTTCCAGTCCTAGAATTAGAAGAGCTCTATTACCAGAGAAATAAAACGGGCAAAGAGTCGCCTATGATGATGGGAGGGGTAGACGGAAAAGAGCACAGGAAGCGAGTGAAGGCAATTAAAAGGAAGCAAGCCGAATTAGATGCCAGAGAGAGGAAGCGAAAGAAAAGTGAAGAACAAGAGTTGGTATTGCTACAGAGGCTGGAACAGGAGAGGAACAAACATACATTGACAGAAAATGTAGAAGCAGAACAGGGGGATGAGTCGCTGCTGGATCAGGGCTTGGCACAAAAGATGCAGCAAGAGGCAGCACAACTGGTGGAATGGTTGTTGCAAGACAAGCTAGGAGAGTTCGCCTACTTGCTTCAATGCTACCTCGATAAACACAGAAGAAACACAATAAAGGTGACATATACAGTCCCTGCTAGCATGATGTGCAGTGTGTCTGTTACCACTATCTCTGCAATCTGCTCTGGATTTCTGCGAGACTTGATTACAACAGGCCACATATCTGCCAGCAAAGCCTGCTTGGGATGTGACCACAGTAAAGTGGCGAGGGCAAGGAAGGAAGTCATGAAAGCAACACAGACATTAGATCAACCACGACACAGAGGTGCGAAAATTATCAGTCTGGGATATGATGGCAGAAAAGACAGGACAAGGATGATAGTTGTAGACAACCACGGAAAATCGCATCTGCAGTTCATTAACCTGCTGTGTGTCAGCAGACTTTTGACCCTTATGGAGCCATGGTGCCGGCCAATTTTTGACTTTTTTTTTTTTTTTTTGCTAGATAGGTTAGAAATGATGAGAAAACATGGAGAATAACCATAAAAATACTCACAGAAGCCATTTAGGTCAATTTTAGGTCGATTCTCCTTAGGTCGATTCTCCTTGAGCAGGCGGCTGAAAACTTCGGAGAAATGCCCATAGATTTTATCGTCTGCCACCGACACTCATTGTGTTGAGGTAGATCTTCGTTTTCTTCCTCAGTAACTATGCTGTTTCCAGACGTAGACACTGCCGTACCTGCATGGCTCCAGTACTCGGTGGGTTAAAGAAGAGGATGTGAAGGTAACAGAAGAGCCATCGGGTGCTACCCGTGGGATTTTGTACCAGAGCTGCCAGTCCACCCAGAGGAGCCAGCACTCAAGGTTGGTGAGACCTTATAATGAAATGCTGGTGGTTCACTAGTCCACAGATAGCCTGCTAGTGCTGCAAGGGGATTCAACAAATATGAACACTGGATGGCGAGGCGGTACTCATGCCCACTTGGAAAGAATGCTTGGGCACAAGCTGTTCTGGAGCATTTGCATGCTCCATATGAATGAGCTTCCTCTCTGCCACCTTTTTATCGCCCAGAGGGACTGCCCTACTTCCTTTGACAAAAGAGGGACTGCCCTACTTCCTTTGACAAAAGAGGGACTGCCCTACTTCCTTTGACAAAGGTTTCAGTGGTCCAGTGTGCAGGCTGCTACACAAAGTAAGCCAGATGAAATTCGACCGGGATTTAAGGCCCTCCTTAACGGTGAGCCGTTGATTAAGATACCAGACAAGATAGTGGAAATCATGACTGGAGACCAGAAACTGTCATACAGGCTGCTCATGACAGTCAAATCTGGCAACCTTCCTGCAGATTTGCAAAGCATCCAGTGTGGAAAAATATTTCATGCCAGGTCGGTCATGACAAGTCAGTCTCTGGTATACATGTGGACCAGGAAGCTTGGGCTGACTGGAGAGAACCTGAGGACACTCGAAATCTTGGTCAGATTCTTTCTTGAGATGTATTTCAGACTGTTCTTTGACATCAAAGTGAAAGAAGTTGCAGGACAGATCCTGTCACATTCTCAGTGAATTTGCGATTGTGAGGATACAACCCCAAATTGTGCAAGATGCTGTGATATTCTGCATAAAGGCTGGGGCCTAGTTCGCCCAATCTGAGTGCCTCCTTGTCTCTCTCCTGGCTAGCAGGAGCCGTGAAGACAAGGTATTTGCCCTTGATCAAATACTCAGACTATGGGGGAATAATGATTTTCACGACACAAGTGACAGGCAGTGAGTCACGCACAAGTTGCACCTAGACACAACAACTTTGCATGAGGTGATACACTGTTATCCTGATCAAGTGCATGAGACTGTTTTCACCTGATCTTTATCTAAGGATGAAGTCCTGGAATTGCAAGAGAAACCTCTTCATGTTTTGGACTTCTCAGTCCACTCACAGTCCACAGAGCGAGCGGTGAAACTGGTCACTGAGGCGGCAGTTTCGGTTTGTAGCCAGCAGGCCAGGGATGGGCTCATTTGTGCGACGACACACCACAGTTAAGTCATTCCCACTGTTGCAATGAAGAAAGACCTTCTTACTTCATTCCACTGATAGTGACTTGTATTCAATGTCGTTTGCGAAGTGATTGGCTCAGCTGATTTGGGACATATTTGCATTGTCTTTTGTAGAGTTTTTGAATTATTCTTGTCTTTCAAGTTTACATTTGCTTTTTTTTGCTGAGAGAATAGATGACTGTTACAATGGCTACTGTACTGCAATGGTGGTTTTTTTATAATAGCATGATGGAAATTAATAATTCCACAGAAAATCAATGTATATATATATATATATATATATATATATATATATATATATATATATATATATATATATATATATATATTAAATAACAGAACAGAGGAAACAAAAACAAATGATTAAAAAAAAAAAAAAAATCATACATCAGATTACTAGTGTCCTTCATTCATAAAATATCTGTAACAGTTGGACTTGAACCGCTGTTGGTTGAATTTGGGAGGGAAACAACTCTGGGGAGGCGAGTTCCAGAGAGATACAGTTCGGGGAATGAAAGAATTCTGATAGCCAGAAGTTCTGCAATATGGCTGAGTGACGTTCCGGTCATGAGCGCTGCCAGATGCCCGTGTAGCACGAGGGAAGGCATGGAGATGTGGCACAATGGATGCAATTTCGTCTGAGCATTTGCTATAAAAATACCTGCAAAATAATGAAAGAGAGGCAACATTCCTTCTTACTTGTAGGGGAGGTAGTTTATTTTAATAGCTGGGAATTAATAATTCCTGCAGCTATGTTCTGAATTTTGTCTAGTTGTTTAAATGCAATCTCTTCACATCCACTCCACAAGGGTGAGCAATACTCAGGCTGGGAGCACACATGACTTATAAATTATAGCTAACTGCTCGTCAGTGAAGAAGTTACGACCCTGTACAATGATCCAAGTTTCTTTGAGGCGGTTTTAGCAAGTGATCTGACATGATAGATCCAGCTGAGGGAATTGTTAAGTGAGACACCGAGGATTTCAATGCTTTTGGAGATGGGAATATTACTAGCATTGTATGTAATATACAAATCTGGCAATATCTATTAGTAAATTGTATATATTTGTCTTTACTAGCATTAAATGAGACAAGTTTGTTTTGTCCCCATTCACTGATCATAGATAGGTCTTGATTTATGGAGTTGGCTGTACTGAGTTGAGGGTTAGAGATATTAGACTTTGTAAATGAGTGTCTGAGTGTGAATGAACTATGAAGTGTTGAGTCATCTGCATATGAATGAATGGGATTGTGGGTGACAGATAAGAGATCATTAACCCTCACCATCCCGGCGATGTGAATTAACGTCCACACATGATGTGCACTCATGTCCTAGTGACGTGAATTAACGTGGCAACATTGCAAGTTGCATAATTTTCACATTTTTCAAAATTCGCGCCTGATTTTTGTTTCGCCCGCCTACGCAAGCCTCACCTACTCGCCGCCAGGCGGATAATCCCCTAGACCCAGATTAACCCCACCTGACCCTGTGATCGTCCACTTACCTGTCAGCAGTCACCCAGGTCAGACATGGCGCGTCGTGGGCTGTCAGACGAGGAGATACAAGTCGCCCTGGATACCTTTACAGGGGATAGTGATTCCCCACTGGACAACGACACCCTAGATGTCGATTACGTGCAGCCTGAGGAGGTTACCAGCAGCAGTGATGAGGAGGTCCCTTCCCCAAGGAAGGTCAAATATATAACATATAGGAGGGCAGGGGACAGGCACTATTGAAAGTGTGTGTAGTGTGGTAAGGCCTGTACATACACGATAAAGTGTCGCTCAGTATCATAATAGCGCCATGTTATCTTATGTGATACTAATCATAGGAGGTTGTATAGTTACTGTAAAGTTAGTATGTAAGTTGAAAAATAGTCTAAGTTGAAAGTCACAGAACATACAGTCAGTAGGTAAATAAGCGCTAGGAAGAATTCTGTTCACGGTGTAAGAGGAGTGGGAAATTCCCCAAGGGCTCTAAATTTAGCCACCAATTATGGGATAAGTTGTCTCCCAGTGTACCACCATCCCACCTCACTCTGTCTGTCTGTCTGTCTGTCTGTCTGTCTCTCTCCTCACTAGTTAAGGATCTAGGCTTACTAATTTCAGACGATCTGAAATGTTCGAATCAATGTATCTCTGCCGCCAATAAAGCCAACAGGACCCTAGGCTTCATCAAAAGACATTTTACATATAAAAGCAAAGATATTGTAATCCCCCTATACAAAAGCATAGTCAGGCCACACTTAGAGTTTGCAGTGCAGTTTTGGGCGCCTCACCTAATTAAAGATATAGAAATACTGGAAGCGGTCCAGCGTAGGGCTACCAAGTTAATCCCGTCCCTGAGGAATAAACCATACCTCGAGAGACTCAAGGAATTAAACCTATTCTCTCTTAGAAAACGGAGACTCAGGGGACAACTGATTGAATGTTTTAAGATGCTAAAAGGCTTCAGTAATACTGATTCAAACAAGCTATTCACAGTAATTGCCGAGACTGTAACTCGAGGAAATGGTATGAAGTTGCAAGCAAGGAGGGCTAATCTTGATACAACCAAAAACTTCTTCACTTACTCTGTTGTAAGCGAATGGAATAAACTCCCTGGGAATGTGATTGAAAGTGGTACCATAAATATATTTAAAAAGAGACTGGACATGTATCTCGACGCAATTGGTATCGTATAGTTAGGATGGAGCAATTATTGCATATTCGCGTCTGCATTCATGTGTCTATTAGACACAGACAATATTATAGAATATAAATAATAGATAAACATTCTATTCATCTTTTGATTAAAAAAAAAAAAAAAAAAAATTGCATGTATAGAGTAAGTATGTGGCTGTATGCCCAAATTTTCCTTTTCCATATTATTCTACTTTCTGCCGATCCTATAAAATTCATTCAGGTTTTTCATTCCTGCAAGGTATTACTTCCTCTCTTGTTTCCTGTACGGCAAATGCCGGAGGGTCTGGAGGGTGGGGGAGAGAGCCTTCTGCTGTGCTATCCTTTTCTCCTGCTCCTATGCACTATATTAGGATTAAGGCCGGACCACCTCGTAGGGACCGTAAGGTCTGTGTGGTCTGTGTATCTATGTAACTCTATGTAACTCTCTCTCTCTCTCTCTCTCTCTCTCTCTCTCTCTCTCTCTCTATATATATATATATATATATATATATATATATATATATATATATTAGGATAAGGCTTACTGTAAGCCATGTACTACTATGAAAGCAAATGTCTAACATGGAAAAGGCCAGAATGTAATGTGAGAAGTACTATAAAGGGGGAGAAAATAAATTCAGAGGTGAAAAAATAATGACATGACATGATTTACCTAAGTAAATTAGCGCTACTTCTATGCTAATTCTTTTCATAAAGCATGTTTAGTGGAGAAGTATCTAGAGAAGGGAAGGAAAGTGTATGCTGCCTTCATGGACTTGGAGAAAGCTTATGACAGAATAGATAGGCAAGGCATGTGGAAGGTATTAAGAATATATGGAGTGGAGGGGAAATTGTTGAGTGCTGCAAAGAGTATGTACGAGGGAGCTAGGGTTACTGTGCGAGTGGATGGTGAGCTGAGTGAGTTCTTTGATCTCAATGTGGGACTGAAACAGGGTTGTGTGATGTCTCCATGGCTGTTTAATATATACATGGATGGGGTTGTAAAGGAGGTGCAGGGTAGGGCAGTGGATATGGGGGTGGCTCTAATGAATGAGGGTGAGATTTGGAAGCTTCCGGTGTTGCTGTTTGCTAATGATACAGTACTGTTGAGTGAAGATGAATTGGAGTTGCAAGGTTTGGTGAATGAATTTGGGACAGTGTGTAGGAGGAGGAATCTGAAAGTTAATGTAAACCAAAGTAAAGTTATGGTGTTTGAGAGGAATGAAGTCACAGAGTGTGCAGTGAGGTTGGATGGTGAGGATATGGAGAATGTGAGTGCATTCAAGTACTTGGGTAGTGTGATGAGTAAGGATGGAACTTTGGGAGATGAAGTGCGTGAAAGGGTACAGCAGGGAAGGAATGTTGTTGGTACACTGAAAGCAGTGATGAGAAATAGGGAGGTGAGTATGGAAGTTAAGAAGTCACTGCATGATAGTATTGTGATCCCTACCCTGACGTATGGAAGCGAGGCATGGACCTTGCAAGAGGGGAACAAGTCAAGAGTGAGAGCAGTGGAAATGAGTTACTTGAGAGGAGCATGTGGAGTGACGTGGAGGGACAGGTTGATGACTGAAGAAGTGAAGGAACGCTGTGGGGTGGATGTGGATGTGGTTGAGAAGATTAGGAGAAATACACTGAGGTGGTTTGGACATGTGAAGAGAATGGAGAATGAAAGACTGACTAAGATGGTGTATGTAGGTGAGGTGGAGGGAGGGAGAGGGAGAGGTAGACCGAGGGTGAGGTGGAGGGATGGAGTTGAGATGTATATGAGGGAGGGGGGGTGAGTTGGGGGGAGGGTAGTCAAATGGTGGGTGACAGAGCGACTTGGAGGCGTTTTGTCTGTGGCCACCCTTTGCGGGATTAGGGCGTCGGGCTATAGATAGATAGATGTATTTCTGTAAAAGCAATTGTCTAACATTTAAATGGGTAATATGTTATGTTATAAGTAATCAAAAAGATGAAAAAATAGAATCTGAGTTGAAAAAAGCATGAAAGACCAAGTTGTCACTTGGTAAATAAGCGCTATTCTTATGCTAATTCTTTTTGTAAAGCAAGTACATCTATAAAACTAATTGTATAACATGTAAGTGGGTTATATATTATGTTATAAGTAATCTAAAAGGTGAAAAAATAGAATCTGAGTTGAAAAAGCATGAAATAAAATGATCTCACTTGGTAAATAAGCGCTACTTTTATGCTCATTCTTGTCATAATGCCTCAAAATATGTACAAACAATTATGTAAAGTTGAAAATGGTATGATGTTATTGTGGAAGTAATATGGAACATGAAAAAATACAATAGCTGATGAAATAACGATGTTTGTTATCCATCGGTGACATGATCGACCGATTTCGCTAGGGTTGCACAATAGTACATACCTTATTTCTCAGTTTTTTCTGTATGAAACCGAATATACTTCTGGTATGCAATTTCCAACATATGAATACATGATAATAAACGTATACTGCATCAGTTCAGAGTACCCATGCCACCATAGAAAATGTACGGCAAAAAGACTACTCATAGAGCATGGCAGTACCTGTCAAACTTACGTGCTCCAGGTAAGCCATTTCTGGACCCAAGGGACACCTTTCTTTGTGATTTTCCTTAGTTTCTGACCAAAAGCGAATGTTTGAGCAAAAAAAAAAAAAAAAAAGTCCAAAAAAGCCGGGACTGGGGCAGACCAAAGCTCAGAAAACGTCGGGATTGTGCGGGTTAATATGAACCATGAACAGGGTTGGGGCCAGAACTGATCCCTGTGGAATATACATCATCTACTTTTACTCTTTATTTTTCTGTTGCCGAGATGTGAGGAAAGCAGAGGAACAAAAGATGTTAGTCCATAACAAGGGAGCTTGGACAGCAGGGAACAGTGCCACATCTGCGCAAAGCTTTAGAATTATCAAGGGCTACTGCATGAGTTTCACCATGTAGGTCGATTGACTGATGAATGGTATGAGTCAGGAGACTGAGTATGTCAACGGTGGATCTTTCGTGAGGAAAACCATATTGTCTATCACTAATTAAGTTGTTGGATTCAAGAAGTTAAATATGTGCTTAGTAATTAAAATGTCAAGTACTTTGCCAAGAGAAGCTGTGACAGCTATTGGTCTGTAATCAGAGGGGTCGGAGGAACTTCCTTTCTTTGGATTGGGTGGATATTGGCTTTTTTCCGTGAATTTGGGAATGAAGAAGTGCGTGTGCATAGTCTGAATAATTTAGCTAGAACAGACACAAGCTCTGGGGAACACTTTTTCAGAACAATTGGAGGAATTCCGTCTGTTCCTGGAGCTTTATTGGTAGGTATATTGTTTAGGATGGATTTTACGTGTCTTGTCTGAATTTTAAGGGGAACAATTTCGGGAGGGTCAAGTTCAATTACTGAGACGTTCTGGCAGACTTCCTCTGTAGTACAATTTCTGTCAGATGTAATAGCAAAGATATTTGCTTTCCCACGCAGGTCATTTGTAATGTTACCCTCTGAACATTTTAGAATATGTGAAAAAGATTCATTGGGATCTATGATTCGCACACTGTAATTGAAGCTTTAGGACAGAGATCACAAATCAGCAAAAATGCATGAAAAAAGTGAAAATTTAAAAAAATGCAGAGAACAAAATAATGTATTTTAGAATTCGATTTCATATAAGAAAACATATTGTCGAGCTCAATATTTCAAGTTTTATTCTGAAGCTACACCCTAGATTTGAAAAGGTGGACAGCGGTGGTATTGTATGTAGGATAGGGAAAGGGAGAGGAAGGGTGGTTTTTGGAGTGTAAGCAGTGGGATGGGTAGGGGAGAGGGGAGGGGAAAGAAAGGGGGGGAAGGGAAAATGTAAGGGGAAAGAATATATATGGACGTCTGCTTTAACAAAAAGACAGAGGGGATGGCAAAGGGCAAAGGTTAATTATATCGTGACATTTCATGGCCAGCCTACGGAAAATCCACATGTCTATGAATTGCATATCTTACAGTATAGGGGGTTTGCATTATCCCATTCGGCACGTAAGATGTCTTAGCTATTATTTCCTGGCCAGCTAACTGTGATTCAGCTTAGAAGTGACCTGTCTTCAGCTAGGAATTGAATATACCATGCACATGTCTGGGAGCGGGTATATTCTGCTGTGCTCTGGCAATGATAGAAATTAATATTTCTTCAACCGTCAGACAGTTGTATTCCGCTTCGAGTGACCTCCAGTGGCACAGTCAGTCTTTTGCTGGGTGGGGACAAGGTTGGGACAGGTCCTCTTGTTGAGAGGCCCCTGTTCAGTGTCAGTACATTAATAATCATCTTAAATCTGAAACTGAGGGACCTCTGGGGAACCAAGGCTCTGGCTGGAAGGGCCCTGGCCCTCCAGGCTCCCTTGTAGCAACATCATTGGTGAACTTCTGATAAAAGCTTCTACTGCTAGACGATTTTTTTCAGCGTAAGAGTGACATCACCAATGAAATAATAACTCTTTCAGGTCTGAAACTGACAGACGATTATATTCAGTTTAAAAGAGTAAACAGTCCGTATGACTACGAATTAACTTTTATCAATGCTGGGTAGTACGGATAACAGCAGCATAAAACTACCGGAGACTCAGGCCGGCTTGCCACTACATACAATTGCAGGCCTGATGGGGGATTTACGCGACCCTAACTTTGTCATTGTTTTAAGGGGGGGGGGGGGTTCTCACTCTCTTTATCTATTTCCTTAGCCCTTGACTTCATCAATCTCTCATAGTTGTTTCGTCTATTCACTAACATTTTTTTTTTCTACTCTGGATAGTCCAACTTCTTATACACTTTCACACCTCACCATATGGACGCTCCGTACCCACCATTCATTCTGAATTCATGCTAGGGTTCTCCCATTCAGGACGGGAGTGGAGGTACTGCTGAGGGAGTTATTTATGACATGTCAGATTTCTGCTTGGCCTTCAGCGACACTGTTAGCTAGAATACTGTGGCGTTTACTGAATGCTAAGAACAAGAATTCCTAGTTTTTTTTTTAATGCGAGGAAGAAGGAACCAAAGGCCATGAGCCCGCAGTAACAGTTCCCTCCAAGAGAAAAACAAAATACAATAGAGAGCCAAATTCAAGATCCGATCATTTTGAGATGCCTGGACACACTCCGTTTGAAAGACTGGAGATCATAGGCAGCAGGAAATACAGACAGAGGGAGACAGTTCCAGAGCTGACCTGTTGCATAAATGAAAGACTGGGAGTAACGGTTAACTCTTGCATTAGAGAGTTGGACAGAAAAGGGATGAGAGTTTACTGCTAGGCGGGTGCTACGCGCCTGTCGTAGAGGTGGAGGAATGCAAGCAGACAGTTCAGAGGAGCAGTGACCATTAAAGTAGCGATAGAAAAGAGATAAAGATGCAACAGAGCGGCGAAGAGACAGAGGTTGAAGGGAGTCAGTAAGAGGGGGAGAGTTAATGAGACGAAAAGCCTTTGACTCCACCCTATTGAGAAGAGCTGTATGTGGGGAGCCTCCCCACACACGAGAGTTGTACTCCACACAGGGGCGGATAAAACCCCTGTATTGAGTCAACAATTGTGCAGGGGTAAAGAAAGAGCAGAGTCGGCTTAGCACACCCAATCTCTTGGAAGCAGATTTTACAAGAGATGTAATATGATTTTTCCAAGATAAATCCCGAGTAAATGAAACCCCAAGCATGTTCAAGGATGATGCAGGATTAACCTGAATATTATTAAACATTAGTGGGTATACCTGTGGAAGATTTTGTCGGGTTGATAGGTGTAAGAACTGAGTCTTAGATGCATTAAAGACAACCATATTATTTTTACCCCAGTCAGAGATACGAGCCAAGTCAGACATTAGGTATGCCATAGCCTCATCCCTTGTTTGTTGAAGTAACTGTTGAGATGGGCGTTGCGGGAACCGAATGGAAAGGTGAAGGGTGGAGTCATCAGCGTATGAGTGGATAGGGTTAGATGTACAGCTTAGAAGATCATTGATGAATAAAAGGAAGAGAGTTGGTGATAGGACAGAGCCCTGAGGAACACCACTGTTGATAGATCTAGGAGAAGAACGATGGCCGTCTACAACAGCGGCTATAGAACGACCAGAAAGGAAACTAGCGATGAAGGCACAGATAGAAGGATAGAAACCGTAGGAGGGCAGTTTGGAAATTAAAGATTTATGCCAGACTCGATCGAAAGCCTTTGAGATGTCAAGTGCAATGGCAAAGATTTCGCCAAAGTCCCGAAAGGAGGATGACCAGGAGTCTGAAAGGTAGGTGAGAAGATCGCCAGTGGAGCATCCCTGACGGAACCCATACTGACGATCGGAAAGAAGGTTGTGATCGGAAAGATGCCTTAAAATTTTTCTATTAAGAATTGACTCGAAAACTTTTGAAATACAGGACGTTAAAGCAATTGGACGATAGTTGGAGGGTTGGGAGTGGTCACCCTTCTTTGGGACTGGCTGAATAAGAGCTAACTTCCAGCAAGAAGGAAAGGTACAAGTTGACAGACAAAGGCGAAAGAGTTTGCCTAGGCAGGGTGTAAGCACAGAAGCAGAGTTCTTGAGAACAACAGGAGGGACCCCATCAGGCCCATATGCCTTGTTAGTACTGAGGCCAGTGATGGCAGAAAATACATCAACAGAAGAAATTTTAATGTCAGCCATGAGGAAGTCAGAGGGGGGAAGTGATGGAGGAACAGCACTGGAATCGTCTAAGGTGGAATTGGAGGAGAAAGTCTGTGCGAAGAGATCTGCTTTATCAGTAGAAGAAATAGCTACAAAACCATCAGAGTAGAAAAGAGGAGGGAAGGATGATGAGGTAAAGTTGTTAGAAATATTTTTGGCAAGGTGCCAGAATGAGCGGGAAGAATTCGAGTTGGAGAGTTGAGAGCATTTAGTATAGATGAAATTATTTTTAGTAGAGCGAAGAACAGACTTAGCACGATTCCGGGCAGAAACGTAAAGACGATGTAATTCAGGGGTGGGTTGGCTCCGGTACCTTTTGTAGGCCTTCTCCTTGTTGCGGACGGCATTAGAACAAGCGTGATTAAACCAAGGCTTTCTTGCGTTAGTCAAAGGATATGAGAAAGGAATGTATGCTTCCATGCCCGAGAGAATAACCTCTGTAATGCGCAAGGCACACTCAGATGGCTCACGGCCATGGAAGCAATAATCATTCCAGGGAAAATCAAAGAAGCACTGCCTGAGGGCCTCCCAGTCCGCGGCTCCAAAATGCCACAGACGACGCTTCCCTGGAGGGTCCACAGGCCGTACCGGAGTGATAGGACAGGTTAAGGTAATAAGGTTGTGATCGGAGGAGCCCAACGGAGAGAAGAGATTAACAGAGTAAGCAGAAGGATTAGTTGTGAGGAAGAGGTCAAGTATGTTGGAGCTCTCTCCAAGGCGGTGAGGGATACGGGTAGGGTGCTGTACAAGCTGCTCTAGGTCATTAAGGATAGAAAAGATGTAGGCTTGTTCACCAGGTGGATCCGTGAAAGGAGAGGAGAGCCAAAGGTGGTGGTGAACATTGATATCTCCAAGAATGAAGATTTCAGAGAAAGGAGAAATGGACAGAATGTGTTCCATCGTAGAAGTAAGATAGTCGAAGAATTTTTGATAGTCAGTAGAATTAGGGGATAAGTAAACAGCACAGATATATTTAGTCAGAGAATGACAGGAAAGCCGAAGCCAGAGTGTGGAGAATTCAGAAGAATCAGGTTCAGGAACACGAGAGCAAGATAAGTCGTTGCGTATATATACACAACAGCCACCTTTGGCTGTTATGTGGCATCTTAGCTTGCCTTGTGTTGTGCTAGTAATCCCTTTAATGTAGTGAGATTTTTTGGCAGCTTCATGCCTGTAATTTGGCACAGCAATTTTGCATCTCCCATGGATCTATTTCCTTCAGTGTATGAGAGCCCCCAGTAAATATGGAGTTAATTCCACTGGCTGCTGGGAAACCATCCGAGGTTTGAAGGTTACTCATGAAAAAGAATGTAGCTAAGTTCACATTAACACACTAAAATATTTCATTCCCCTGGTATAGCACCAACCCCCCCCCGTCTCCCCCGGTGTGGCGTGTGTAGTTCGGTTACATAAACCAGAGGATAAAGTGGTTTCATAGCCTCCAGTGTTTCAGCTTTCCTTATCCTGCGTCTAAAAGGCCATTTTCTACGAACCATAGGAGGCTTCATACCACCCCTTCCCTAAAGAACTATACATGCGCAAATATCTATCTATCTATCTATCTATCTATCTATATAATGTATATAATATATGTAATATATACTGTATATAATATATATAACACTGGGTAACAAATTAAAAAATGTTTTTTGGTGCCTCAGATTTTAGACCTGATTCTACGTATATTCACGCCACTCAATAATAATATAACCTTCATTTCCTTCTAGCAGCTCTAGTTTTTGAGATAAGGCACTTATCAATAAATGTACCTCGCATGAGCATGTCACAGCGTGTGTGCCCGTGTATTTCCGTTCCTAGAATACACTGGTGAGAGTGTAAAGAGTTTGCCCTTCCCCCCAGCCAACCGTTATAATCATTTTTTGCAAACTGGGCAATGTGCACTAAACAGTTCTTGGTGTAGTTGTAGGCTACTAGGTACTTGAACAGGCTACTTGGTATAACATCAGTCTACCTAACTCTACTTCCACCATGGTTTCCTCACGAAGAAAGTGTGTGAATCATCCAGATTCTTTCTGCTATATTTGTGGAGAGTACACATTCATGGCACAGAGAAAATCCATTTCTGATTTTGTGAAAAGGGCATATGTAAGCTATTTCAAAATACAACTAGAGGACCAAGATAAAACATGGGCTCCACACGTTGTTTGCAACACTTGTGTTGAGCACCTGCGGCAGTGGACTAATGGCAAGGGGAAATGTTTTTTGTTTGGCATACCAATGGTCTGGAGAGAACAGAGGAACCACACTGATGACTGTTACTTCTGTCTGGTTAACATAAAGGGTATTAATGGATGTAATCGGAGTAAATGGACGTATCCTGACCTAGACTCAGCAAAACGACCTGTTGCACACTCAGATGAAATACCTGTTCCATCATTCACTCATCTGGAAGAGCTCCCTGAAGAAGATGAATCCTCTACTTATGCTGAGGACAGTACTCGTAGGCAAAGTGATAGTGATTTTGAAGGAACCTCATTAGTAGCAGAAGTTTTTAGTCAGCCGGAGCTCAATGACCTCGTTAGGGAGCTAAATCTCTCGAAGAAATCAGCAGAATTGTTGGCGTCCAGGCTAACAGAAAAGAACTTACTGCAACCAGGAACCAAAATCACGTACAATCGCAATAGAGAAATGGATTTACTGTCCTTCTTCTCGGAGGAAAATGATTTCGTTTTTTGGAACGATGTTCAAGGCTTGCTGATGAAAATAGGTATGTCAAAATGTGTACCAAGTGAATGGCGGTTATTCATAGATAGTTCTAAGCGGAGCTTAAAATGTGTGCTTCTACAAAATGGCAACAAATATGGATCAATCCCAATTGGTCACTCAACTAAGATGACTGAACAGCAGGAAACAATAGCCCTGGTCTTACAGAAGATATCACACCACTATCACCAATGGCTAATCTGTGTGGGTCTTAAGATGGTGAATTTTCTCCTGGGTCAGCAGAGTGGATACACGAAGTATCCCTGCTTTATCTGTTTCTGGGATAGTAGATCTAAGGATGAGCACTGGGTGAGAAAACAATGGCCTCTGAGAGAAAACATGGTGGTTGGAGAAAATGTAATCGCAGAACCATTGGTTGACAGAGATAAGATCATTTTACCACGACTGCACGTCAAACTAGGTTTAATGAAATAGTTTGTGAAGGCTTTGAACAAAGAAGGGGATTGCTTTGACTACATATGCAGAAAATTTCCAGCACTGAGCATGGAGGCGCTGAAGGCAGGTATTTTCGACGGGCAGCAAATCAGGGAACTTATGAAAGACCCACATTTCCAAGATTCAATGAATAATGCTGAGGCAGATGCATGGTCTTCGTTCACTCTGGTTGTAAGGAATATTCTTGAGAACCAAAAATCAGATAACTACTCTGAACTAGTGGAGAACATGCTCCATTCTTTCCGTCAACTTGACTGTAAAATGAGCATCGAGGTGCATTAGCTTCACAGCCACTTGGATCGTTTTCCAGACAACCTTGGTGACCTAAGTGAGGAACAGGATGAACGATTCCACCAAGATTTAAGAGCCATGGAAGAAAGATACCGAGGACATTGGGATACCCATATGATGGCGGATTACTGCTGTACTATTCAATGTGATTGTCCTGGGGTAGCTCAACGCAAGAAGTCTTTGAAACGCTGCTTTCGTGAGATGTCTGAGTAAATGAACATTGTATAAATGATCACTTTCTATGCTTGTTTCACTATTACCTGATTTTATGGATGTAATTTAATCATAAATAAACAAATTCAACTTTTATGAGGCCATTCTTTTATGAAAAAGGCAACAATAATGATTTGTAGTCATCAATCCTTGTGCCCGATCGGTTGTACGCATAGCAATTTGAGGTATATCATTTATCGATAACCAGAGCTGATGGACAAAAACTGATGGCATATTCAGAATCAGCGACCAAAATTTACCTAAAAACAGGTCTAATATCTCAGGCACCAAATTCTCTGTTCCCCAGTGTCATATATAGACATATATAAACAGATAGATTGATGGATAGATAGGTAGATAGCTAGCTAGATAGATAGATGATCGACATCGTTTCTTCATGCAATGAACTTCCAAAATCACTTAGAATATTACCCATAGGTCCACATTAACCCATTAATGCCGAGGGTTCCTGTGTGGAGGACTTGTCTGGAAGGGTACTTAGCATACTGCCCTACACCTGTCGGCTCATTATTGCAAAGCTCTTAGGTCTGTACCCCCTTTATTAACTCATGAAAATACCCAGTTTTGTCCTCTTTTTATATTGCTAGGCGCTATTTGTTTAAAATATTCTCCATAATTATAGAGCCTCCTCTATGGTGCTGAGTGTGCGGTTTGGTTCCCTTAACAAAAAGATAAAATGGTCTGACCCCGGCTTGTGTTTCCAGTTCCCTTATCCTGTACCTAATCTGGATATAATCTGCAGGCTTGACAGCGACGACTGGTCTGGCTTGAGGGCAGGTCGGTGTGTGGTTCACGTGGCAGCAGCACCGGCCGTGATATATAACCGCACACGCAACGGCCAATAAATCTGCTTGAGGAAGTGTTACTGAAGAGGACGGACGGTTCTTTTTTCAAGCCATGGAATAGGATGGAAAGAGGTTGGAATAGTAGCACTGGCTGACTATAGGCAGAGATTAGCCCTAGCACTTCATGCCTTTATGCTCTTTACATAAATCACAATTAGCCTTGTCATCTTTCCCATAGTACTTGGCACGCACTCAAATTACTGATTTCCAGAAGGTTACTATAGTCTGATAGTGATTCTACTCTTTTAGGGCACGCTATTGTCAATAGGGTCAAGTGTTCAGTTTCACCCAATGGCCAGTGACTGACACACACACACACACACACACACACAAAGCGATATCGGTGGCAATGTACAAGCTTCAACAAAGTCCTCCTGAAAGCGGCAGCTCATTATACCTCCTAAAATGGGAAAAACAAAGAGCGTTAAATTGCATAGGGAAGGATTTTCTGGTAGTGAAAGGATTAACACACTTGGACTGATTCATAATTATTCAGCGGATCCCTTGTGAAGCACCACAGAATAATTGTGTGAGATAAGTGGATCTCCGCCTGCCCTGTTATTGGTCCACTACACCTCATCAGCTGTTACATAACTGCAATCAGTTTGTCATACTCGGAATGAAAAGGTTAAAAGAGTAAGGGATACGAGGCAGAGCTGGAAGAAGAAAAAGCTGACCGTAATTTCTCTAAAAGAATTTTACTCTATAATTGGCATGGAAACTTTAGCAATAACACTGACACTCAGGGGAAGAGAAATGATCCGTGTGTTACTGTGGAATGGGGGAGCAGTTTGTTGGGAGAACTGCGGTGCTTGTCTTTGCCACCACCACCACCACCACCACCACTACTACTACTACCAGCACGACCTCCACCATCACTGCTGCTACTACTACGACTTCTACTGCTACTTCTTCCACCACTACCATACCTATTACCACCACCACAACCAAAGCTGCTTACCAGTACTGCTAGCAAAACCACCACCACAACCAAAGCTGCTTACCAGTACTGCTAGCAAAACCACCACCACGACTACTACTACCACATCTACTACCACAAGAACCACACAGCACCACAGTAACACTACCGTTACCACAGTTAACTATATCCACCTCCACTGTACCGTACCGCCTTAATGACAACCACAATTACTCTCACAGATCGATTACTACTCGGTACTCTTATTGCCAATATATCACAAGGCCTTACCACAGCTTCAACTTTCACGACTATCACATGGACTACCACAACTACCACAGCACTTTTACTTCATACACTGCGACTGCTACCACCACAGTCATCTTTAACACAGCTACCACTGCCACACTTCACCACATCATCATAGCTACAACTACTGCCATTAATACACTGCACCACACACCAACATCAACACCATCACCATCACCACCACCACCATCACTAGCAGCACCATCACGGTAAAGGCACCACCATTACCACCACCGCCAGCAAAACAGCATCACCATCAGCATCACCATGGCAACGGCATTACCACTATCACCACCACCATCACTACCATCCCTTACAGGCGGGCACATACTTCCCATCGATTTGGACATTAGGACCTCGTGTGTGCCCAACGTTATACTTTCTGGAGGTAGAGGGGATATGAGGGACGTTTGTGCATCCAGCCAGATCGTCCGTCAGGGTTCATCAGTGCTGCCAAGGAAGTCTTACCACTCTCTCGGGACATGCAAGAGTTAAGATGTAATGTTTGTTTTTCATTAATTTTACAAAACAGGTCAGCTCTTGAACAACCTTCCTTTGTCTTTTCCATATCCGTGAATTGCAGTCTGTCAAATCAGTGGGTCTAAGATGATTCAAAATGTAACTCTCTCTCTCTCTCTCTCTCTCTCTCGCACTCTCTCTTACAGCTATTTCCTTCATCTCTGCTTTTTTCGCATCTTCCACGAAAAATTTTACGGAACATCTTAAAAGCCTAACTTTCTAAAACACTCCCGAGGTAAAAACCCAAGTTTACAACATCTTAGCCTCTACTTTACACTTCCCATATCATTTTTCCGCCTGCGTTCACGGGAGCATGTTACCGGCAGCTGTAAACTGGAGTGTGCTTTAGAGGGATAAGTAACTGCTCCCTCTCCACCATGAAAGGGCAAAATTATTCAAACTAAGAGGAACTAGCTGCCAGTTTTTGTAAGGATGAGGGAGAATGAAGGATGGCAATTGGGTACGGAAAGTGAGAAGTGAACGTCAGGCTAGGGCTGCAAGAGTATATCTGTCTATATCCTGAAGCCTTATTCCCGTTCGGGGTGGCCACAATAAAATCGCCTCCATGTCGCCCTGTTCCCTGCCATTTCGATGCCCTCCCCCAACTTACAACCCCCCCCTTCTCTCATACTCGTATACCTCTCGACTCCATCCCTCTGTCTCATCCTCGGTCTCCCCCTCTCTCTTCCCCCCTCCACCTCACTCACATACACTCTCCTCGTTAGTCTCTCACACTTTCCTCACCACATGCCTACACCACCTCAATGTATTTCTCTTCACGTTTTCCCTCACATGCACATTTACACCGCATTGCTCCTTCACTTCCTCATTTGTCAGTCTGTCTCTCCATGTAACTCCACATTCACGTCTTAAATAACTTATTTTCACTGCTGTCACTCTTGTCTTGTGTTCTTCTAACAAGGCCCAATTTTTACTTTCATTCCTTAGAGTGGGTATGACTTTACTAACATGCAGCGACTTTTTACACTTCCATGTTCTCTTTCCTATGTCTCATCACTGCTTTTGAAGAACCAGCTACCTTTCTTCACTGTTGAACCCTTTTAAGCTCATCATCCACTGAACTTCCATCATTGCTCACCACACTACCCAAGTACTTAAATGAACTCTCATTTTCCATCTCACTATCCAGTCTCATTGTGCATTCAGTGACTTCATGTCCCTCGACGGCCAGAACTTAACTCTTCCCTATATTCACCTTGATACCGTTTATTACAAACTCACCCAAACTCACTCAGCATGCACGGCAGTTCTATTCGTCTTCACATAACAATACAGAATTATCTGCAAACAACAAAACGAGAAGTTTCCAAACGTTGCCTTCTTTCATTAAGACCACCTCAGCGTCCACAATCGTACCTTTTATCTCTGTTATAACTCTATTCATATACAAAGTGAAGAACCAGGGAGTCATGACACATCACTGTTTCAATCCAACATTCAGATAGGAAAATTCATTCAGTTCACTATCCACACGCACTGCAGTCTTAGCGCCCTCATACATTCTCTTTACGCATTCAGGAGCTTCCTATTTTCTCCATATATATTTAATATTTTCCACTTTCCTTATCTATCCACTCTGTCACATGCAATTTCCAAATCCTTGAAGGCTGCCTACAACTTCTTCCCCTTCTCTGGAAATTTTCCACTAAACAACTTTTGGATGAATATGTGATCTACACGAACTCTTCCTTTCCTGAAACCTCACTGTTCTTCTCCAACTAATTTCTCTGTTATTTCCATGCGAGAGTCAGACCGAAAAAACCTTGGACGGGGTCATAGAGTGTGACATAAGGGATAAGGGACTGAACTGGGAGGTTGAAAGAGATCGGGCAGCGTAGAGACCCGTCATTAGGTGACCAAGGCCGACGTATGAAGGCATATTGGAACCTCTATAAACGATACAATACTACTCTCAGTTGTGGGATGCTGAGTGATCACATGTAACAGCTACTGAACTATAAATGAACGTCAAACATCAGGGGCTTCCTTCACGTTCGCGCTTTCAGTTTACTATTCTTTTGGAGTTGTGTTCTGGTGGCATTTATGACTTCACAGTGTCTTATAATAATCAGTTTATTATGCTCTATATACCTTAACATTATCTTTTATGCCACATGTTTTTAAAGTCATCAATGCCTTGGTAACTCAAGCTGCAGTATGGAAAGAAATGACAGAAAAACGGGAAATCTGGTTTCCCCAATCCACTTAAAAGACTTCTTATCCTCGTATTCTCAGCAGTTTAGGAGTCCCTAGAAATCTTTTCTTTACCAAGTTCGTTTCGCACGCGTTGGGTAACCCTTCCAGTAGCACACCGTCTTTGTCATTTTACTTTTGATGTTATTGGACGGTTTTACTTCGCTTCGGATAGACCTTACGAACTCAAGGAAGTTGGTACCAGCTTATGGCATTATAAAGTAAGGTAACCTTTTCCAATACGACGGAGTCGTTATATGAGTATTTTATATACTGTACTTGCTCTCTGAAGGGGATTTTATTCATCTTAAGATGATTTTACGGGTTCTATGGATTAAATACAGTTTTTAGTAACCCCTTCCTTGTCGCCGAGCTCCAAGATGAAATTTTAATGGAAAAATAGATATATACAAAGTCAACAGGTGCACTATACTGTCACACTCAGGAGCCTCTTCGCTAAGACGAGATATTACTTTGGTTAATTCTTCCTTCCACCAGGCGAATTATTCAGGTTAGAGGAGCCATTTTTAATTTGACCTTTCTATCCATAATCAGACGCCTTAATCCCGGGAAGGGTGTCCAGAAACTATTCGTCATAGGATCAGTCTGTTCTTCGCCATCAGGCTGACCTGTCTCCAACTCACCCTCAGCCCACTCATTCTTTTGTCTCACACTCGGTGTCCCCCTTCCCCTCTTCCCTTTCACTTTACTCTCATAAACTCTCCTATGCTGTATTTTGGCGGACCAAGCGGCGGATCGGATTCGAAGCTGGTCTACGGTGAAACCAAGCTACCCCGTTTTGGCGGACCAAAGGATACGAAGCTCGGCCCAATCCAAGGCTATAGAAACCAAGCGCGTCTTCGTATCTCACCGAAGCGTGATTGGGAGCAGTCTTGGTGGACAAACAAGAAGGAGAAGACTCTGGTGTAGCAATTCACAATGGCCATCAATGACAAGTAAATATATCATGAAATTATCCATACTTACATCTGGTTGCTGGTGACAAATACCAACGACATAATCATATAGAGGTTCAGTTGATATAATTAAAAGGGCAGACTGTGAATTGTGAATTGATATCACATCAAGCAGGTTAATTCTCGAGATATTTCCACTCTTGCAGGGGAATGAAAAACAATTTTGATTTGTAGAAACTCTCTGTGATGGTCTTGCCTAATGCAGGTCTGCTGTAATCTCTAGAATGAAAGTACAGGTAAGAATAGGCGAAACATTGTTATGGCTGGGTGGACGTCTAATGAAAACACCAAAAGTTTGGTAGATATAAAAAAGGACAGTCTATCATCGGAGGAAATAATACGTAAATTCCTAAACCTTCACTACCAAAAGTACCACATAGTCTAAACTGCATAAAATCACGCGGTGGTAAAATGAATACAGTATATAACACTGTTTGTTAGTGGAGCAATTAGCCTCTTGAATCCGGTGTTCTCACTCATTATTTAGTTCCTGCTTTCATGAAAAAAAAAAATCAGTGTAAAAAGGAAATTCTGAAGGCGAAGTCAGATGAAGCTCTCATTAAGCTGTTCAACACGAGAGGTGATTTGCAAACTGAATTAAATCGTGGAGCTAGCAACAATAAGAGAAAAAATCATCCTAAAGAAGTGGTAATTAAAAAGTAAAGAAACCAGCGTATTCAACAAAGGAAACGCTTGACCCCAACATCCCGATTTTTTGTTTTCCTTGCTACACCGAGACGATTGTATACAGCTTAGGGCAGATGCCTTACATCTAATTATATAATGGATATTGTCCTTAACATACTGACTAACAGCCATCCTTTCTAACCTAAATAAAAGCGTCTGGTGGTAATCTCAGCAAGCTAGTTAGGATGTCTCCAAGTTCACAAAACCCACATTTGTCATAAAACATCCCTACTAATATATCATCACACATTGTTTCCATCCCAGCCTATTACAGCTGGCATGCAGCACCCGTCAAGTCAAGTTACACATATCATCCCTTTTCTGTCTAACTGCCTAATGCAATAGTTAACTGGTTTCTTTTAATCTCTCGGGCATATAACTTGTCTACCCTGAGATTTTCTTCATTTTTCTGTATTTCTCACTGTCAACAAACCCCAGTATTTTTAACACAGTGTATCCAGGTATTTTTATTTGAACGGATGTCAATTTTGTCTTTTTCCAGTTTTCTCTACAAGGAAAATATCTTTGACCCTCAGCTTTGAGTTCTTAATATTAAAAGACGTGAATGAGGTAATATAGTAAAAGTATGACCAGTGGGTTTATGGAATGTAGTGTCGTTCAGGTGTCAAGGTGTGTGACTCGTGGGAAGACTGACACACTTCCCACATGACACCCCTCAATGCTTGTCTTTGCACGCGCTGTTTATTTCCATCCCTTTAGTCCATCATACTGTACCGATTCTTCTCTCACTCTTACGCCTGACTGCACTCTCCTCTCTCTCACTCCCCCCCCCCTCTTCTCTCTCTCTCCCTCTCTCTGATGGAATAATATCCCTCTTCGTATTCATGGATGCAGGCGTACTCAGCCATGGCATCGGTCCTCACAGTTTTCAAAAGGCTCAGTAGGCGGCCGTCTCAACGTTGCCTCTGTGTTCTGATGAGCCTTGTAGAGAAAATTAATGTTTTGCCAAATTTACATGTTAAGCTTCATAAATGGGATATAAGTCCAAACAAAAATTTAGTACATAGTATATGAGAGAGAGAGAGAGAGAGAGAGAGAGAGAGAGAGAGAGAGAGAGAGAGAGAGAGAGAGAGATCATATTTAGAGAAATGAGAAGGATTGGAGAGGACAGTGGGAGAGGACGGAGTTTTGAAGTAAACATGGTCATAGAAATGAGATCTATAGATAAAAAAATAAACAGGTAGACAGACAGAGTTTGGCTGAGAGTGGAAGGCTTACATTAATATACTGTAATATCTAGATACCAGTGTTCTGGGCTGACTTGACTCCCCTTCAGGCTGGCACAACATTACATGGTTGGTGTAATTAGCCATGAAGAGAGTTGCTTTGCCATATTTACGTGTGAGGTCACTGTAACATATGCTAGACATAGTGACTCTGTAGTCAGCAGCATATCTACTCATTATTTAGCGATAATTACCCGTCATGTAAGGAGATTCCCATGTTAACAAGAACAGTTAGAGACTGCAAACCTGCGCCAAGGCTGAAGTGCAAGCATTGCAGAAATGTTGAAATTCCCATTATCCCTTTAAAAAATTCCTGGATCCGGATGATGATCCAGATCATCACCCAAATCTCCGCCATACCCTCCTACCTCTCCAAAAAATATCAGCAAAATCTATTCTTAACTTTTTGAGTAATCCTGCTAACCGACAGACAAACAAATCAACGCCGGCAAAACATAGCCTCCATGGCGAAGGTAATTAGCAAGATATACAAGTCCCTCTCTTCACGTTATTGTTTGACACTTCCAGCATCTGGCCTAAAAACACCAGTACCACCGAGTTACTGAAGGACCAGTTATCTTATAGAAGTCAGTCCGGCTCCCAGCACCACACGGCAGCCTATGAGGTAATATCGCTGGTCTCACTGTCTGTCTTGAGTTTTTATTATCCCCGCCAAGATGATTAGGTTTTACCCCTTGATGGTTTGTTTGCTTGTCTGTTTGTTTATGTATGTTTGTATGTATGTTAGCATCATTACTTAAAACGTTAAGAACGGATTTTGATGAAATTTTGAGAAAGGGTTGGCCATAGACCAACGAAGGCATGATTAAATTTTGGGCTGGATCCGGGTCCGGATTCGGAGCAGCCCGCACAATATCTCCAAAAGTTCTCAATGAATTTGAATGAAATTTTGTGAAAAGGTGGGCCATGGACAAACAAAGGACTGATGAAATTTTGGGACGGATCCGGATCCGCATCATATATCCACGGGTCCGGATCCGAACCATATGTCCACGGATCCTGATCTGGATCCGGGATTACTCAAAAAGTCATGAACAGATTTTGATGATATTTTGTGGAAGGATGGGCCGGCCCATGGGCCAAGGAAGAAATTATCAAATTAGGGGGCTGAGCCGGATTCGCATCCGGAGTATCTCGCACAATAGCCCCAAAAGTTCTCAATGAATTTCAATGAAATTATGTGGAAAGGGGGACCATGGACCAAGAAAGAATTGAATAAATTTGGGGGCTGATCCGGATCCTATAACCACAGACCTGGGTCAGGATCCTTTTTAATGGCAATGGCATTGGTGGAGGTATGCGCTCTGTGAGTGCTTTCTGGTGTTATGCATGTTTTGATTTTTTTTTTTTTATTTGGTGGTTAACCTTTGAGAACATGTAGAGGAGGCTGAGGTCTAATGTGCTTGTTTCAGAAGAGGGTCATTGCTCTTCAGTTTTGCTTTAGATGCACGGTTTTAAAGATATTTTGTTTTTTTTACCTTTGCTAATTAATGAAATGTTCGTAATTTTGTGGTTAGCCTCTACAAGTGTGTAAAGGAGGTTCAGTTATCAATGGCTGGTTTCGTAAGGAGCTTGGCATCCCTTAGTTTTAGTCTTGGATGCCCAATTGTCAGAGTATATTTAAAGCATTAGGATGAGTAAGGTGTAAATTGTTGAGAATTTGGTGTTTCTTAGCAATGTGTAATGGAGGATGAAATCTAATGAATTGGAAAGGGTAGGCATGACACACTTTTGTTCCAGGACACAAGGTTTATGACGTCTTCATGTTTTATTTTTTCTCAAAATTAAAGCTTAGTTTTCGAAAGTTTTACTTTGAGTGGGTAAGCATAGATTTCAGTTTGAGATTTGGTGAAATAGGTCTGTAAATAGACGGATTTGTGGTCAGCGGTAAAAAGTTTATTGATAGATGGTTAGATCCAGATATTATAGAGCATATTTGACTGGAGAGTGGATGGATGAATGAACGAGCAGATACACAATCACATGGGCAGTGACAGGATCCACCAGTTCCATGTTGTGAGGCAGGGAGATGCCAAACTTCCATAGAATAACCCCTCTCTCGTGAGTTTGATGTTAAGCTGAACTGCTTTTTGACGGAACCTCATTAATTTATTTTCTTTCCATTATATTTTAATTTCGTTTCCCATATACTGAGACTTACCTCCAGAGAAGACCTGGTTCTGCCCGAGAGAAAACTCATGAGGATCTTATTATAACTGAATTTTCCGTATAATAATAATAATAATAATAATAATAATAATAATGATAATAATAATAATAATAATAATAATAATAATAATAATTATTATTATTATTTAGTTATCAATCCTGCAAAGTAGGGTGGTATCATTTTAAGCAGCCCGCCCTGTACCGTTGCGCTAAACTCATGTTGTGTGTGTGTGTGTGTGTGTGTGTGTGTGTGTGTGTGTGTGTGTGTGTGTGTGTGTGTGTGTGTTTCAGATGGAACGAAGTACCTGTGATATGATCTTTGTTGCCTGACAGATACAAGAGAAATAACACGAGCAGAACCGTGGGTTATAGATTGCATTCATCGATCTTGCAAAAGCATTTGACACTGTCAACAGAAAACTATTGTGGAATGCTTCGTGGTACCATCACGAAGAGCCAGCATGACAACATAAATGTTCGTGTGTTCATTTGTGGGAGCAAATTCGAACCCTTCAACGTGGACGTGGGCATAAATCAAGGACGTGTCCAGGCTCGTCATTTTCAACAACTACTGTATCTCTCTGCAGTCACCCTTCTAAGTCAGCACCGTATGAACCCTGATGATGATTTGGGTATGCAGTTTCCATGTTTTCTGCGAATGCACAGGAAGAAACTGCAGATCTACTTTATTATTATTATTGTTATTATTATTATTATTATTATTATTATTATTATTATTATTATTATTATTATTTTCTAATTCCAGCTACTCTGTAATAGACACTTTCCTGGAAATATGTCTCCCTAAATTTCAGAATTTTTTCTTCCATCCCATACAAATGAAACTGGTATTTAATAGAGAGAATGTAAAACTTTTTTTTCTTTCTCTGAAAAATTCCTATGTTCAGGACATTGTTGCGGCAAAACTCTTGCTCATCTCGGCCAAAGAGATGAGCAGTCAAATATTTCATCACATCCTTTATACGCTTGTATGACAATAAAATTAACTGGATTTTTTTTTTTTTTTTTTTTTTTACATTACACGAGATGTATATTTTCTGTAAGTTTCAGTTAGTGGGTTAAATAGATCTTTCTCCGACGGTCAGACAGGCAACACTGGGGCTTTTTTAGTCTGGCAAAGTTCATAACTTGTATAATAAAACCTACTGTTTTTCTTTTTCTTAATATGTTTTGCTCTTATCTCGCCAGATTTATATGAAATCTAACGATATTTTAAAGTTATCTAGCGAGGTTTGCATTTTTGTTTTTTCACCTGGATTTGTTTTATCGAGATTTATACTGTAGGTTATTGAGCAAGATTAAAATATTGTTTGGCGAAATTTGTTTCTTGGCAAAATTTGCACATTATTTAGCAATAATTATCAAGACCTCAATGTTCTTTAGCGAGGTTCATACATTACTTAGCAAAATTGATTAATAACACATCCGAGCAACACAATGTAAATCAATGTTTTAATATTGTATTTGGTGTGATTTAAGTGTGACGACATGGTAAGTAAACATGGAGGAATTTTACCAATATACTGAATTTGTGAGAATGATCAGGATTTGAGAGAAAGTGAGAGAAACAGAAATGAGGACCAAGATTACAAAGCAAGTGACATGAGCCTCATTCGCCTTCACAGTTTCCTTTGTTTAAAAATAACCTTCCGATCACCGTACCAGAACTAGAACTTGTAATTTATGTAGAGGTGGTTACTATTAAATCCCATTGTACAATCTTTTTATTATTCAATTGATTCCGGACATCAGCTAGGTTACCGTCCGCCTACGAGACCCCCAACAGAGAGCATATCTCCTGCAGCCATCACACATCACCTGGCATATAATAGCAAGATATACAGAATGGTCTATACATTGTCGATCTCTTGCAACAAGCTGGATAGTTCTTGTACTGTATAGAAAACTCAGTCAGATTTTCCGTATCTACCCTGCCTCAGTTTTCATTTTCTATAACCAATTTTACGCTCTATGGTCTTCGCCTTTTTAGATTAATTGACTGCAAGGATCTTTGAAACTTGCATCATTTTGTATTTCCTATAACCTTTTTTATGCTGTATAATCTTTGCTCTTTTATAATCACTGAATGAATGTACATTGCTATTTTCACGAAGCAAACAAAATGTCTGTACTAGCCACACCAGCAGACTCAGCATTCCCATGAACACAAGAGGCAAGAGACAGAAAGAATAACGCAAGGACCATCTTCTACATCCTGGCAAAGTCACATGGGTCATTATTCTTGTGGGGTAAGGAAGCTCCCTAACACCCTTTCCTGAGCGATTTTCTTCGATATGGCTGGTTAATATCCTTTTGTGTGTTATTCAGGCAAAGATGGTGAGATTTGAATTATTTAAGTAACATACTTGGATGGCAAGGGGTAATAAGCTAAACAAAGCACTTACGTAGAGGTGTTAGAAGCTTTCTTAACGGACGAGAATGCCGGTCCTTCTCTTATGTTTCACCCTATATAACTTTCTTTGACTTAAACAGCTGCGTCAACTGCTTCCTTTACTGTCTCACGTTCCTACTGCGAAAATAAATTAGTACAGTCAACTCTGTCTGTCTGTCTGTCTGTCTCTCTCTCTCTCTCTCTCTCTCTCTCTCTCTCTCCTCGTTAGAAGGCCACAGACACCATACCCAAGATGTGAATGGAATTTTGTTTAACCCTTTCAGTACTATATTCTCTTGTATAAATTAATATTGTTTCTACTGGAAGATTTATTCAACTTGTGGGAGTCCAAATTTTATCGAAAGGTAAATGAAGGTAATATCTAACCCCTCCCTTTCGAAATGCCGCACCTAATTTCCATAAAATAATGTGGAGATTACAGGAATCCTCCTAGCTAATGTTATTCCAGATTTAGAGAACAAAGGTAAGTTCTCAGTATCTGAATATAAACTGTGAACCTTTTGGCGACTATAAGTCTGGCTCACTGCACTGTTGCTGACTGCCATGTGTGATCAATACAGGCTGATAAAACCAACTATTCATATGTATTTCATAAGTGTCCGTCAGAAAGTGTGGGTATGTTTTCCTCTTCGAGATTGTAACTACAAGAATCATCATCATCATCATCATCCGGACCTTCTTTCCCACCCTAGGGCAGGGTGAGGAAACTACAAGAATTTGGCCATTAAAATATAACCTCTCATTTTTTTTTTTTTTTTAATTTCCATGAAAAAGTTAGTCAACAAAGATATAATTACGCTGAAGCGATACAGAGAAGGGAGGTGTAGTACCATGCATCTATTTCTTGTACCATTAAAAATGAAATATCCTGGTTGTTAGAAAACCAACGGCTGGAGGTAAATGAAGATTTCGCGATGTTGTAATGTCATCAAAGGAGGTAGGATGGTCATCTACTTTTAGATATGCATGACTGTGATAGCCTAGTCTTGGGCCACTACATTTCGAGAGAGGTACTGTAATATGGGTTACTTGTTACCATTTTTCTTTAGTTACTCTTAGGGTTACTTGTTATCTTTTTTTTAGTTCCTCTTAGGGTTACTTGTTATCTTTTTTTTAGTTCCTCTTAGGGTTACTTTTTATCTTTTTTTAAGTTACTCGTAGACACTTGTTTTCAAAAACCTCTTCTTTCATCCCCATATGACTGGTAATCCAAAAAATATATGTGTATGATGGAAATACATACAAGGTGAAAGATGTCAGGTTCACAGTCCATGTAGAAAATGTAGAAAAATAATAATAATAATCTGCCATCTTTCTGTCCATAAATGTAATTTTTAAGCCTAATTTGACAATCTCTGTAACTCCAGTACATACACAAGTGCTGTCTTATAAAACAATGTACTCAGTAATTTATATATGCACACACATTTCTCAGTGAAATGCATGTGTTTTTGCTGAGGAGCCTGAATGAACCTTTCCTGAAAATTGCCCTCCACTAGTTTTCGAGACCCGAAACGAGTCAGGTCGATTGTCGAAACTTTTTCTCTTATCGCGCCCCTGGCCGAAGTAGAAACAACTGGTATATTCTCCACTTTCTCTTTATTGCCTGCCTTAATCGCGTCTGAGCATGTCTGTGTGTTTATCTGGTTGTTCCCAAAATATCTCAATATCAAGAGGGCAAATTGTATCCAAACTTTGCGGGCAGTATCCTGGAATGTATGGCTTGTCTGTTAATTATTTTGGCAAAACTGTGATGATATGCCACCTAGTGCCAGATGATTTTGCTAGGAAAAATACCATCTAGGGTTTCCTTTTACCTTGCCATTATTCACCATTTTCTCTCACACTCTTAACGAAGAGAATGGCTATTTATAAAGTACAAAAAAATTCTTCAAAGGCCTGATGTACTCAATGACCTTCACGAACACAACGTCCCTGACTTCAGACTTCTGAATGCTAGCGTGATATTTAACTAAGTAAGAGTAAACAATTAAACCCATAGACTTTTTTCGATTATGGCGAAGCTGCGATGATATGCCTCCAATTGCCAGATGATTAATGACCTAGTATTTTTATTGACGGTGGGTGACACGCATACGTGGGCGAATGCTTTAGTTTTCATATTCCTAATAGGTTATTCTGTTCTTCACACAATATGCTGAATAACGGCATTCATATACAAAGGTAAATGTTGTTGTGCCTAGTTTGAACAGGTTTGGCATGGTTGGGCGACTCTGTTACACACGTTGATGTTTTTTTTTTTCCTGTTTTTTTGTTGGTCCTGAAGGCACAAAACGCCGAGGAACACCACTTTTATCAGTCGAGAAGTGACCAGCCGCCAACGAATGATTAACTCACGGGTATATGTAAGGACTTAAAATAATGGATGCTATAAGCTTGTAGAAGTATTCGTTTGAGTTGCTACATCTGTAACTCTGTAGGCTACACCTCACTGAGGGACTTTGACATAGTTCGAATAACAGAAAACTTCTGTATCCATCCAAGAAAGGGCTTGGATAGACGTCACGAGGATAAGTAGGACGAACGCGCTACCAAGTAGACCACTGGAGGCTCTCCTCAGTTTTGAAAGAGCTACTGTTTCTTAGGAGACAAAGTAATCCTATGCAACAACCCTACAATATTGTCCATCTTGAGTCAGAAAACACAATTAATTTGTCGATAATTGGAGTGAAATGACTGCATCCCTGGCTGGAAAAATTACTTTCCAAATTGGAGACGAGATCTGATATTATGAATCCACAAACTAATAACTACCGTATGTATTGAATGTGAAGGAAAAAAAAAAATCAGGACAGGGATGAAATTTCCTAATACAGTTAAGGTTATTTCCTACTCGTAACGACGATGTACTTTCAAGTGATGGCCCAGGGACATGAGGGTAGGGGGTATACACTCTTTTTGTGCGTCCTGAAAGAAAATGAAAATTCACTGCAAACTGATATATTACTCGAGGATATGATTAAAAATACCAAGCTCAGTAAAACCAAGAGTATTGTTGCAAGTACAACAATTAAGATTATACCAGCCACTTATTACAAGCAGAAATGGTCCTATGCACGGGTCATGATGGTACCCCCATTACAATTACTGCTTTAGTCTCAGAGCTTTATAATGATTAAGTTGTGATGTAAAGTGTGCAGTGCTGGTTGTAATGTACCGTATACCTCTTATAAGTGTTCCATGATTATGGATGAAAATATGAATCTAAAAGTTGGTATTGGTGATAATGATGATAATGATGTTGATGATTATGGTTTCCATTACACACATTGCAGATTCGAAGGTTTCTTACACTTAACAAAAGTGTAATTATGCCCCATTTTGTAGGTTTTCCAATTAATTCCATCCCTTTCTTTGGAAATGTATTCCCATAAATTCTAGTAATTTTTCTCTGGAAAAATTTTAAGTACTTTACATTATAGACTTCCAGAGGAGTGTGCTGTACTCCAGGAGGCAGTGGATTCTTAGGTAAATCAATTTACGGTAGAATGACTAACTCCTCAAAAACGGGACAAATGTAAGATTCCTGGTAGACACAGACTCCTACAGAAATATCATATACTCCACTCTGCAGCCATTCAAGCTTTCCTTTAACGTTAGTAAAGCCCCGTAGACTCTAGTCCTATTTCTTCAGTATCAGCCAAGGATAGTCGACATTTATGAAAGTAACAGACACACAAAACACACAGAACACGGAAACAGTGTGATTCTAATTCTCTTTAATCCATTCTTTAGGATATAGGTAGCCAAATAGATAAGCACTGTAATGACATCGTTAGGTTAAAGCACACTCATCTGTGTGTGGTTCGAACCCTCCACGCCACGGCGTGTCTAAAAGATGTGTTCTCATCGCGTAATTATGACGTTTTTCCTTCGAGATCCACACACACACACACACACACACACACACACACACACACACACACACACACACACACACACACACACACACACACACACACACACACACCAGTCTACTGTAGTGAGGGTGGTAGTGAATTAATGCAACTTGTCAACCACTGTAACCACAAGGGCTTAAATGCATTACCACACACACTGTAACAGTTCAAAGGGCGGTGATCTGAAAGGAAAACTGTCATAATAAAGTATACATGACGGCCACACACCATTACCTCCCCAAACGAAGATGTATGAGGTTCTGTATTCACCTATGTTTGTCCGTCTGTTTGTTTGCTTGTTCACAAGATGGCGCAAAAAGTTATTGGATTTCAATGACATTTTGTTTTATATGTGTCACGTGCCAAGGGACAGTTGATTTTCTTACTTTGTGTGTGTGTGTGTGTGTGTGTGTGTGTGTGTGTGTGTGTGTGTGTGTGTGTGCATACTGAGAGAGAGAGAGAGACAGAGACAGAGAGAGAGAGAGAGACAGACAGACAGACAGACAGACAGACAGAGACAAGACAGACAGACAGAAAGACAAACAGACAGACAGACAGAAAGACAGAAAGACAGACAGTCAGAGAGAGAGTTCTCCCTCTCAAAATAGGGAAAACCTGCTTTTGATACTAACCAGGATAGAGATTCGTAGAAACGTATGATATGTCCCACTTTCCAAACTTAATGGCGCCAACATATACCGAGATGTATTTCGTATGCTTCAGGTGGTGTGATAACAGGCATGGAAATAGATCTTGGAGCTTGCCCATTGCCTGGCGCCGCCATCTCTTCGTACAGTCACCAATCTTCTCCCTACATTCTTCCCACATTTTCCTCTCCGTTCATATATTTTGTCCAATTTCCGTTACCTTTTCTACATCTTTCTCCTCCCCACCCACCCCCCCTTTTTTTTTTGCAAGATTGCTGCACATTTCCCTTCTACTTTTGGTTCACATTTCCATTTTACTCATCATTTCTGCAAGCTCTCTATGTATGCCTTCTTTCCTCCAGTTTATATTTTTCCCCTCTTCTAACCACATTTTGCTTTTTCATATGTCATCTGTCTACCTTTTCTTTCCCAATCTGCTTCACTTCGCCTCAGATATTCCTGGCCTTTTCCCCACATTATGCCAGTCCTTCTGTCACTTCTTATGTGTTATATCTCTCCCCAGATGCATAACATTCCTTTACCCCTATTCCATGGTTTTCCCACTTCCCCCTCACTGTCTCCCACGTTTTCTCCATGTAAAGTTGCAAATAAGCCTACCTGTCATTATCCAATCTTAACCTAGCCTAACCCACCCTATCCCTTCCTCATATTTCCCTGTTTATTATCGATTTTCTTTTCTTTTTTCTTACCCTTTTCCACACCTTTTGCCCCACACTAAACCAAATTTCTACCCATCTTTACATAATTTTTCCCTATTTTTCCACACCTCTTTCCAGTTATCCTGCTGTTCCCGCCACTCCCCATTTTTTCCCTGCTTGTCCTACATCTTTTCCGTTGGTCTCGACCAATTTCTCCTCCCAAAGTGCACCAAAGTGGTTGAAACAAGAGGGAAAGAGTTGTACTTACTTTGAAACACAAAAGAGAAATACAGCTTGTAACAAGTTGAGTGGTGTTTGGTGGGCTGGTGGTGGACTTACTGGGTCAGTGGGTTGTCACTGGATTATACCATGGAATCTCCTCTGAACACCAGAAATGTATGATTGATGAGTACCTTACTGTTCTCTTGTACATTGTGATATATGTATATTATGTGATATTACATGTACACCCGAAAGCACTAATTTCTCCCCCACTGGTAGCCGGAGTCGTGGCCAGTGAGCGACCAAGCGATAGAAGTTAGAACACCCCACACCCTCGGCCCCTCCCCAAAGCCCGGTGTAAAAGTCGCTGGATAGATGTGAAACGGCCAACGCTGGTGATGTTACTGTGTGGTATGATTGTTTATACAGACAATAAGAACCAGTAGGGGTAAGTATATAAAGGTATCTAATGTGTAATACTGTGCTGTTATCCACAACATATGAGAAAGGCAAGAAAGTGAAAGAAGACCTACAATGTATTATGTGTTACTCTCTATTTACTTACTTCCTATATTATAATGTTACAGATTAGTATTGTATGGTGAACAACATCTGTCGAAAGATATGATACCTTTTCTCATACATTCTCGCTCCCACCTCCAGCGCCCTTCTCTCTGAGTTCGTCTCCAACAAAAGCCTCTCTCATCCTCTCGTCCGCCACTCCCACCCATTGTTAACCAACGTAAACAAAGATACAGATGAAGTGATCCATCAGGTATTGATCATATTGATATTGGCATAATCATCTGTATTAAGCACCAACAAATCAGTAACATACAATACTTTGATTTCCCTGCCAACTATAGCATCCTGTTGTAAGCTGTTATAGGACATACACACTGCAAGTTGGACCTTGTGTTACAAGGACACACGGATGTTTATCGTTAACACAGGTTGTGTGTGGTTTTGGACGTCCACATTTATATTAACGTGGCAATTTAAGCCTTATATTATAAACATAAGATTAATGTTCCTGTCGTTACTGCATTAGCCAAACGAATCAGGGATTGGCTCTGACGAACCATAAACTCGCTGCTTTAGCGAAAATATTCGGACCTCTTTTCGCAACAGTGACACAATGTCATTATGTTTACGACTGAATGTGGGTCAGTCGTATACATAATGACATTGTGTCACTGTTGTGACAAGAGGTCGGAATATTTTCGTTTAAGCAGAGAGTTTGTGGTTCGTCAGAACCGATCCCTAATTCGTTTCGTTCATCCAATAATGACAGGAACATAAACCTTACGTGTTTATAATGTAAGGCTTAAATTGCCACGATAATATGAATTAATGGAAGTCCAAAACCAAATATTAACCTGTGCTAACGATAAACATCCGTATGTCCTTGTAACACAAGGTCCAACTTGCAGTGCGTATGTCATATAACCGCTTACAACAGGATGAAATAGTTGGCAGGTATGTCGGAATACTGTATGTTATTGATTTGTTGGTGCTTCATACAGAGGATAATGCCATTATCAATATGATCAATACCTGATGGATCAGTTCATCTGTATCTTCGTTTGTGTTGGTTAACAATGGGTGGGAGTGGTGGACGAGAGGATGAGAGAGGCTTCTGGTGGAGACAAACCCAGAAAGAAGGGGGGTGGAGGTGGAAGCGAGAATGTATGAGAAAAGACATCATATCTTTCGACAGATGCTGTTCACTACTATGCTTATTTGTAACATTACAATATAGGACGCAAGTAAATAGACAATAACATATACATTGTAGGTCTTCTTTCATTTTCGTGCCTTTCTCATATGTTGTGGGTAACAGCACAGTATTACCCATTAGTACCCCTACTGGGTCTGATTGTATGTACAGACAATCATGATGCATTGTAACAACATCAGCTTTGGCCGTGACACATCTATCCAACAACACTTACACTTGGGGTGGGGTAGGGGCGGTGGGAGTGGGGTGTTCGATCGCCAGGTAATTCACTGGCCTCGACTCCGGATACAAAAGGCGGGGGGAGGGGGGGGGGAGAAATGAGTGTTTTCGGGTGTACAACTTCTATGATAATGTGGGTGTATTTTCGTAAGTACAGGTACGTACAGTGCTGTATATTATTTTTGTAAGCGTAAATCTGATTAATCGAAGTTTTGAAGGCCCCATGAATATCGTATAATCAAGACTCTACTGTATTAAAAAATGAGAAGTCTTGTTTGTTATAATCCCGTCAGGCGAAATCAGCGATTCCTCTTGGATCTATAATGTGTGGCAATATCATACTGGTTCTCCAAGTATCAGGTTGTTGACCAAAGTAAAGGTTCCTTGTCTAAGTCCATTGTTGTTTTAACTCATGAAGACATCATTGCCAATCGTGAGAAGAAATACGTACATTAATTGTTCTTCCTTCCTTTACATTTACATCTCTAAGAACCATTCCGATGTTACAATATGTCTAGAGTACTCATCAAAGATATTTTGGAAAACTGCATAATTTTTTTTTCATCCCCCTTCAGATATATAAAAATACAAGAAAACAAAGACTAAAAAACATGAAAATTTAAAACAGCGGTGAACTTTCCCATTTGTCGGTAAAAATTAACAACTCACACACACACACACACACACACACACACACACACACACACACAGAATAAAAAAAATCCGATTCCGATTTGATTATCCACGGCTGAAACACTCCGAAACTGTCGAGAGAAAGAATGTCGCCTGTCAAAACATCAAAGTGTAAGCCAATAAAAAAAAGATTCGCTGCCTTTGCTGGAATATCTGCATTTTTGTATGCGCGCACTCCGCTGCCTTTTCCTGGAACTATTGTGTGTGTGTGTGTGTGTGTGTGTGTGTGTGTGTGTGTGTGTGTGTGTGTGTCCTCAGGAATCATGTGCAAGACGAACGTGGTGAAAATTATTGTATGTAAGTATGTATGTACGCACACTATGTGTACGGATGAAGAGAATCTACATCATTCTTCTTAACTGCGTGTTAGTGTGTGGCGGGAATTCGGGGAAGCAGACGTACTTTGTTGGAGTTATCAAATCACATGCATATCCATATTTAACCTGTGGTCTGCATTAAGGGGGATGGAAAGCAGGTTCTGCGGTGCACCACTATTGTCAATTTAACCTGCACTTAAAAGAATCTTTATTACACAGTCGTCTTGGATGTAGCATTACACACCTGTCCATGATATATTTTTTGTTCATCTGCCTATAATTACGAAGTTACTGTGGTAGGAATTATTCCAGTTGGTGGGAAAGCAGCAGCTATACGAGAACGAGCAGGACTACTTTTGCCAAAGTCTCAGTGAGTTGCCATTTAGTCTAAAAAAGCCAGATTCTCAGTGGATGTGATACTTTTCTTACTAGTCCCCTACAGGTCAAACCAGTCGGGGACAATAGGTTTGCGCGATTGTGTCAGTATGTCAGCATGTCATTACGTTCGTCCACAGTTTCGTGTGCGCTCCGTAACTTCCAAGTGCATCAATAGATGTTGATATAACTTCACACAATTGATCCCCATCCCATGACGATGTGTCGTGCGCAACAACCAGCCATCTACTTCCAAGGTTAAGGTCACACTTGGGACTCAAACAAGGTCAGGTGCTGTCAAACTTAACAGCCATACCTACACTCTCGTCCTCTCGGTAACTGTCATATGCATGAATGCCAAGGTCAAGGTCTTTACATAACCATATTGTGTACACAGTACACGCATATTATTGCTATCATACCCATATTGTATACACGGTACACACTATGGTTCTCATCCTGTAGGGGACTTTGTACTGCAAGGCAATACTTCATTCATTATTTTATTTTAGGCTTCCCTCTCCTATCTTAATCACTGTCAGCCATACATTGGGTTTTATTTATTTATTTATTATTTTTTAGACAGGTTTCAGCCTTCCTTGGCTGCTAACGCCACAGTAAATGAGTCAGGAAGTCTATGAATAGCGTTCATGGCAGCTACTGTTATTACGTTTGTGGGCTCAGTACATTAGGTGGGGATGAGAGATGATAGATAGCCTAGTAGCTCACAAAAACTGTGTGACGCTGACTTTATGAGAAAGTCCATGGTGCATTGTTATAAACCCCGCTCATAAGAAGTATGTCACATGCCCCTGCGATTTCACGCATGTGGGGAAAATTACACATCATCGGTTAACTCCCGTATGAAAGCTGCAGCTAATTCTGGCTATACATAACTCATCCAACCAAAAATGTCTCACATAGGTAAATTAAGTGGCCTGGGATGATCAGAAGTAAAACGTCAGAGGTCTCTGCACTACATTAAAAAAAAAAAGTATTTCTAGTAACAAGGATACATTTTCGCTGAACGAAACAAGAGAGAGGGTAGGCACTTCCCATGCATCTTAGCCTTTTTTTTAAGAAGAGTGACACGTAACCAACATAACTATTTAAAATGCAGAGAGAGAGAGAGAGAGAGAGAGAGAGAGAGAGAGAGAGAGAGAGAGAGAGAGAGAGAGAGAGGTGCATTCCTTACCCTTCTTTGCAAGACCCTATAAACAAAACCAAATTCCATGTGAGAGGCAAAGGATAGCAGGACAGACCTCCACACAGAAGCTCTTTGAAAGTTATTGATCTTGAGAAATATTTAGCTTTCAAGACAATGAAGAGAGGAAAGAATGAAAGACAGTGATATGTTTTCTTCAGGATGAGGCTACACTTGCTCCAAACATGTGATGGACAAGAGGAAAAGAGGTCCAAGGTCCATCCAAAGCTCAGACTCGGATGTTGCAGCGGCTCAAACCCGGTCCTTCGCTTCATCTTGTGGACCATATATTTCAGGCAAGTGTGGCCGTACTCCAACCAATCCACTGCATTGATATATATTTTTTCTATATTCTTGCTACAGCCAGACTGTTTTAATTAGCTAACTGAATCACACAAGTCTAGGAGTTCTTATACTGTCTTCATTAACACTCGTCGACGGGGCAACTTTAGTGTTCTATTCCTGCCAATGTAGGACAGTCAATTTAGCAGAGAGTGAGTCACAGGAGCCTGCCTCTAAGTCTGGCACAGTTCCATTAACACTCTCCATCTAACACAAAATTATTGTATTCAATTGACAATGATTCATTGCAGCCTGAGGGTCTTATGGATTGAGGTAATTGTTTCGGGATAAGATGTTGATAACTACAAAACACAGATCTTAATAATTAACAGTATTTCTCTAGTCACCCATTATACTGATCCACAGTGTGTTCGTCCACCACCTTAATATATCAGTCCCATCCTTGGATACATAAGGGTTATATTCAAGCTGCCACAGCAGGTTTTGCAGATCCTTGATCATAACGGTTCCTTGCGTAGATTACACCTCAGTATTCTTTTTCATGCGATTTACATACTTATTTTACAGAGTCAGTTTTCTTCACTAAAGTTCAAAATAAAATACCTGGTATATGAAAAAGACAAAGTAAATCGCTGTGGAAGAGGCTATACGGAATCCTCAAAGCTAACCAGAAACACGGTCTCTATACATACTAACGCTGTTGGTTTTATAGCCACCACATATTCTTGATAAACCATCATTTTATTTTTCGAAGTTCCAGTCTTCTCCTAGAATACGACCCAGATAATTCGATCGATGTTTTATCAGCATCCCTAACGTACTGCTGGGTGAATTAAGACAAAGGAAAAACTTTTCCCCAAATACCGATCGACTCTTGATTCAACGCTATTTTTTTTTTTTTTTGAGAGGAAGAAGGAACCAAAGGCCATGAGCCTGCAATAACAGTTCCCTCCAAGAGAAAAACAAAATACAAGAGAGAGTCAAATTCAAGATCCGATCATTTCGAGATGCCTGGACACACTGCGTTTGAAAGACTGGAGATCATAAGATGCAGGAAATACAGACAAAGGGAGACAGTTCCAGAGTTGACCTGTTGCATATATAAAGGACTGGGAGTAACGGTTAACTCTTTCATTAGAGACTTAGACAGAAAAGGGATGAGAGTTTACTGCTAGGCGGGTGCTACGCGCCCGTCGTAGAGGGTGAGGAATGCATGCAGACAGTTCAGAGGTGGAGGAATGCATGCAGACCATTGAAGTAGCGATAGAAAAGAGATAAAGATGCAACAGTGCGGCAAAGAGACAGAGGTTGAAGGGAGTCAGTAAGAGGAGGAGAGATAATGAGACGAAAAGCCTTTGACTCCATCCTATTGACAAGAGCTGTATGTGGGGAGCCTCCCCACACATGAGAGTTGTACTCCACACAAGTGCGGATAAAACCCGTGTATAGAGTCAACAATTGTGCAGGGGTAAAGAAGGAACGGAGTCGGCTTAGCACACCTAATCTCTTCGAAGCAGATTTTACAAGAGATGTAATATGATCCTTCCAAGATAAGTCCCGAGTAAATGAAACCCTAAGCATGATGCTTGGATTAAGCTGAATATTATTAAACATTAGTGAGTATACCTTTGGAAGATTTTCTCCAGTTGATAGGTGTAAAAACTGAGTCTTAGATGCATTAAAAACAACCAGATTATTTTTACCCCGGTCAGAGATACGAACCAAGTCAGACATTAGGTGTGCCATAGCCTCATCCCTTGTTTGTTGAAGTAACTGCTGAGATGGGCGTTGCGGGAACCAAATGGAAAGGTGAAGGGTGGAGTCATCAGCATATGAGTGGATAGGGTTAGATGTACACCTTAGAAGGTCATTGATGAATAATAGGAAGAGAGTTCGTGATAGAACAGAGCCCTGAGGAACACCACTGTTGATGGATCTAGGAAGAGAACAATGGCCGTCTACAACAGTGGCTATAGAACGACCAGAAAGGAAGCTAGCGATGAAGGCACAGATAGAATGATAGAAACCGTAAGAGGGCAGTTTGGAAATTAAAGATTTATGCCAGACTCGATCGAAAGCCTTTGAGATGTCAAGTGCAATGACAAAGCTTTCGCCAAAGTCTCGAAAGGAGGATGACCAGGAGTCTGAAATGTAGGTGAGAAGATCGCAAGTGGAGCGTTCCTGACGGAATCCATACTGACGATCAGAAAGAAGGTTGTGATAGGAAAAATGCCTTGAAATTTTTCTATTAAGAATGGACTCGAAAACGTTTGAAATACAGGATGTTAAAGCAATTGGACGATAGTTAGAGGGTTGGGAATGGTCACGCTTCTTTGGGACTGGCTGAATGAGAGCAAACTTCCAGCAAGAAGGAAAGGTACAAGTTGACAGACAAAGGCGAAAGAGTTTACCTAGGCAGGGTGTAAGCACAGAAGCACAGTTCTTGAGAACAACAGGAGGGACTCCATCAGGCCCATATGCCTTGTTACTACTGAGGCCAGTGATGGCAGAAAATACATCAGGTGAAGAAATTTTAATGTCAGCCATGAGGAAGTCAGAGGGGGGAAGTCATGGAGGAACAGCACCGGAATCGTCTAAGGTGGAATTGGAGAAGAAAGTCTGAATGAAGAGATCTGCTTTATCAGTAGAGGAAATAGCGCAGAACCATCAGAGTAGAAAAGAGGAGAGAAGGATGATGAGGTAAAGTTGTTAGAAAGGTTTTTGACATGGTGCCAGAAGGAGTGGGACGAATTCGAGTTGGAGAGTTGAGAGCATTTAGAATGGATGAAATTATTTTTAGCAGAGCGAAGAACAGACTTAGGATGATTCTGGGCAGAGACGTAAAGATGATGTGATTCAGGGGTGGGTTGGCTCCGGTACCTTTTGTAGGCCTTCTTGTTGCGGACAACATTAGATCAAGCGTGATTAAACCAAGGCTTTCTTGCGTTACACAAAGGATACGAGAAAGGAATGTATGCTTCCATGCCCGAGAGAATAACCTCCGTATTGCGTAAGACACACTCAGATGGCTCCCAGCCATGGAAGCAACAATCATTCCAGGGAAAATCAAAGAAGTACTGCCTGAGGGCCTCCCAATCTGCGGCTCCAAAGTGCCACAGACAACGTTTCTTTGGAGGGTCCACAGGCTGTACCGGAGTGATAGGACAGGTTAATGTGATAAGGTTGTGATCGGAGGAGCCCAACAGAGAGAAAAGATTAACAGTGTAAGCAGAAGGATTAGTTGTAAGGAAGAGGTCAAGTATATTGGAGCTTTCTCCAAGGCGGTCTGGGATATGGGTAGGGTGCTACAAGCTGCTGTAGGTCATTAAGGATAGAAAAGATGTAGGCTTGTTCACCAGGTGGATCAGTGAAAGGAGAGGAGAGCCAAAGGTGGTGGTGAACATTGAAATCTCCTAAAATGGAGATTTCAGAGAAGGGAGAAATGGATAGAATGTGTTCCATCGTAGAAGTAAGACAGTCGAAGAATTTTTGATAGTCAGTGGAATTAGGGGATAAGTAAACAGCTCAGACATATTTAGTCAGAAAATGACAGGAAAGGCGAAGCCAGAGTGTAGTGAATTCAGAAGAATCCAGATCTGGAACACGAGAGCAAGATAAGTCGTTGTGTATATATACACAGCATCCTCCTTTGGCTTTGAAATGAGTATAGAGAAAGTAGGAGGATACAGAAAAGGGTTTGCTGTCAGTTGCCTCAGACAGCTGAGTCTAAGTTAAAAAGAAAATATGAGGTTTAGAGGAGGAGAGGTGGTGCTCAGCAGAGCGAAAGTTAGAGGAAAGCCAGCGAATGTTGCAGAAATGACGAAGAAAAACTGAGTCAGACAGTGGTTCCAGGCAGCTCAAGTCGTCACCGGGAGAGGGGTGGAAGGTGGGGGCATTAATGGTCCCCCCTCCCATGGGGACTCCGAGGCTGAGTATTGAGTAGCCATGATTTTTTCTGAATTTTGGAAAAGGAATTGTCGTGTGTACTGTGCATGTAATTTGGTGTAGTTAGAGAAATTTGTATTGGAGAGTATGCTGGCCTTCTCTCTGTGTTACTGAGACACTGAAAAAGTTCAGCAAAGGGGGGATGGTCAGGAACTACAGTAGTCCTGAGGGCTAATGAAACGGGAGCTCCAGCTCTCCCTGTCATCAGCTTTCCATCCACCTCGGGAGTACTGCCCTGCTCAACTGGTGCTACAGTTGGACGTGCTGACCATGTTGCTAATTGTTCCAACAATATGGCAACGACGCATACTACGGCGCAGATAAATACTGTGAAACACAGGACCATACGCTAGGTAGCATAGGAGGTTTAGTAGCAACTCTTTCTCATCCATGTATCTTGCATTTTGCACCAAAACATTTACTTGTACGGGTACGACATTTACTGGCATATACAGTAGTCTTAATATCGACAAAGCTTACACAAATAATATACAAGAAAATATTGTTGTGCTAAGTGCAGAAAAGATCCCAATGTAAGAGATGTTACGAAACCTTCAATGCAACTCAGAATATAACCTACAAACCTGAGATGGAAGCGGAGCTACTCGTTACTATATCACACTGGGATGATGTTGAACTTTACCATTTTACTCCGGCCACTCCCGCACGATTGTGGCCGACAATGAGGTAGGTTCAAGATGCAAGAGTGTCAGGGAGGATATCGTAAGGTGATCAGGGATGTTTTTAATGAGAAAGGACTGACTGTCATGGAAAATCTTTTGTCTTGGCCACTTTTCACAAAATGCGGCATCAGAAACTGGGTACATTAGCAGATAGCAAGTATACTAGATGGATACACATACAAGGAACCCTCTTAATATGGATAAGATTTGTTTATTTTGGATTTAAAAACAGCTTTCACACCTCTGTTCTAGTACAGGTCACTTCACACTTCTGTCGCTTGTATTACTGGGCACATACTTTGTGTTACAGTTCTCTTAGTTCTTCTTTTTAAAATAATTTTGTCACACTACTTATATAACAATTTTTATGACACATTGTTCCTAAGATTTACTTCTTTGCTTTAATTTTCCTTCATTAAGTTTGTCCATTAGCCTCTGGAACTAGGCTGGAGCATTTTTCATATCATTTGGCATGATTCTGCATTTATAATTATGACCTCCAGCCACGAAACAGAAAATTTCTTGGGCCCCTTCTGTAAATGGGACTTGCCAATATACCTCCAGTAAATCAACTTTGGGAATGAACACTGCACTGCCTATATTTTCAGTGCAGTCATCTACTCTAGGAAGTGAGCAGGTGCCACTCTTAGTAAAGGAACTGACCCCACAGTAATCTACGAAAAACGATAGGACCCACCAGATTTCCGAACTAAGGTGATTAGAGAGCACCACTCTCTTTGGCGTGGCTTGATCAACCCATGCTCCCACATTTGGGTCAGGTCCTCCTTAATAATGGACTGCTTCTGTGGACTTGCTCGGCAGGGGAGGCTGCTTCACAGGACAAGCGTTTCAAACATTGACATCGTGCTGTGTTGCATCTCTCAAACCCATGGGTGCTCCGGAAAACATCAGCATATTTCCCTCGGTGGTCAGTCAGGAAAGCACGTTGTTGAGCTGTTAAGTGAAAGAGTTTATCAGTTAACTCCCTCCATGCCTGCTGGTTCTCTCTCCATCTGGTAGTCTTGTCCTGTATCAAGGGGTAGTCCAGCTCACCCACCGTCTCGGCAGCTGACACCATACACACAGCACTAGGGGGTTCTGCGTTCTCTGACTCATGGCACTCGTTCATTATATTGACATGACACAACTTTCGCACGGTACTTCGGTCTGGAGTCGTAACTGCATAATATGCTGAACATCACTTACCCTCTGCTGTACTAAATAAGGGCCTGAGAAAGTTACTGTCCACAAACAGGGAGTAATACTAGCACTTTGTCTTCTGGGTGAAACATTCGTCTCCTAGCCTGCTTGTTTTTTCATGCCAACACATCTTCTTCTGAGTGCACTCCAAATTTGCCTGCGCTACTTTTAAACTCGTGGCTAGTCTTTCTTTGAAATCTGAGACATAGGTTAACAGATTAATGTGATCATCATCACTGGGTCATTATTCCTTAAGCAGCTTTATTGGACCTATCACATCGTGACCAAAAATCGGTTCAAATGAGGAGTAGCCTAAGGACTCATTTGCTGTCTCTGTGGTTGCAAACAGTAGGAAGGGAAGACCGTTGTCCCAATTCTTTTTATGAACAACGCAATATTTCTTTAACATTTCTTTTAGGGTCAGATATTTCTCCAATACTCCCTGACTCTGAGGATGCAGACTGAAGAGGTGATCTGGGAGATCCCTAACTCTCTGAGGGTTTGTCTGAATAATTCTGACATGAAACTGCTGTCATGATATAACAGCCTCACTATTGGAGAAGCAGCCTCACATGCGTCCTCACTCACCTCAGTCATTCAAAGCTGCAATCTCTGAATCAGATCTCTGCAGCTCAGCCAATCCTAGACCTGCACTACTCTTTGGAGAGGCCTTAACCTCAGAGTCAGTCACTTGGACAAGGAAAGTATCAGCAGGAGATACATCATCTGCCACCTCATTATCATTATCATCCTATCAAAAGGGGATTTTGCTGCCACAGCACTAGTTAAAGCAGAGGCAGGGAACAGCGTCGGACATTCTCCTTCCAGTTCTTTTTCCTTCTGCTCATTTTATGGGATTTTTTTTTTATATACATCGGGAACTGCACTCACTTGTCCTAATACTAAGTCATTACCCGAAAGGAAAGTGACTCCTTGCACAGGTAACTGGTTAACAATGTCCACAGGTACTGAACCTGTAATTATTTCTAACTAGAGCTTCAACCAGGGAAACAGACACATACTCAGCTATTCACCACAATAAAACACATTCATCAGGTTCAGCTGCATCTACTAACCCCATAGAAATAAGAGACTGTGAGGAACCTCTGTCTCTGAGTATAGTTACTTCCTTAGTATTTTCACCAACAATGAACACTACTCCTTTATAAATGAACCTAGCAAACAGCGAGTCTTGAAGGGAGTCTCTTTGCTTACTGTTTCAGGGAGGATGCTCCAAAGGAGTCTTAATACCACTTTCATTAATTCGTGGCCGCCACATTATCCCAGCCTCACTAATGTCCAATTATAGCTCAATAGGAGTCTGACCATCAACAACTGAGTGCTCCGCTCTGGCTTCAGACTCACTAAACACCTGATGAGGATATGTCCGACTACTGTTCAGTCTGTCTATTTGTGGTTGCTCACTTTCAGTATTAGTTGTCCCCCAGCTACTTATCAGAGCAATAGATGTAGCTATATGACTTCCTTTCACCTTCTTCCAGCACTCTTTTTTTACATTACTCTTCTCATTACAAAACCGACAAAACTTGGAAATTTTTACTGGTCATTTTGCAATAATGTCCCCACTCTCTTTGATGGGAGGCGGTGGCTCAATTGGTAGAGACTTGGCCTGCAGTCCTAACGGACCCGGGTTCAAATCCCGCTGGGGCAGGGAACAGTTTAAGGATTTGAATTTCATAAATATCAGACTTTACTGCTCTACCAGAAGAACCGCCGGCATGTCGTAAAAATACCCCTGCTAATACCAATACACCAGTCCTGTATGAGACAGCCCTAGCATGTATTCAGTATGGATGGTGGGTGTTAGCGCCGAAGTGGTGACATGTGGAGGTGTACGGTACGTAGGAGGACTACTGGGCCTTGAAAGCAGGCTGTGAAGCCTATGCCCAGAGTCAGGCACATAAAAAAAAATGCTCTAGAGATTGCAATTTTTCCAGAAAAGTCCTCTAATTTACTCTTAAATAGTTTGCAAGAAGAAGAGTTTACAAAGTCTAATTGGTGCACTCTCATATGTCTACCAACCTGATTATCCACTCCTTTTTCAACTGGGTGAGTAGAAACTCTAGCAACATCTTTGCCAATATTCCCAGTGAAGTTCTCCAGGATCATAAGTTCGATCAGCTTAGTAAAATACCTGTTAATTTTCTTAGAGTGAAGCCACTGATCAAATATATCTTGAAGTACTCTAGCATATTCCACATAGGACTGATCTTTTTGTATGTAACTGGTTCTGAGCTTGAGCCTGTAAGCTTCTGGCGTAACTACATACCGGTAGGCCTTTAGAACTGTATCTTATACCACTTCATAATCGGCGCAACGGTCCACTGATAAAGCAACATAAGCCTCCTGAGCCTCTTCTTGAAGTACACTCTGCAGGAATATCGACCAAGAGTCCCTAGGCCAGGAAAGACGACTTGTCACCCTGTCAAACATTTGGAAATATTTGATGACATCTTGCTCACTAAAGGGAAGGACTAACTTAATGTTCTTGACAACATCAAAAGAGTCACTAGCAGAGGGACCACAAAGACTAAATGAACTACCAAACTGCCTCAGGCTGTACTTATGATCTTATTCACGTTGCTTCTCTAGTACGGGAAGTTGTCTCATTTGCAACTGAATTTTGGCTAATTCAAGATGTGCAATGACGCTAGTAATTTAAATTTTAACATCCATATTCTGAGCAGTGTCACCGTGAAGAGGTGGCTCTTGTTCCAAAAGCGTAGGAGTCTGATAATTACCAGCACTGTGAACAGATGATTCTTCTTCCCTAAGCTCAGGACCAGTTGTAGTATTTTCAGTTTTTTACGTTTTCACTGAACCTAAACACTGTGTCCTGAATCATGCTAAGCAGGTTAGGGTTATTGATATTACTGAGAAATTTCACTCTTAAGACCTGAACAGTCAGCTTAAGCTCTGATTCAGTAAGAGATTCCAACTCAGATTGTTTACGTTCAGTTTAAAATAAATGCTCTTACGTCATCAAAATTCGTCAGCACCATGATAGATAAGTGTATAATTAGGTCCAAACCAAAACCTGTGCTATCCTTGCCAAGGTCGCCATTTCAATTCCGTTATGAACTGCATAGAGATATTTCTGACTCTGTGGGTCAAGTCAAAGGCAATGACACTTAAGTAAACCTAACTTTACAAAAAAAAAAATCTCTGCACAGTACATCACAGAATTAGGTTCATTTATGTAGAAAACAGGTGAGCAAGTGGGATGCTCCGAACATAATTAGAATCACAAACCTTCTCAGGATCATTCAGACACTTCAGCTAACGGAGTACTAAATAGCATGTACAATTTAAATCCACATTTGCATAAATAACTACTCCATGTCTTGGATAACTTCTTCCATTATGTCAATAAACTAAGACGGGGCTTAGAAGAGGCTGGAGTCGAGAAAGAAGTGGTCCTTTACCACCTCTAGCCACTCTTGACATATCCCACTAGTCAAGTCTCTTTTTTTTTTCCTTTACTGGCCTATGTCAACAGCCATATTATATTATCTCTTCCCAATAATCTCGTTGAGGGGGTGGTCACACCAGGTTATTCAGCTGAGACTGGCTACTGCAGTCTCTGGGGCAGTCCTCATCATTTGGATTCAGCTCCGCCTCCATGTTCTCTTTGTAATTCAGTGCCTCAGGCTGTCCTTATCATCGCAGATACACCGTGCCCCAAACTGGATCTCAGCTGAGTCAATATTTGTAATTAACTTGAACCAAGGTTAGCAGAGATAGGGACGACATCACATGGTCATTTCACATGGTCAAAACCCCATTAGTGGCCTGGCAACAGGCCAGTAACACACAGACACAGACACACACACACACACACACACACACACACACACACACACACACACACACACACACACACACACACACACACACACACACACACACACACACACACACACACACACACTGTACCTACTCAACCCTCTCTCACACTTAAAATCATACACACCTACCTGGAAATGATCACATCATTGATATTTACGCAACCAAGTGTGCTATTCATTCCAACACCTGACCTACTTGTTCTGAGTAGAGAATTGTATAGATGAAATCCAGTATCTTATTCGGGTTAGCAGCAATCGGTTTTAATCAGATGAGAGATTGGTTTGGGCGAATTCAGGCAGACTATTCAGGCAAACCGCTCGCTGTGTTGCTGTGCCGTGATGGATCATACTTGACAAATGGTTACCCCATTCAGTACGATGCTTCCTTTCTTCTATTTTTCCTCGGTTCTTCACCATATATTATTCTGTTAAGGGATATCTCTTGCAGGGAAGCGTTATCTGAGTCTATCCTTTTCATTTCAGTCTGAAAAATATGCTTAAATTGTTCAGAACTAGCCCGTGGAAGCAAGAAGGGACAATGTAGAAGTGCAGGGGACGAAGTGAAGAAACTATACATGTATGTATATATTCATGGACGGAGAAGGGTCATGTATTATCGAAATATACAAATATACAGACCGATAAATTGCTAGACAGGGAGAAAGATATACTGAAGGATAGACAGATAGATAGACAGATAAACAGACAAACAGACAGACCGATAGGTTGCTGTTGTGTAATTCCGGTTTCTTTGGTCGAGCAGACCCATCACCCGCTGGCAAGCGGTCGTCCGTGCAGGGCCGTCCCGTGCAGTGGATCAGTGTTTACCTTGTTGCAGCAAGACCGGGGATTAGAGTGGAGGTTTGGTTCCTGGATGGACGCCGCACTTGCGTTTCTCAACCTAGTTAACAGGGGCACCATTGTAGGCTCTACATCACCCCAGAGTGATAGACAGGTAAACATATAGATAGGCAGTATAGGTATTCAGCACCAAAATACATAATACGTGACTTAGTTACAATTTAACCTCATCTTACTTTTGCTGCATCCTTAAAATTTTGTCTCACCACAGTAAAAACAAGACTCATTTTTCAGTTCACTAGCAGAGACTCTTGGTAAAGAGAGAGAAAAAAAAAACAGAAATATGGATGGATTCTGTTGCTGTGAGAAATAGGAGAGTGGAGTGGAGTGAGGCTATACGAGTAGATTACGAACAATGGAGGTGGAAAGGTGACTTGAAGGGGGGCTGCCGATTTGGTGCAGGTGGAAGGCAGTAGGAGGGACGGATGTGGTGGGGAGTAGGGACTGGAGAGAGGGGGGGGGTGAAGAGAAAAGGCCCCGTCTTAGATCAAAGTCCGATGAGGAGAACAGGATTAACTGCTCAAGAAATGATCGTAGTAGTGGTGTATGGTGAAGAGATGGTGTTGTGAAAGGGGAATGGTGTGGTGTGTGGTAGTTTGGTGGAGAGATTATGAGAATAGTGTTGTATAGTGTAATATGGTAACAGCGGTGCGGTGTGTTTGTAGTACTGTGGATGGGGTAATTTCCTGGTGTGGTGGAGTGGTAGTGATGGTGTAAAGAGAAGATGGTGGTGTGGTCTGACACAGCATGTGGCTATTGTGTAGCTAGTGGCATAGTAGTGTTGTAGTTTATGGTGCGGAAATTTCGTGGTGAAAAAGGAGTGATATGGAGCGGTGGTATTTTCATGTAGAAACAGTTGCGATGGTGCAATGAGGCAAGGTTTTCTTGCTGTAGTGAGGCAGTGGTGGTAATGATGGAGTGGTGGTGTCGTAGAGTGATGAGGTAGTGTGGATGGTGTGGTGTTGTATGGTGTGCTGCTCTGTGGTGGAGACATAATGTAGTGAGGTAGGGTTGCTGTGGTGGCGTGTTTATGTTGTGCTAGCGTGGTGGAGAGATGAAATAGTGAGGCAGGAGTGTGGTGGTGGTGGTGGTGTGGTAAGGAAATAGCAGTTTATTGGTGGTGTGGTTGTGAGAGCGCGGAGAGATGGTATAATGAGGCAGGAGTCGGGTTGTTGTGGCATACAGCAAATTGGATTATGGTACCATGTCATTCATATGCTTCAACAGCTACAAGATTTTCGCACACAAGCAAACTATGTGACTACACACGGTAAATGAAAAAAAAAATACAGCTCTTCGATTTCCACATAATCCGTCGAACTACAACTACATCTGTCCATTCGTACTTCACCAGTAGTGTGATGACAGTTTCCGGTTATCACACTCCAGCGGAGGAGAAAATTTAGTTCTGCAATGATATTCATTTGTTTTGTTACAGATACAGCAGTAACATTGTCACAATGCCATCATTATAATTTTCCCCTATGACAGTGGTTCTCAACCTTTTTCCCATCAAGGGTACCTCCTGCGTTACTACTAAGGATTTCAGGGGCAGTGTCCAACTGTTTTTTTTAAATAACGTCTCAACAAAGCGTCGGACAAGGATTTAACTTTGGCAGTGCATGTTTGAGACCCCGACCTAATTTGTAAAATTATGCTTTTGTACCAAATGTGTATGATTAAGGCATTTATAAGAGTAAATGTAGGGTAAACTTAGCTAAAATCGTCAGAGGCATGTAGCGAGGCTAGCTTCGGTCACGATACAAGCCCCGCCCACAATTCGGAACGTGACGTCGGTGTGACGTAGTAGTAATCACCGACGCAAGTGGCATCTCTATCTTTCTAACCCCCCCCCCACATACTGTTCTTTTCTCTCTCTCTCTCTCTCTCTCTCTCTCTCTCTCTCTCTCTCTCTCACACACACACACACACACACACACACACACACTCACACACACACACACACCGAAGTAATATTTCACCCCTACTACAGATTCAGTATGGCCCTTATATGAGAAGAACGTTTGAGAAAAAAAAGGTGCCGGCTCAGGCAGTGATTACTACTCTTCAGAAGTGAATAAGTCATATTGACGTCACAATATGTGTAAGAGGGCGATGCATATACTATGTACTAATAGGGAGTCTGGAGGGATGTACAGTCACTCTAAAAATCAGCCGCAGCTCAGAAATATGAGTAACCCTGAGGCATTGAATCTGAAGCAGCTTACATAAAGACAGAACTGCCACTTGCGTCGGTGATTACTACTACGTCACACCGACGTCACGTTCCGAATTGTGGGTGGGGCTTGTATCGTGACCGAAGCTAGCCTCGCTACATGCCTCTGACGATTTGAGCTAAGTTTACCCTACATTTACTCTTATAAATGCCTTAATCATACACATTTGGTACAAAAGCATAATTTTACAAATTAGGTCGGGGTCTCAAACATGCACTGCCAAAGTTAAATCCTTGTCCGACGCTTTGTTGAGACGTTATTTTAAAAAAACAGTTGGACACTGCCCCTGAAATCCTTAGTAGGCCAGTGACCCGCACCCCCATGAATCTGACACTGAATATTGAATGGTAATATACTGAGACTAATTCGATATACAATGGTACAGTGGGCTCGTACAGTATGCGAGTTCGCGGTACGCGAATCGCATAGTACGTGAGTGACCAAAAATAGTAACCAAAAATCCTTGATTGCTCGAGTTTAGCCCACAATACGCAAGGCAAAGGCAAGGAGTGGCATAAAACTGCCATTTTCCCTGAAAACACGACCCCAACCCGCACACAACGCATCCATCATAACGTCAGTTGTGATGTAAATGCACAGAAATTCCGGAGCATTCTTCTGCGCAGTGTGGGATATGAGGCAGCGGGCCGCGCCATTACAGCCAAGACTCGTGCACAGGGAGGATATTTATTTATCAGTTTAACCTGTCTTGTACTACGGGTGGCTTTCTTTTGCTCCATCCTGGTTTGTATCTTCGCAGCACCATGCCTCCAGCCCCACGAGTAAAGAAACTTCTTTTGCATGTGACCAAGTTGGAGATCATCAAGAGAAAGGAGGAGGGGCAAGGGAACTCCGCTATTGGCAAAGCCATGGGCCTGGCTGAATCTACAGTGAGGACTGTAAGGAAAAACTGCAATGCCATCAGGGCACTTGTGAAGTCAAATGGTGCATCTCAGCTTGACGGCCATTCCTGTAGGGGTAATCGTGTGATTGTTCTCATGGAAAGATATCTTGCCACCTTCATTATGTGGAAGGAGAAAGAAGTTGTACCACCCAATGGTAGATATATTCAGAACCAAGACCAGCTCTTTTACAGTGCAGAAACTCGCAAATTATCTGTGGATAAAACTTTGAAGGCATCTGTAGGACATCTGCATCGTTTTTTAAAATACAAGGAACTCCGTTACATGAAACCATCGGGTGAACATGCCTCTGCCGACGAGCCAGCTGCAAGAATGTATCCTGCTATATTTAGAGCACTTATTGAAGAAGGACAGTACACCAAGGACCAGATCTACAATGTTGACGAAATGGCGTTATACTACAAGGCCATGCCCAAATCGACTTACATTGCTAAGAAACACAAACAAGCCCCTGGTCGCAAGCTCAACAAAAGCAAGATGATGATAATGTTGACTGTAAACCTGTCTGGGAGCCATAAGATGAGGGCAGTTGTTGTGCTCACAACTGCACACCCTAGGTGTTACAAAAACCTCATGAAGATGGATGCAAGTGGTGTGTACTGGTACAAGTCTGCTAATGGTTGGATGACTGGCAACATCATGTCAGAGTGCCTGACGAAGCACTGCATCGCCGATGCCAGGGCCAAGTGTCGGAAACTTGGCGTCCCTTTCAAGATGCTCCTTGTGCTCGATAATGCATCAAGTCACCCTCCCAACCTCAAAGATCTGCACAAGGATTGTCGTGTTGTATTTCTGCCACCTAGGACGATGTCGCTCATGCAGCCAAATCCAGTGATAAACCATACTACGAATAATTCCATGTTCCCTTGCAGTTTGGGTAGGTGACATGGCAGTTTCCCTCATGCCTACTATCATTCCTCGCAATGCTAGCTTGTCGTGAGGATTCATGGAGGGCATCACGTGCGGTGCTGCTGTGCCGTGGTGAGCTGGAGTTGTGACTTGTGAGGCTACCCCTCAACACCAGGCTAATCACATCTCGTTTGATGACACACTGTATCAGATCTTTCATAAAATTTTCATGATGATTCATGAGGCTATAAGAAATCAACAATTTTATCCGGTAGATAACAATAAATGTGTTGGGATCAGTTAGTCTGAGCTTCCTTTGAACCAGTGCAAAAAGATTCCTGTTGCCATGGAAATGAAATCTGAAAGAGCGGGGATGCATCTGGGGAGCAGGGACATAATGTACTGTAGTTAGCATTGTGCATGCATACAGAATATTTAACACAAGTCATATGGTGTATTGCTCTTACTATCATGAGAAGGACACGGAGAGTCACATCTCAGGGTGCACGGCAATGTTCAGAACAAATACTGGACAAAAGATATTTCGGTGCCAAATAATGACCATTTGCGGCTCTACACAAATCGTTGATTTCTAGTTTATTTCATAAAGCAAGGTGCTTCAAAAGCACAAACTGGCAATAAGATAATGCAGCTACCATTCACTTTTTGTTGCACACACACACACACACAAACACACACACACACACACACATACACACACACACACACACACTCTCAATGTAATACAGTACACTTTCACAGGTGTTAGTCTGGTAAAAAATAAATACTCTAAGATAGATGACAGGGATACCTCCACCACTCAATCAGGAGCACCTTTCCCTATGGCTAGACAAACAGTATTGTTAAGAAGCAAGATATGCCAATTAGGTAGTCGAGAAGCTTCTCGACGTTTCCCGATGTTTACTGTAGGCTAGTTCCGGTATGAGTCAGAGTTGCCAGTTTGCCCGCTATTTGTGAGCGTAGTTATTTCATAAGTTGTACGTTAATATTTGTGCTCATTTTCTCAATGACGATTTATTTATGTGATTGCTTATTAATTTGTATAATTTAATTTAAGTTTGTATGCTAAACAATTTACAGCATCATGCAATGTAAGAAAAATCTTACATGTTTTGGTTGTCTCCGAGTTGGTAACTGTGCTCTCTCTCTCTCTCTCTCTGGAACACACCAGAAATGTGGAAAAATGTAGATCGTTCTAGAACAATGCAAGCTAATATCAGGATGGGGAGAAGACTAGAGCAAGTTCAGTCGGTTTTCAGTCCAGTTTGAGCGTAGTGCAGTGTCAGTGAAGTGTCAGTGTAGTTTGTATGTTTTCGGTACTTGGGAAAACAGTGAAGTGTTATTAGGTTTGTATGTCATCGGTACTCGTGAAAATTGTGTTGTCAAGCATTAAGTGTAATTGCAGCTAGTAAAGTTTGTATAGCTCCAGCGCTTGTGAGAATAGTGAAGTGAAGCTGGAAAGAATTAAGTGGAATTATTTGGAAAATAGAGACAGTGAACTTAAGAAGTCAGTGTTTATTTACAACGCCTCAGCCGATCTTGTATACTGTACACCTAAAGGCTGACCATAGGAAGAACAACTCACTGGGCAACGTCCATCCTATACTGGACTATTGCTGTTGGAGCCTGTGGCAGTGTGGGGACATGGACGTAACACTGGTGTCAGTAGTGTGGATTATTTGGTATGCCTAAAGGTAGCATTACTATCTATCTATCTATATACCTAGGCTGCTTCCCCCAAGGAAAGGGAGGTAGCCGAGACAGGACGACTCACTCTCCATTTACTCATCCATTCAAAGACATTCATTCGCATCTTAGCCCCAAAGGGGAGAACGGACAGATCCTCACCGCATCACACCGCACAAGGGTCAACTGTGCAATGCAATCGGTGACATCCACAGCAGGGCCCGACAGCAGAACTGGTTTACCCCTGCCACATCATAACAGACCCATCCCCTTACCCGCACCTGACCTGACTAGCTGATCATACCAAATGCGGAAGAATATCCCCTCAGGGCTGCCTCATCACTTATTCATTCACAATTTCTTTCCATTTATTTCTGTCACGCACAGCCACTCTTCCTTGCTCAACAGACATCCCTCTCGCATCCAGCGCTTTCTTCACACTGTCCATCCATCCTATTCGTGGTCTTCCTCTCAGTCTTACACCTCTCACATCAGATCTAGTTATCTTTTTCACCAATCGCTCATTATCCATTCTCTCCATATGCCCAAACCATTGCAACACCCTCTGCTCAACTCTACCAGCCATCTCCCGAACAACTCCAGTTCTCCTTCGCACTTCATCATTTCGCACTCGATCCATACGCGTCACTCCACACATACTCCTCAGACATCTCATCTCCATTACATTCAAACTTTTCCTCTCTGCTACACCCATATTCCATGTTTCAGCCCCATATAATGCAGTCGGTACCACAACACCCTCATACAGCCTTCTCTTTACATCCATTCTAAGCGAACGACATTTAAACACTTTTTTCATTCCTCCCAGCACCTTTCGTTTTCGTTTTTAAAGGCTCCAACATGCTTGCATGTGTCGGCCTTGGTCACCTAATGGCGGCTCTCCATGCTGCACGATCCATTGCAGCCTCCCTGTTCAGTCCCTTAACCCTAAGGTCACACTTAATGACCTCGTCCAATGTCTTTCTCGGTCTACCCCTCATAACCCCACCCCCAATATTAACACTTCTCACCTTCCTCACCCAGCTATCATTCCCCATCCTCTTCATTTATTCTAAACTTCACTTCTGCATCTATTCTTCCATCCACAGCAACATGTGACCCTAGATATTTAAAACAATCTACCTCCTCAAGCAACTCACCATTCAAAACTATATTCATCCCCCTACCATCTATCAACCTCGTACACTTCATCACTTTACTCTTATTCTCATTTACTTTCAATTTCCTCCTTTCACACACCCTTCCAAACTCCTCTACCAACTGTCTCAATCTCTCCTCTGAATCAGTCACCAGTGCAGTATCATCTGCAAACAGCAGCTGCTTCAGATTCCACTCTCCTCTATCAACATTTACCAGACTCAGACCACCTAAAACTCTTGCATTCACCTCCCTTACAACACCATCCATGTAAATATTAAACAACCAAGGCGACATCACACATCCCTGTCGCAGCCCCACTCTCACGGGAAACCAATCACTCACAGCATTTCCCACTCTTACACAGGCTCTACTATTTACATAAAAACTTTTCACCCCTTTTAGTAACCTACCATCAAGTCCATACAATCTTAAAACAGTCCACAAAGCCTCCCTACCAATTCTATCATACGCTTTCTCTAAATCCATAAATGCCCAAAACACATCCTTGCCTTTCGCTAAATACTTTTCACACACTTGTCTCACAGCAAACACCTGATCAACTCATCCCCTCCCTCTCCTAAAGCCACACTGCTTATCACTAATCACTCCCTCTGTACCCTCTCTAACTCTCATAATTAACACTCTGCCATACACTTTACCTACAACACTCAACAGACTTATACCCCTAAAGCTAGTACATTCATACTTATCACCCTTGCCTTTATACAACGGGACCACACAAACACTTGCCCAGTCAATTGGGACCATACCTTTCTCAAAGCACACATTCAATAATCTTACTAACCAGTCAACAATAGTCACTCCACCACCCTTCAGGCATTCCACAGCACACCCATCCATACCTGCAGCTTTCCCTGTTTTCATCTCCTTTACTGCCTTCTCCACTTCCTCCTTCGTGATCAAAGAATCATTCAAATCTCCCAACACATTTATTCCTTGCACCCTTCTATCTGCCACAATCTCAGCCACCCTTTCCTCCTCTACATTTAACAATCTTTCAAAATACTCTGCCCATCTCTTCCTTACTGCATCCATCTCAATTAACATCCTTCCATCCTCTGCTTTTACTCGCCCTTCCTTCCCAGACTCTCCCTTTTGCACCCTTTTCACCTCCTTCCAAAACATTTTCTTATTCTGTTGAAAATTCTCTGTCAGCCGCCTACCCCACCTCTCATCTGCTGCCACTTTAGCATCACGCACAGCCCTTCTCGCTCTATTCCTCTTTTCCTTATACCTTTCATATGACATCTCATCCTTCCTCTGCAGCCACACTTCATATGCACGTCTCTTCTCAGCCACAGCCATACTTACTTCCTCACACCACCATTCACTTCCTTTTCTTACACCACCACCCACACGTCTCACACCACACACCTCTTCTGCATGCCCCACCACAGCACTCTTAAACAACTGCCATTCCTCCTCCACGCTGCCGTTTTCCCGATCTTTCACTGCGTTCCACTCATCTTTCAATTTCTCCTGATACTCTATCTTTTTCTCTCTTTTATCCAACTCACTCACTTTCAAAACCTCCCTGCCACACCTAACCCTCCTAGCTCTCACCCATCTCTTACCTACTCTTAACTTTCCCTCCACCAGGTAGTGGTCAGACATACCTCCACCCTCCCCTCTCAGAACTCTCACATCCAACAATCTTCCTATTACATTCCTAGACACAACCACATAGTCCATCAAGGCTCTATCAACAACCCTTCCACCCTCCTGTCTCACCCATGTATACTTATAAATATCTTTCTTCTCAAAACAGCGTATTCCCAATCACCATCTCTCGCTCAACACACATTGCTATCATTCGTTCCCAATTTTCATTTCTTCCAGGCACACCATGCATACCAACTACGCCTTCAACTGCTACATTTCCCACTCTAGCATTCAGATCTCCCATCATTACCACATTCACATTCGCTCCAAAACTCTGCAGACACTCATCAACATCATTCCAGAAAGACTCCCTCTCTTGTTCATCCCTTTCACTACCAGGCCCATATGCACTCACAAACACCCACAACTCACGTTGAAATTTCGCTTTCACCCACATCAGTCTCGATGACACCTCCTTCCATTCAATCACACACTGCTGTACTTCCGGACTCACTAACAAGGCCACACCTTCTCTTGCCCTTCCTCTATCAACACCTGACAATCTTCCATTCACACTTCCAAACATAGATTCCCCCTTCCCTTTCATCTTCGTTTCTCTCAAAGCTAACACATCCAACTTTCTTCTCACAAACATTCTCCCAATCTCCTCCCTTTTAGCCTCAATTGTACTACATCCACGCACATTCATAGACCCAATCTTCAGGGTACGGGGATAACTCCATCCCCCATCCCTTTTTCTGGCCTGTCTCTTTTTAGGAACTAAAAAACAGAGGAGGGGGTCCCTAGTCCCCTCACCCCGCCCCTTTTAGTCGCCTTTTACGACACGCAGGGAATACGGTGGCAGTATTCTTCCTAACACAACCTGGCCGCAGAGTAGTAGTACCACCCCATAGTGCGGCCAGGTTGTGTCCCCCCTGCCACAGCATTACAGGGTTGAAAAATCAGAATGCAGGAGTTTTAAGCCCTGGCCTTAATTATGATGTCCCAGTTTTTAGGCTCCAAACCAGTAAAGTGCATGGTTATAATCGGGGTCCAAATAAAAAGAAACCTCAGGAATCCGATGGTAGAGTGTCTTTGGAAGCTTACTGTGCACAGTTTGAGTTACTTGTTTATCAGAATGGATGGGATGATAAGCAGAGGGCAGTGCAGCTTGCTACTAGCCTTAAGGGTGCCACAGTGGAAATTCTGGGCCAGATGTCATTGATGGAGAGGAACAGTTATCAATTAATAGTAGAAGTGCTGGAGCACAGATATGGAACCATGTACCAGACTGACGTTTACGGAGCAAGATTCTGGAGCCGTATGGGCTCGAGGAGAATCCCTACAGCAGATTACTCATGACCTGGAGAGTATGGCATACAAAGCGTACCCTGGAGCAGCACTTAACCTGTTGGCTATTCTACTGAGGGACCAGTTAATCGATGCTCTTGACAGTGCAGAGTTGAAAGTGCAAGTGAACCAGACACAACCAAGAAGCACCAGCCAGGGCTCAAGAATTTGTGTCCTATGTCAGGAACAGTACGTCCACTTTTCAGACAGGTTGTAGTTCAGAATTCAAGGCAAGAAAGGGGCAGGTATATGAAACAGAAAAAATTGAGGGAACTTGCTGGTACTGTAAAGTGGAAGAGGGAACAGGAGAAGACCAGTGGAGGTTGCTGGTTCTGCAAGAACCTGGAACACAGGAAGGTGGACTGTTACAAATGGATGAAGGAGCAAGAATGGAACAGTGCAAGGAAATCAATGATTGCAAAAAACAGGTGTTGGACATGAGGTGAGGTGGGACACTTTAGCTATCAGTGTCCAGTTGAGATGGATGAGGATAAATTAGTGAAGGCTGTTGACAAAAGGCAACAACCAGCCAATTTTTCCCAAGAAGCTCCATCGTTGAAGAAATGCAGGAGAACCTGGATGAGTAATGTGTGAGAAGATGGAAGAACAGATGGCAAGGAGTGTAGTAAGTACAGGAATCTTGACAATCAATGCCGCCGTTCGGTTGTGACAGGGCCAGAGTCAGATGCAGAATACCTGAGGAAGATGAAGATGGAGGATGCAGATTTACAATCGGTGCTAGAGTGGCTGCAGCAGAGTACAGTGCAACCATCTTGGGAAGAAGTTTCCAGGTTAAGTCCTGTGACCAAGAGCTACTGGAATCGAGTGGGACCTTCTTCGTTTGAACAATGGACTACTGAAGCATCAGTGGGAGACACCCGATGGCCTCAGCAAGTGTTGGCAACTGGTGGTTCTGAAGAAAATGAGGTCTAAGATCTTGGATGAGTCTCATAACCAGATCACTAGTGGGCACCTGGGAGTGAAGAAAACCCTTAGCTGGCTGCGACAGAGGTTTTACTAGATTGGCATGCTTCAGGATGTTGAAGAGTGGTGTCGGGCCTGTGATGTAGCTGTTCAAGCAAGGACTCAAGAAACGTAGTTGCGCCCTCCTTCAGCTGTACGAAGTGGGTGCACCGATGGAAAGTCACGCTGGACATTGCTAGACATTTGCCACTCACTGAAAGTGGAAACCAGTATATGTGTGTCGCCATGGACTACTTCACAAAGTGGCCAGAAGCCTATGTCATCCCTGATCAAGATGCTGCGACTGTTGCCCAGGTGTTGATTGACCAGTTTTTCTGTCGTTTTGGGATGCAACAAGAGCTACATTCAGACCAGGGTAGAAATTTTGAGTCTGCTGTGTTCCGTGGATGCTGCAAGTAACTGGGGATCAAGAAGATCAGGACGAACCTCAAGGCTACAGTCAGATGGGATGGTGGAGAAATTCAACTGGACCCTGGGACAAGAACCGGCCAAATACCGCATAGTGGGACCAACAGAATGGGACCAGAAATTACCTGCATTGCTGATGGCATATCGGTCTGCATCACATGAGTCTATCGACTACACCCCTGCAAAACTGATATTGGGCCACAAGTTACGTTTATCCATGGACTTGTTTATGGGAAGACCACCTAGTGAAGAGCTGCCTACAGACACCTGCAGGTATGCAAAACATCTTCAGGAAAGGCTAGCTGAGGTACATCATCAAGTGCAAGGAGCCCTCAAGTTTTCAGGAGAGATGATGAAGTGCAACTACTGTATGATTCCAAGGCAAGTGATGTGAACTTCAAGGATGGTGATCAAGTTTGGTTATATCCTCGGTGAAAGAAAGGACAGTCACCGAAGCTGCAAAGCCCATGGGACGGGCCTTACTCTGTGTTGGACTGCCTATTAGACGTAACTTATCAGATTCGGGGAAGCAGAACGTCTCACCCAATGGTGGTACACATGAATCATCTGTGGCAGTACCATGGGCCAGGACAGTACAGCTGTGACGTCTTTGAGGAATCGTGCTCTCCCGCAGCTGAGGATGTTGAGGAAGACCAAGGAGCTGAAGTGCAAGAGGATGATGAAAGTTGCCCAAGAGAAGATGTGAATCACGAAGAGGACCAAGACCTTCCTGGAGGAGTGGACTGTTTGGAGGAGCAAGGACGTCGTCGGAAACGACACAGAAGACCTGGTAAGTTGAAGGATTATTTTGTGAATAGTTAGATGTTTCATTAGGATTAAGGTTTATGTTTGTATATATTGTGTAGTTTTGTCGGGACGACAAAGAACTAGGGAGGGGGTAGTGTTCAGAAGCGAGATTTGCCAGTTAGGTAGTCGAGGAGTTTCTTGATGCTTCCCAATGTTTACTGTAGGCAAGTTCCCTTATGAGTCAGAGTTGCCAGTTTGCCTGCTGTTTGTGAGCGTAGTTATTCCATAAGTTGTACATTAATTTTTGTGCTCATTTTCTCAATAATGATTTATTTATGTGATTGCTTGTTAAGTTATGTAATTTATTTTAAGTTTGTATGCTAAATAAATTACAGTGTTATGTAATGTAGGAAAACTCTTGCATTTTTTGGTTGTCTCCAAATTGGTAACTGTGCTTTCTCTCTGGAATACACCAGAACTGTGGAAAAATGTAGATAATTATAGAACAATGCAAGCTTATATAAGGATGGGGAGGAGACTAGAGCAAGTTCGGTCGGTTTTCAGTTGAGTTTGAGTGTAGTGCAGTGTCAGTGAAGTGTCAGTGTAGTTTGTATATTTTCGGTACTTGGGAAAACAGTGAAGTGTTATTAATGTTCGTATATCATCGGTACTCGTGAAAATAGTGAAATGTTGTCAAGCATTAAGCGTAATTGCAGTTAGTAAAGTTTGTATAGCTCCAGTGCTTGTAAGAAGAGTGAAGCTGGAAAGCATCAAGTGGAATTATTTGGAAAATAAAGACAGTGAACTTAAGAAGCCAGTGTTTATTTACAATGCCTCAGCTGATCTTGTGTACTGTAACCTAAAGGCTGACCATAGGAAGAACAACTCACTGGGCAACGTCCTTCCCATACAGGACTACTGCTGCTGGAGCCTGTGGCAGTGTGGGGACGCGGACGTTAACACTATAAATAAAGCAAGAAAAAAATTAAGTCAGAAAGGGGCAGGAAAATTATAATACAATACCCTAGTCTAATAAAATGTTGAAGCTTCATTAGGGACAACCAGGGCGGATAAATGGCCTGTGGTGCCGAGCAGTGTGAAGAGTGAAAGGATAGTAGAACGCAGGAGTACAGAAAACAGGAAAGTAAAGGGGACGAAGGGACGGACAGCGAACATAATATCGATTAAATAAGTTAGACAGAATATTGCACAAAATCTAACCTCACCATTCAACAGAATATAACAGAATATAACATATTACTTGACTGACAGATACAGAGGTCAAGATGTCTTCACTTATGACAATGTAACATTTATTTAAGTATACAATGATGCCTAAGGCTACCTCATAGTTTTATTTTAAATACGTTGATCTTAGGATTATTATCGACTAACTCAAGAGGAACGATTTTGTATAATCCTGTGTGTGTGTGTGTGTGTGTGTGTGTGTGTGTGTGCACTCTTTATGCACCATCAGGATGTTTCATCGAGGATTTCGTATGACCTCCTTACCCTTTATGTGTGCAGTCTCCTAGAGGGTATTTATGTAATTCTTTTATTTTCCTAACGGCTGCAGGACATTTACTACAAAATCTTCAGCTAAAGTTGTATTGGAAATGTTACTTAATTATTATTTCAGCAACTATACTGTGTTCGAATATGTGTTCTTTAAGCTGTTGATCATCAGCTTATGAGGCGGGTGCTGCAGGTGCCAACGATTATTTCATTCAGTGCTAGGTTTGTTACATCTCTTATAAATATTTCCGTTGAATCCATTTAATATTTTGCAGTCAGAAATTTAATGTCAGATCACACACGTACACTATGTAACGGAAACATATGATATCGTGGGTAAAATACGTAGCAGAGGTAGGCGCTTACGTGAGCCAATCACCACCAGTGTTACAAGCTCTTCTAAATAGTGGTGGGAGCTTCATTCATAAAAGAATACTACGGCCTAGTAGGATTTGCCGTAAGTCGCAACATTTCTGAACATAGGAAATAAGTGTATCTCTTTCAGTGTGGCCAACTGTACATGGATCAGTTGTGTCTAGGTGTCTATATCCCTTTGTCTCACCCAGGGCTGCTTGTTGAACGTGAAACAGCCTGATACGGGCATGTGTAGCCGTTGTGCTCTCTCTCTCTCTCTCTCTCTCTGTAGATATTAATACATTTTCGTCATCCATCAAAGGTCCCCCTGGAAACCCTCATGTGAATCCCAGGCTGAGAACGCCTGCCTAAGAAATGGGTCATGACAGAATCCAGAACTAAAGAAAAACATAGAAAAAAATTTCAGCCCTCATCATCATCATCATCATCCCCGCTCTATTTCCCAGTAAAGAATCAGGGTAAGAATGGATTGATTAAAAAAGAAATCTCAACTATTTTACTCCTGACACCGCCAGGCATTTTAAGCTCAATAGCAGGTTTGCGTTATCTAAGAGTAAGTCTTCACCTCTTGTATGCGGAGACGCATTTTTCCTTTTTTTCTTTTTCTTTAAGCATTGAAGAAGGAACCTAAGGCCAGAAGCCCACAAACCGTTCATTCCAAGAAAAAAAAAATCAATATTCGCTTATTTCGAGATGCCTGGACACACTGCGGTTGAAAGACTGTAGATTAGTGGTTCCCAACCTTTTTTCTGTCTTTTCTTCCTTCAACCAGTTCACCTGTTAGGATATCCCCCTTCATATAGACAAGAAAAAAAAAGTCAAAACACAAAATTTATTTCCTTAATAATACAAATAACATAATAAACAATTAGTAAATTAAAAGTTCCTTTCTTTAGTTATGACAGTCATTTAATGGGATGGCTGAAATTGCTTCTTGCTGATCAGTGCCTCAATGTCAGGGGAGGTAGTAGAGAGAGTGCAACGCGTTGCATTCCACTTCAAGACAGTTTCATAATTTGGGTCTGATTGTGAATGAAGTAGAGAAACCGACTCAGATAAGTTGTGGAAAACAGAATGAGAATTTTCAATGCGTTGGTGCTGAGCTGTGGGTATGCACCGCTCACATGATCCAAGAAATCCTCGAGGCCTTGTACAGGAAACTCATCCTTGGCTGGAGAGTCATGTGTGAGCTCCAAGAACTCATCTTGCATTCCCTCAGGGACATCATCTATCAGGCACATGAATGGGTTTCTCGCCAACGCCATTGAAATGTGTTCAGTGTATAGCATAAATGTTGATTTATACTTTTATATAGTACTTGAAGAAAAGTCAATCGCTACATTCTATGAGATTTTTTTTTTTTCTATCGGCTTATAGCTAGTAATTTGTATTTCCCTCAATAAATTTCCCCCTGGAATCCTGAAATTTCCCCCAGGGGGGATATTTCCCCCAGGTTGGGAAATGCTGCTGTAGATCATAGGAAGTAGGAAATACAGACAGGGGAGATAGGTCCGGAGTTGACCTGTAATATACATGAAGAACTGGGAGTAACGGTTAACTTTTGCAATAGGGAGCTGGACAGAAAAAGGACGAGAGTCTGTTGCTAGACGGGTGCTACGCGCCCGTCGTAGAGGTGGAGGGATGCAACCAGACAGTTCAGAGGAGCAGTGGCCATTGAAGTAACGATTGAAAAGAGATAAAGATGCAACAGTGCAGCGGAGACAGAGGTTGCAGGAAGTCAGTAAAACGAGGACAGTTAATGAGACGAAAAAGCTTTAACTCCACCTTGTTGAGAAGAACTGTATGTGGGAAGCCTCCCAACACATGAGACTTGTAGTCTACACAGGGGCGAATAAAACCCGTGTATAATGTCAACAACTATGCAGGGGTAAAGAAGGTACAGAGTCTGGTTAGCAAATCGAATCTCTTGAAAGAAGATTATAAAAGAGCTGTAATATGGTCCTTCCAAGATAAATCCCGAAAGAATGAGACCCCAAATAAGTTTAAAGATAGTACAGGATAGAACTGGTTATTATTAAACTTTTGTGGGTACTCCTGTGGGAAGATTTTGTTGGGATGATAGACGATTCTGGTGCTGTTCATCCATCACTTGCTTCCCTCTGACTTTCTCATGGCTGACATTAAAATGTCTTCAGCTGGTGTATTTTCTGCCATCATTGGCCTCAATACTAACAATGCATATGGGCCTGATGGAGTCCCTCCTGTTGTTCTCAAGAACTGTGCTTCTATGCTTACACCCTGCCTAGGTAAGCTCTTTTGCCTTTGTCTTTCAACGTGTACCTTTCCTTCTTGCTTGAAGTTTGCTCTCATTCAACCAGTCCCAAAGAAGGGTGACCATTCCCAACCCTCTAACTATCGTCCAATTGCTTTAACATCCTGTGTCTCAAAAGTTTTTGAGTCAATTCTTAACAGAAAAATTTGCATCTTTTCTGTCACAACCTTCTTTCTGATCGTCAGTATGGGTTCCGTCAGGGATGCTCCACTGGAGATCTTCTCACTTGCCTTCCAGACTCCTGGTCATCCTCCTTTCGGGACTTTGGCGAAAGCTCTGCCATTCCACTTGACATCTCAAAGGCTTTCGATCGAGTCTGGCGTAAATATTTAATTTCCAAACTGCCCTCTTACGGTTTCTATCCTTCTGTCTGTGCCTTCATCTATAGCTTCCATTCTAGTCGTTCTGTAGTTGCTGTTATAGACGGCCATCGTTCTTCTCGTAGATCTATCAACAGTTGTATTCCTAAGGGCTTTGTCGTATCACCAACTCTCTTTCTTTTATTCATAAATGATCTAAGCTATACATCTAACCCTATCCATTCGTATGCTGATGATTCCACCTTTCATCTTTCCATTTCTGCAACGTCCATCTCAGCAGTTACTTCAACAAACAAGGGATGAAGCTATGGCACACCTAATGTCTGACTTGGCTCCTATCTCTGACTGGAGTAAAAATAATCTTGTCTTTAATGCATCAAAGACTCAGTTTTTACGCCTATCAACCCAACAAAATCTTCCACAGGAGTACCAACTAATGTTTAATAATATCCATCTCAATCCTGCAACATCCTTGAAGATGTTTGGGGTTTAATTCACTCGGGACTTATCTTGGAAACATCATCTTGCATCTTGTAAAATCTGCTTTCAAGAGATTAGGTGTGCTGAGCCGACTCTGTACCTTATTTACCTCCGCACAGTTGTTGATTTTATAAACGGGTTTTATTCATCCCTATATAGAGTACAACTCTCATGTGTGGGTAGGCTCCTCACATACAGCTTTTCTCAATAGGATGGAGCCAAGGCTTTTCGTCTCATTAACTCTCCTCCTCTTACTGGCTCCCTTCAACCTCTGTCTCTTTGCCACACTGTTGTCTCTTTATCGCTTTTCTATCGCTACTTCAATGGTCACTGCTCCTCTGAACTGTCTGCTTACATCCCTCCACCCCTACGGCGGGTGCTTAGCACCCGTCTACCAAAAAACTCTCATCCTTTTTCTGTCCAACTCTCTAAAGCAGGAGTTAACGGTTACTCCCAGTCCTTCATTTATGTGACAGGTCAGCTCTGGAACTGTCTCCCTCTGTCTGTATTTTCTACTTCCTATGATCTCCAGTCTTTCAAACGCAATGTGTCCAGGCATCTCGAAATGAATGGATCATGAATTTGGCTCTCTTTTGTATAGTTTTTGTTTTTTTCTTGGAAGGAACTGATTTGCGGGCTTAGCCTTTGGTTCCTTCTTCCTTGCATTATAAAAAAAAACTGAGTTTTTGATGCCATAGAAACAAAAATGATTATTTTTACCCAGTCAGAGATACGAGCCAAGTCAGACATTCGGTGTACCATAGCCCCATCCCTTGTTTGCTGAGATAACTCTTGAGGTGGACATTACGGGAAGCAAACGGAAATGTGAAGGATGGAATTATCAGCACATGAGTTGATAGGGTTAGATGTACAGCTCAGAAGGTCATTGATGAATAAAAGGAAGAGAGTTTGTGACAGGACAGAGCCTGGAGGAACACAACTGTTGATAGATCTAGGAGAAGAACGTTGGCCATCTGCAGCAGCAGCTAGCCTACAGAACGACTAGAAAGGAAGCTATAGATGAAGGCACAAATAGAAGGATAGAATCCATACAAGGGCAGTTTGCAATTTAAAGATTTGTGCCAGACTCGATCGAAAGCTATTGGGATGTCAAGTGGAATGGCAGAGCTTTCGCCAAAGTTCCGAAAGGAGGACGACCAGGAGTCTGAGAGGTAGTTGTGAAGATTGCTAGTGGAGCATCCCTGACGGAACCCATACTGTCGATCAGAAAGAAGGTTGTGATAGGAAAGATACTTTAATTTTTTTTTTCTGTTAAGAATAGACTGGAAAACTTTTGTGTCAAAGGATGTTAAGCAGCTGGGCAATAGTTAGAGGGCAGGGAATGGTCACCCTTCTTTGGGACTGGCTGAATGAGAGCAAACTTTCAGCAAGAAGGAAAGGTACAAGTTGACAGACAAAGGGAATATAGTTTATCTAGGCAGGGTGTAAGCACAGAAGCACAGTTCTTGAGGACAACAGGAGGGGACCCCATCAGGTCCATATGCCTGGTTAGTATTGAGATTAGTGATGGCAGAATATACATCACTTTAAGAAATTTTTAATGTCAGCCATGAGGAAGTCAGAGGGGGGAAGTGATGGAGGAACAGCACCAGAATCGTGTAAAGTGGTATTGGAGGAGAAAGTCTGAGTGAAGAGATCTGATTTATCAGTACAACAAATAGTTACAGAGCCATTAGAGTAGAAAAGAGGAGGGAAGGGTGATAAGGCAAAGTTGTTAGAAAGATTTTTAGCAAGGTGCCAGAAGGAACGGGAAGAATTTGAGTTAACCTGCCGCGTCCAGGCATATTTTTCACCACTGACCTCCCCCAAATCCTGGCAGATTTCCGATTTTTTTTTTTTTTTTTTGGCTAAAACTTCAGCTTTTTATGAGAAACATCGAAAATTCAGCGAGAAAGTGCTCAGTTGAGTTTAGAAATTCGGTAGAAGTGAGACTACCTTTACCTTGTTAGCGTATCCTCTCAGGCTAGGTTCGAGAGAAAACGTTTTCTATGGGAGGGGTAGCTATTCCAAACCATTCAAAACTGGTTACATATTTATTTATTTGGTACGAATTTATATGTAGTACAAGAACATATTGGTTTTCAGACAATAATATAGGTGATACAAGCATTGTTCACTCACAAAAACATCAACATATGGCACCTTCTTTTACGACGTTACCGCCTCATCACTTCTGCTTGTTTCTTCCTCTGTCTTAGTTCTTCCTTTGTCCTCCACCTCAAGAATCACTTTCGCCTTGAATTTCGTCATTGGTGAGACCGTGGTGCGACATGTCTTTGCTGGCCGGGTCACTGCTAATAGGTGAGTTGCCAAGAAAATGGCATGCAGGGGGAGGCGGGGGGGGTCAGGTGGCGCCAGGCATTATCCCCGCCTGGCGTTGGGTAGAGGAAGGTCTCCCACACATGTCTACCAAAAACCACCCGTGAAACTTGAATAATGTGCAAATGATGGACCTCGCAATTGCACAATGTATGGATACATCATTGGGTGTCACCGTGACAAAACGTGGTGACTTATTCATACATCGTCGGGACGCCTCGGGTTAAAGAGTTAAGAGAATTAAACACGGGTGAAATTATTTTTAGCACAGCAAAGAACAGACTTAGCATGATCTGGGCAGACACATTAAAAAGATGTTATTCAGGCGTGGGTTTGCTTCGGTACTTTTTATAGGCCATCTTGTTGTGGACAGCATTAGAATAAGCATGATTAAACCAAGGTTTTTTTGCATTAGTCAAATGAGAATGGAATGTATGGTTCCATGCCCGAGAGAATAACTTCCATAATGCACAAGGCACACTCAGATGGCTCCCGGTCATGGAAACAATAATCGTCCCAGGGAAAATCAAAGAATTACTGCCTGAGGGCCTCCCAATCAGCAGCTCCAAAATGCCACAACCGACGTTTCTTCGGAGGGTCGACAGTCCATACTGGAGCAAGTGGACAGGTTAAGGTAATAAGGCTGTGATCGGAGGAGTCCAACAGATGGGAAAGACTAAGAGTATAAGCAGAAGGATTAATTGTAAGAAAAAGGTCAGTTATGTTGGAGCTCTCTCCAAGGCGGTCAGGGATACTGGTAGGGTGCTGTACAAGCTGCTCTAGGTCATTAAGGATAGAAAAGATGTAGGCTTGTTCACCAAGGGGATCAGTGAAAGGAGAGGAGAGCCAAAGGTAATGGTGAACATTGAAATCTCCTAAAATGGAGAATTCAGAGAAAGGAGAAGTGGATAGAATGTGTTCCATCGTAGAAGTAAGATAGTTTAAGAATTTTTGATAGTCAGTAGAATTAGGAGATAAGTAAACAGCACAGATATATTTAGTCAGAGAATGACAGCAAAGCCGAAGCCAGAGAGTAAAGAATTCAGAAGAATCAAATTCAGGAACACAAGAGCAGGATAAGTCGTTGCATACATATACACAACAGCCACCTTTGGCTTTGAAATGAGAAAAGACAAAGTAGGAGGATACAAAGAAGGGTTTGCTATCAGTTGCTTCAGACAGCTGTCTCAGTTAAAAAGAGAAGGTGAGGTTTAGAGGAGAAGAGGTGGTGGTCAACAGAGAGAAAGTTAGAGGAGAGGCTGCGAATGTTGTAGAAATGATGAAGTGAGTCAGACAGTGGTTCCATGCAATTCGTTAAGTTGTCACCGGGAAAGGGGCGGATGGTGGGGCCATTTCTCCGAAGCTTGGTTATTAGATGCCATACTGGTATAATTTTGATTAGGGTGTAGTGTGTAACGTGCATGTAGGTTGGTGTTGTCAGTTAGAGAAACTTGTATTGGAAAACATGCTGGCCTACTCTCTATATTACTGAAACACTGAAAAGTACACCTAAGCACGATGGTCAGGAACTAGTCCCGAGGGCTGATGAAATGTAGCTTCTGCTCTCCCTGTCATCAGTTTTCCATCCGCCTAGGGAGTACTGCACTGCTCGACTGGTGATAGAGTCTACTCCCTGCGTTCTTGCATCCATCTACACGATTTTATTCAGCATGGGAGAGACTTTATGAAATGATGGTGTTAGATAGCGGCTTGGCTGATCCAATTAAAATGACAGATGTCTAAAATCACTAAATGTAACCCACTGGTCGTAGCTCTATTGATATGTAAAGTATAGAATAGCAGGGATGAGTATATGGCTGGGAATTCGAAGCAGAAAATAAATGAAGGGAATTATTAACTACTTCTCCTCGACTACGTATTTTACCTTGTATTTTTGCCGTCCTGTAATCAAAACATGAGGAGTTACGAAATGATGATGTAGAGCATCATGTTCAAAAACTCTCTCCTGAGGTGTAATGATAATAATAATAGTAATAATAATAATAATAATAATAATAGTCACTAACTATTAGGAAGAATAAAAGGTAAAATAGATCACAGAATTAAATGGTTTAAAACATGACTGCACTCAGGTAAGAATGCTGAAACAAGATAAGATATTTACACGCGTTGTATGGAAAGGTTAAATCTACCAAGAGGAAAAATTTAGTATAGTAGAAGCAGCCAGAAGCTGGAAAATGCACTAATAGATTTGGAAAATAAATATACAGTAAATTAAGTGTACTCTTCTTCCACGAAATGTTAACCTCTTGGCCTCGAGGAGTATCTCCTAAATTTATTAAAAATTTTAAAGCAACAAGAATTAAGAACAGGGAAAAATTATCATACTGAAACTTGCACACCCAAATCCTAAACGCAACACCCAATTCTCCACCTTATGAAGCCCCTCTTTGCCATACCCTAACCGTCATCAGTGAAGTAACCAGAGGAGTGACCAGAGTGCCCCTGACCACCCCTGAAATATGCCTGGCTACCCCTGCGGCCACCCAAAATTTCCAGGAGAATATCTCCCAACCACACTAAAGAGTTTTCACTGAGTCACCCCATAAATGAGCTTGGCTATCCCTTGCCTGGCCACCTCATTTTAGAAATCCTAGCTACGCCACTGACCACCATCATTGCAATACTCTTTTTTGCGTTTAACACCCAGAACCTGACGTAACGTCCACCACACGCTCAACTGACCTCCCAGCCACACACAACTCAATCACCCAGCAATATCTCTTCCTCACAGCTATCATATACCACACAAAACACAGCCCCGCTCCCGCCAACATCCAGTACGCTCTCTCTCTCTCTCTCTCTCTCTCTCTCTCTCTCTCCATGAAAACACAAATCCCTTCCTCAGCTGCCAACCTCCTCTTCCTTTCCCTTTCCACCACAGCCCCATCCCCACTGCCATCCTCTTCACCTTATCGTCATCGGTGTCAGCCCAGGTTCTTAGCGGGTTGTTGTGTTGAGAGCAACATAAACTCGTTTCCGTTGAGACAACGCGTTTGACAGTTTTCATAACAATCGTTTGATAAAAAACAACTGTAGACGCATTTTCAGTTGTGGGGTTATTTGCCTATTCTTTCTTACCTTATTAACAGGAATCCTCGATCGGATAACTGGATTTAGCCTACCGTCCCTAACATCGGTCACAGGAGAGCTGAAACAGAGTTGAAATCTTGTCGTTCAGGTGTTGTCCGGTTCTTCGGCAGTTAGCGGGGTTATTGACACTTGCATGTTAGCGTTTTAGGGAATGCCATATATGTACGGCTGGCAACATATGAACCTATGGCAGCATCAATGTGTAGCAGAGGTGTAGGATTTGGTATTTTTGGCAACCTTGACATAATCATATGTTTGTTGATGGTCCTGACATGAATGAACGGAGGCTTTAAAATTAGTTGAAAAATGACCAAGTAACTGTTATGCATGAATGTCGGAAATAGTAACCAGACCTCCGCCTCATACAGACACTGTCCCAGGTTCATGTGTGGCCACCTGTAGAGAACCGTATCCTAAGTGGTAGTGTAAGCTTAGAAGCCTTTTTTCCTTACCGATAATTTGCGATATATAGGCCTATTACACCGTAACATACAATTGCTAATGATGCAAAGTATAACTATAAACAGTTCAAAAAGATGGCTCATAACAGAATGTGAAGATGGTACGGAGCTTCCCATGCCAACTACAGTAGAATAAGACATTAGGTTTATCGATCTATCGCCCAACCACATCCATCTTGTGGCCTGAGAATGTTCATGTGTGGAAGGGTTTAAGATGTTTGATTAGGTTATATTGTAAAAGGATAAATTAAATGAGTCCAGACTAAATTAATTAAGGTTACGTTGTGTATGGTTCATTTAGGTTAGGGAACTGATCGTAAGTCCGTTTTCAAACTACGTCCCAGTTCACATCCATCTTCTAACCCGAGAATGATCACACGGGGAGCCAATGTTGGCTTGTTGGGTCATCACGGCAGCAGTGGGAGGAAGGCGATGGGCGACAGTATACTCTACATGACATTCTCCTTCATCCTTTCCTTCCACACGACACGTCAAACCTTTTTAATTTCATGGCAATTTACAGAACGTGACATGATGTTATAAGGATAGATATGGTTGGGGACAAAAAGAACATTTATATTGTTGCTCTCTCTCTCTCTCTCTCTCTCTCTCTCTCTCTCTCTCTCTCTCTCTCTCTCCGATATGGCTGAACAATGAAACTCTTTAAGAGGCTTTCCTTAAAAGTACTTTTTTTTTTTTTTTACTTTTTCAACTTCTTATCGTGACTGAGAAAAGTATACTTAACTTGAACACACACACACACACACACACACGCACATTAATTTCTCTTTGTATACAGAGAAATTAATGTAAAAGCATTTTTCACAAAGCAGCAAGTTTACGATTACTGCGTTAAAGTTTCGTGTCCTCAGTTGTTGGTACCCCCTTGACCTTGTGTCGCCAGCAGCATAATTAACCTCGTATATATATATATATATATATATATATATATATATATATATATATATATATATATATATATTGTTACGGAACAGAGAAAGATAATGTACACTTTAAGTGAACTAAATCACTACTGTCCCGTAAAGTTCCAGGTTCAAAACAAAAGAGTTAGGTAAAATTACAAGTTAAAGTTTAATGCTCAAACAAACAATAAAACATTCAGGACTCATAAGGATAATGTAATGGCAAAAAACAGGTTAAATATATGGTTAACTGCAATAGCCTCTATTAACACGAAATTAGCATGAATAAATTTATCTAAGTCAGCCCTGATAAAATGAAATACCAGATAATACTCAGTGAATGCAAGATATATTATTACAGATAAAAAATATTATTAATAATGACTGACAAAAACACATGAATCAAAAAACCTCACTAGGCCTAAGAATTAACACCTTACGATACACAGTACAAGGAAAAATGCAATAACACTTATACTCAAATTACACAGCTGCTAGATGGCTGGAGACTTCCTGAGCACTCACAATAATAACAACTGTACAGGGGAGGACAGAGATGTGAACAAAATGAGGAGTAGATCTAAGTGGCAATAATGCAGAGACTGAGCTCATTATATAGGGGCCGGCAGAGCCTGATACAACTTGTAAGAAGGACGCGCAAATGAAGCCAGAGGGGACAAAGAGTTGACACTCCTGCTCTGAACAATGGAAAGAACGACTTACTCTACTATAACGGTAGAAGGGGAGACTGAGGTAGAACACGCTCGTGATCAAACATGCAGCATACTGTACGTTAGAATTACACAAAGGATGATGAAATCATAGGCTATGTAACACCTCCCCACAAAGAAAAAGAAATTTACAAAGGAAATTTCTTATTACTCTAAAACAATCTGTCTAAAGTCTAGATAAGCAATCTGCAATAACATTTTCTTTCCCTTTGACATGCTGTATGTCTAATGAATACTCCTGAAGAAGTAGACTCCATCTTGTCAATCTCTGATTTTTATCTTTAAACTTACTAAGGAATTTCAGTGGGTTATGATCGGTATAAATGACTATGGGGTCAAAACCAGAACACAAATAAAATGAAAAATGCTGTAAACCCAAAATCAAGGCCAAAAGCTCTTTCTCAATAGCTGAGTAGTTCTTTTGAGGTGGAGTGAACTTCTTACTGTAATAAGATACAGGGTGTTCAATACCCTGATCATCCTCCTGCAGCAAAACAGCCCCAGCTCCTGTATCACTTGCATCAACAGCCATCTTAAAAGGCTTAGCAAAATTTGGAGTAGCGAGCACTGGCTGACTTAATAGGAGAGCTTTAAGTTTGCTGAAAGAGGATTCACAGTTATCGGTCCAGACAAATTTAACTCCGTTTTTCAGTAGGTCTGTAAGTGGTGATACAAGAATTGAAAAGTTAAGAACAAATCGCCTGTAATAACCTACCATTCCCAAAAATCTTTGTAGCTCTTTCCTACTTTTAGGTCTGGGAAGATCACTTATAACCTGAACCTTAGCTGCTGGTGGTGCAACATGTCCATCACCAATTACATACCCAAGGTACTGAACTTTAGCTTGATCAAACTCACACTTTGATAAATTAGCTACAAGATTAGCCTGAACCAAACGCTCAAGAAATTTACTGACATGGCATAGGTGATCTTTCCAGTTGTCAATGAAGATTAATACATCATCAATATAAACAACACACCCTGCCAAACCCTCTGTTACAACATTCATGAGCTTCTGAAATGTGGCTGGTGCATTCTTCATACCATATGGCATTACAGAACATGCAAAAGTCTTTCCTAGTGTTACAAAACATGAGATCTCCCTAGCACGTTCAGTCATAGGTACTTGCCAGTATCCCTTTAACAAATCAAACTTACTGATGTACCTAGTCTTTCCGATCTTGTCTATGCAATCTTCCACGCGAGGGAGAGGGTAAGTGTCTGTTTTGGTTATCTGATTAACACGTCTTTAGTCAATGCAAAGCCGCTGTGACCCACCTGGCTTAGGGACTAGAGTGACAGGAGAACTCCACTCGCTCTGACAGGGCTCAATCATCTTGTGGTCCAACAGGTAGCCAAGCTCCTTCTGGATGAGAGGAACTTTCACTGGGTTCACATGGTAAGGAGGCAGTTTATTTGGCTTTGCATCTCCAACATCGACATCATGCATCAACACAGTGGTTCTTCCTGGAGAGGCACGGAACACTTGCGGGTACTCCTGCAGTAATGCCGAAAACTCCTGCCTTTCCTCGGGAGCTAGATGAGAAAGCTTAGTCTGGAGATCATTCATGATATCAGGATTCTTCCCCAAACTATCACTCAGGCTCATACTGCATGGGAGAGCTTCACTTGCAGACTCGGGTGGAACAGCTACAGTGCAGACTGGGTTATTTTCGTCCCGCCTGTGATATAACTTTAGCATGTTGATGTGACAAAGTTGCTTGTTCTTTCTACGATCTGGTGTGGCGATGACATAGTTGACATCATTGAGTTTCTTCTCCACGAAATAAGGACCACTAAACTTGGCTTGAAGAGGTTGCCCATGAACCGGTAGCAGAATCTAAACCTGATCTCCTGGCTGAAAGTGGCGTAACCTGGACTTCTTATCATACCAAGTCTTCATCTTCTCCTGAGCAGCTCCTAAATTCTCTCTCGCCAGCTGTAAAGCAGTGGACAGCCGTTCTTTGAACTTGATCACATACTCCAGCAGGTTGACGTCATCTTCCTCCGACAGCCAGCATTCCTTGAGTAGCTTAAGGGGTCCTCTTACTTCATGGCCAAACAGTAGTTCAAAAGGTGAGAAGCCCAGTGATTCATTTGGAGATTCTCTTGCGGCAAATACAACGAATGGAAGACCTTTATCCCAGTCTTTCTGATGTTCCAAACAGTATTTCTTGAGCATCGATTTGAGTGTTTGATGATATCTCTCCAACGCTCCTTGGGTCTGGGGATGGTAAGCTGAAGACGTGATCTGGGTGATGCCCAACTCTTTCAGAGACTGCTTGAAAACTTTTGACATGAAATTACTTCCCCGGTATGACTGTACCTCCTTGGGCAGACCAAACTTTGTTAAGAACCCTAGCATTTCCTTAACCACGTTCTTTGCTGAGATATTTCTAAGTGGAATGGCTTCAGGGTAACGAGTAGCCATATCAATCAGGGTCAACACATAAGAAAATCCTGAAGAAGTCTTAGGAAGAGGGCCCACAATATCCACCAACACACGGGTGAATGGCGCCTCAAAAAGAGGAATGGGAACTAGAGGTGCAACCTTTTCGGTCTGATTACACTTCCCCACAACTTGACAGGTGTAACAAGACTTACAATACCAGGAAACATCCCTGATGATACCTGGCCAGTAGAAGTGTTTCAAAATGCGTGCCACAGTCTTCGTCACTCCAAGGTGTCCTGCCAAACTGGAATCATGAGCCACTCTAATGATATCCTGCCTACAAACACGAGGGATGACAACTTGATGTACAACCTCCCATTCACAGTCGGCTGATGCTGTTGGGGGTCTCCACTTCCTCATAAGTACTCCTGACTTTATATAATAACAAGTAGAAGCACCAGCTGACCCTTCCTCACTGCAAGCAGAGTTAGCTAGACCTTTCAACTCAGGGTCAGCAACCTGCAACTCAACCAACTCTTGACGAGACAAATTATCAACACTACGGGGTACTGCCTCATCTGGTGAGTGGTCCAAATTAGCAAGAAAAGTGTCAGCTAGGATAACATCATCATCATCATTATCCTCTAAGTCACCAGTAACTTTAGACTTAGCCCTTGTGACAGCACATGCAGGGAACACATCAGGGACATCACAATCCTGGGCCGCAGCCACTGGCTCACTAGACAACTGAGGAGCTGGACACACTTGACTTCCACCAATATCATTTCCAAGTAAGAAAGTTACACCTGACATTGGGAGTGTCTCAACCAACCCAACCATAACGGAACCATTAACAAAACCAGACTCTAAATTCACTCTGCACAGAGGGACAGAGAAATAATTATTCCCTACAACTTGTAAGATTACAGTTTCATCAGAGGAATTAACATTAGAGCCTAGAACACTGGTCAGCATAAGGGATTGGCAAGCACCTGTATCACGATATATTTTAACTGATTTCCTGTCATTACTGTCCAGAGGATTGACAAAACCATCAGACAGGAAATTAGCACATGAACTGAGAGTGTCACCCACGTTACTGCTCAAAAGAGGAGCTCCATCATGAGAATTTAAGTTACCCCTCAAAGCAGGTTCAGTTAACTCAGTTAAAGAATTCTGGGAACTCTCAAGGGTGGACACTAGACCAATTGACTGAATATTTAAAGACTCCTTTTTGTTCACATCACGCTGTCTCCTGAAACATTTCTCCGTAGTATGACCAAGCTTACTACAATAAGTACATTTACTTTTCTGAAATCTAGAGGTGGAGCTGGTATTTACTTCCTGAGAAACATCATCTTTATTCTCTTTCATGTTACCTGTACTCTGAGTAGAGGCAACGTACTTACTCTCAGCTTTCCCTTTTTCTTTAGAATATCTCTTTTGAGTGAGAACATATTCATCAGCTAAAACTGCAGCATCAGACAAATTATCTATTCTTTTCTCATCAAGATATAGACTTACATATTTATTAATACACCTTTTGAAATCCTCCAGGAAAATCATCTGCTTAAATTTATCAAAATCGGAATCCACATTCTTAGAATTTAACCACTGCTTTAACAGATCTTCTTTGATTTTTTGCTTATAAGTTGTCCTAAATTTTACTCTATAGGCTTCAGGAACAAGCTCATAGGCCTTAAGAATCAAACTCTTAACTACATAATAATTATCAGATTGATCCTGAGGCAAAGATACATAAGTTACTTGAGCTTTACCGGTGAGAACAGTTTGAATGAGTACTGGCCAATACTTTTTGGGCCAATTAAAACCTGTAGCTACCCTCTCAAACAACTGAAAATACTTTGTTAAATCAGATTCATTAAAAGGAGGGACAAGTTTAACATTTTTAGCCACATCAAAATCATCAGAGCTAGATGATCCAGTTCCACCTTGTTTCATGCGATACTCATGGTCTGCCTGAATCCTAGCAAGTTCAACTTGTGCCTGAAACTCAGCCTCCTGAATATGAGCCTGAGACTCCGCCTCCTTAGCCTGAGACTCAGCCTCCTTAGCACGAGCCTGAAACTCAGCTTCCTTAACAGGAGCCTCCTGCAGAGCTAGCTGTAACTTAGCTATTTCAATCTGCGTTTGCTCATTTGGAGGAGTTACATTAAACAAGCTTTCATTAATCATGTCAACAATTTGATCTTTAGAATGATGAGAGCGAACAGCAATTCACAACTGTTGAGCAACAAGCTTAAGTTCATTCTTTGTTCTGTTTTCTACATCACACACTGTTTGCACATTTGACAAAAAATCTTTGGCTTCATCAAGAGTAGTAATAGTAGACATCATGAATAAATCACAGTCACAAAATATCAAGCAATATCCTTATGATAATATCATGAATATCCTGATAAGAGGTCGCCAAATTTATGTTACGGAACAGAGAAAGATAATGTACTCTTTAAGTGAGAATACTAAAAATCACTACTGTCCCGTAAAGTTCCAGGTTCAAAACAAAAGAGTTAGGTAAAATTACAAGTTAAAGTTTAATGCTCAAACTAACAATAAAACATTCAGGACTCATAAGGATAATGTAATGGCAAAAAACAGGTTGAATATATGGTTAACTGCAATAGCCTCTATTAACACGAAATTAGCATGAGTAAATTTATCTAAGTCAGCCCTGATAAAATGAAATACCAGATAATACTCAGTGAATGCAAGATATATTATTACAGATACAAAATATTATTAATAATGACTGACAAAAACACATGAATCAAAAAACCTCACTAGGCCTAAGAATTAACACCTTACGATACACAGTACAAGGAAAAATGCAATAACACTTATACTCAAATTACACAGTTGCTATATGGCTGGAGACTTCCTGAGCACTCACAATAATAACAACTGTACAGGGGAGGACAGAGATGTGAACAAAATGAGGAGTAGATCTAAGTGGCAATAATGCAGAGACTGAGCTCATTTTATAGGGGCCGGCAGAGCTTGATACAACTTGTAAGAAGGACGCGCAAATGAAGCCAGAGGGGACAAAGAGTTGACACTCCTGCTCTGAACAATGGAAAGAACGACTTACTCTACTATAACGGTAGAAGGGGAGACTGAGGTAGAACACGCTCGTGATCAAACATGCAGCATACTGTACGTTAGAATTACACAAAGGATGATGAAATCATAGGCTATGTAACAATATATATATATATATATATATATATATATATATATACAGGTATATACCTACTATAGTCGCGGCGCGCGACTCTGAGGTTGTTTTTATCGTGCCCTGGCAACCTATCATTCAAAAGTGTGTCTGATTTCATGTGTAACATGAGATGCATGTGATTCGCGTTTAATATGTTCGTGTATAATAATATTCCTGTATAATATATTCTTGCATAATAATTTGGTTCATGTATTATGTGATACGAATTCGGACGCACTTTTGAATGTTTGGTTGCTAGGGTACGATAATGACAACTTCAGATTCGTGCACCGCGACTATAATGCTGTTCACCTCCTATGGAAATATTGCGACTAAGTAAATGTTAATGGTGTGGCAAATCCTTCAATCGGAGAGGGTATTTCTGATTTAATTATAGGTGTTGGCAAAGAAGTACTATACAGTCAGTTTTGGAGAAGTTATCGAAAGAAGGGTTGAGATGCAGCCTTCATATGCCTCCTCAATACGAAAAGTCTTCCTCAGTTGAATAAAGTAATTTGGAGTTTGCAAGAAAAGAACATACATATACGTTGGGATGGGATTAATTACTCCTGCTATAAACATATAACTTAAGCCTTTTTTCAGCTGCTCATCTAGTTAATCTCCCTAACGCATTGCAATACAGGTTTGGTTATCAATGCCCAAGTGTCAGGTGACAGGTGAGGGTTGTAAAGCATCCACCCTCAGTTGGTGTGTAGTAAGCATACTGTTAACCCTCCGGAACAGACTTCTTGATCAGTGCCAGAAGTCATTCATCTGTCCATCAGTCATCCAGTCCTATACTCTCCCGTCAGGACTGTGGGCACTGCTGCAAGGTTATTCAGTTCAAACAAGGTGAATGTAACCAGTCGCCAACCCCTTAGCGGTTTTATGTGCTTGGTAAACCTCAGCTTTATCTAGGACTTATGGCCACATTCGGCTAAAGCACCTTAACCAACTAGACCACAAGATCTGCTTTCAAAAGCAGTATGTGCCAATGAGTCAGTGCTTACCCAGGTAAATATAGTGGTGACTATGTGTATGAAGAAGCAAAGTCAATTTATATACAAAAAAGAAAAAAAAAACGTTTTGAAGATGACGATAATGATAATGATGATCATGACCATCTCTAGTGAAATACAGCAAATGCACGAAAGTGTATTCATTATATTGTATGGATCTGTGAATCATTCAGTTTCTTTGACACATCAGAAGCGTAGTGACTCAGGTGTAGACTCCTCAATCTTCTCATAAATAGCCTCGCGCTATTCTGATTGGTATAATGGACCCAGGTTCGAATCCCGGCTGGGGCAGGGAACAGTTTAAGGATTTGAATTTCATGAAAGGCAGACTTTCCTGATCTACCAGATGACCCGCCGACATGTCGTAAAAATACCCCCGCTAATACCAATACACCGGTCCTGTATGAGACAGCCCTAGCATGTATTCAGTATGGACGGTGGGTGTTAGCGCCGAAGTGGTGACATGTGGAGGTGTAGGAGGACTACTGGGCCTTGGGATAGGCTACTGCCCCTGAGATATAGGCCCTGAAGCCTTTGCCCAGAGTCGGACACATTAAAAAAAAAAAAAAAAAAAAAAAAAAAAGCAATAAGCTACAACCACCTTTTTGATGGAAACCATTACAGGCATCGTATGGCAGGAGAATATTAACCCACTAGACCATCAACGGTCCTTTGGCTGTTTGGCTACTAGAAATATAGCTACTGGTTTCGTGGGTTACAGGAAAATATTTAAACTGCCCCTCAGTGTAGCGTTAACTGAAGGTTGAACAATACTGAGTACGTGAATGTTGGGCGCCCCTACCAACCATTACCTGTAAATCTATGCATAAACCTATCTGTAAAACAGGAGGTTTCACTGAAACGATTAAACTGCCTTTTGTTATACAGAACAAAATTACAGTGAATGGTCAGACATTATTAGAGCGTTAAATTCTTGTAAAGTGGAAAGTGTCTCTCCGTCCCGTCTATAAAAAAAAGAAAAAAAACAAAAAACGAAAATGAACCATGACGATGAGGATGAGGGGGAGCAGGAGGAAGCGAAGATGGTGGAGACAGAAATGCTGATGATGGTGGTGGAGTGAAGAGAAGATGCAGACAGAGAACAAGTTAGTGCTCAATTATTAAATTTGCAGATTTGCCGCAATTGCGAGAAAAAACTGTGTGAGCAGCCAAGTGCTAAGGATGGTAGAAGGTGTGATAGGCATTTGTCTGGCAGTAGAGTGTCGTAAGTTACTGCTGCTGCTGCTGATGATGATGATGATGGTGATGATGATGATGATGATGGAGGAACATGATTCTCTACCATTATGAGGTCACCCTGGTCGGTTTTGCGTGAGAGAGAGAGAGAGAGAGAGAGAGAGAGAGAGAGAGAGAGAGAGAGGGCAGGCTCAGTGTGGGAGACAGGTGACAAATGTTCCAGCATCCATCCTGAAGCCCCCGAACAAACAAGCTGAAAGGGTAAATTCATAGCGGGGTTACAAGAAGAGCAGGCTGGATACAAGGCTCAGGTGATTCACGAGATAACAGTGGTAGTAGACGGTCGTTTGGTGTAAGCTAGGAAGAAGGTCGGATGGACACCAGGCACTGATGGTGGAAAAGAAGGTAATGGTAATAGACTATGGTATGGTATTCAGTAGATAAAGTCATATGAGCCAGGGAGCAGGGTAGGACAGATTCAAGGGACAGAAGATGAAACAGAATGTCGCAACAGACAGTCGTATGGTGTACGTTTTGATAAAGTCATAGGGAGTTTAGGAGGAGGAGAGACAGATACAAGACACAGATGGTAAAAAAAAAAAAAGTGATAAGACAGCAGTATTGTAAGACATATGCAAGGTACAGGCAATGAAGCAGTAGATAGTGGTAGTAGACAGTGATACGGTAAGACAGACGCAAGGAACAGATGGTGACAGAGAAGACAATGGTAGTAGTCCCTGGTATGGCAGGACATGGAAACAGAACAGACAGGAAAAAAAGGAAGATAATGGAAGCAAACAGTGATATGGTAGGACAGATACAAGACACAAGTGGTCAAACCAAACTTTGTGGTAGTAGACAGTGGTATAGTGAGACAGATACAATACATAGATGGTGGCACAATAGATGCTGGCCTTAGAAAGTGGTATGGTAGGACAGACACGAGGCACAAATGGTAAGCATAAGATAGCGATAACAGACAAACATATAGCGTTATCGTTACATCGAAGGGACGTTCAGTAAAAGGGTAGTAGAGATACATGGCACAGGCGAGAAACAAAACAGTGGTAACAGTCGTATGGTGTGCTTAAATGTAGGGGAAGTCCTGTTACAATACTATAAATAGATGGAACAGAAGTAGCTATAGTAGGCAGTGGTCTTTTAGTACATGTACAAGACATAGACGGTGAATCAGAAGATTGTGATCGTAAAATTAACCTTATCAGTGTAATAATGTCTAAGTTCAGTCTTACCATCGTCCGGCGATTTTGCCTAGTATAGGAGTTCCTAAGCAGTAAAGAAGGTTGTTAAGGACTGTTTTCACTTAGGCTGCTTAAAATATGGGTTGTAGGAAAAAAATATCAAAGAAAGCCGTTGTGCTGAAAGAAATTTACAATTAGGCATAATGTGTTTTTGATTGGCTATGGCGCAAAAGCGAAAACGTTCAGCGACTGCAAAAAATCCAAGGCGAAATTATGAGAATTCCTGCGAGAATTAAATGTTTAAATGCGTGGGAAGTGTGTGGTGCGCGTGTTTTCCTGGCGTGAAGGATTGCGGTGGCAGGAAGTGGGTTGGTATGAGGCGTGAATGGATGGTCAGAGTGGTAGGAATGTTGCTGAGAATGTTAGGGTGATGAGGATAAGTGAAACATTGTGATATGTTATTACATTACCTGTTTTGAGAAATTATTTGTTCACAGAATCGTGATGGCAAAGAGTGTGATGTTAGAAATCAAGATATGAATAATCGTAATGCCCGTGATAGTTAAACGCTGAATATTAGTAGCAATTTATCTCCCTCGACAATCAATAGATTTAGGAATCTTGGCTTGTGAGAACGAAGGCTTTAAGATAGTAATATAACAGAAAGGTAGCTTATGACCATAATGTGTTACGAGCAGTCGTAAAGACAGAAAACTTACTTGATATTACACACACACACACACACACACACACACACACACACACACACACACACACACACACACACACACACACACACACACACACACACACACAGCAGGGATTTTCGTATCCAACGTAAGGTAAGGTTGTGCTTTGATTTCAACTGACAAAAACACCTCTCTGACATTCTCATTTCTCTAGGATCGACTGAAAGACCTTCCTACTCAGTCTCTTTCCGGATGTGTACTGGTCAGCGCATTCCTGCCGCTACTGGAACAACCCGAGTTTGTTCCTAAGGTGGTGAGAATCTGGGACAAAGTTGAATTTCCGTATTTTCACGTCCATCTGTGGTCTAGAACTGGTGGGCTGGTACCTCTCTCTCTCTCTCTCTCTCTCTCTCAAACCATCTCATCCCCTCCCCTCTGTCAGGTTCATCTTAGAGCTACGAACTATAAGTAAAGCAATATCTTATCAAGTAATTTTACGGGTAAAATATATCAAGTATGGAGAAGGAAAATGAACACCTGGTTCAAAGGGATGAAATAAACAGGATTACATTACTAGCCAGAGAGAGAGAGAGAGAGAGAATCATTGGTGAGAGGGATTGTGAGAGGGAGATTCTCCCATTACCCTCAATATGAATGCACACCTGAAGTTAGGAATGGAATAATTAACAGTAGCCCCCATATAGAGTCCATACTCTCGTAAGGCTAAGAGTCTTTCCAGCACCTCTTCTCTCAGGACTCTTTGGCATAGTACCTCCAAATATCCACATGTTTGCTATTAGAGTTCATCCACCTTTGCTTGGCCAAGGGTTTTGTCATTGTGTGACTTACTATATGTAGTTCATCCATAGATGAAGATAATAGTACCACTCTACGTCCCTTCCATGGCACTTCTCCGTGACTAGCACTACTTCCATGTGTTAATCCCTTATTATAGTTCAATATTCAAGTTGGAGAAGTGTCATTTCAGGCCAAGATAAAGTAGGCAGAGTATAATGTCTTTTGATGCTAACACGGTTTGCTTTTAATATGCAGGACGAATATACAGTAATCGTGTCATTTACAGAATGGAGCTAATGTGCAAGAGGCGAATGGAAGCATCCAGCACCAAAAGGAATATAATTTATATACTATTTCTTGTATACTTAGGTATTTAGCACATCTTTCTTTAGCGACATAAAATATTCGCAATGCACCTTAGCCACTCACCTACAAGCAACTTCTATATACAATATTCTCCTTTATATTACCGGTGGAATTTATTCAGCTTAGGAGACCCTCCTTGTAGTGGAGTTGTTAATGAAGCCTGTCTCTAACCCCTCCAATTAGAACAGTTAACATTACGGAGAGAGTAAAATTTATAACTCATATTAGTTTACATCCTCTGACTGGAGGGATAACACCCGAATTCCCAAGGGTATTTTCTGAAGGACCAGTTACTTAATTCCTCCTCTGTCAATGCCTTTGTCAACGCCTTTGAAAGTGTTCAGCCTTCTTCTATAATGTCAGCAATGGCTAACGTTTTCAAGAATAGTCGGATCAGTGGCTGCGCCCTTTTATTCTCGGAACCTTGCTCGCTATTTTATTATACACCTGACCAAATCTGGCCAGACTCAATACTTATGTGAGTATATAACACTGTGGTTGTGAATATGGTTTAAGCAGATACCATTATCAATTACTTCGAAGCAATACACTCAATGTTCTCGGATATTTGTGTCATGTGTATACTGTGGTATGCTGTACAGTGTGGGAAATCATCCTAGGGACAACAGTGAGCTCCTACCCTTCCTCCCACCAGCACCGAATCCGCCACTGGTTGCCAGGAGGTGCAAAACTGTAAATAAATGGTACAGAGAAGATGGAATTCCGAGAAAGGAGAGGGGGAGCGAGGGAGTTAGCTGAGGTGAATTGGTGCCTCAATCTTGTTGCAACAGGATAAGACAAGCATACTTAAACGAGATAGCTTTCTGTCTATCTTTCTGTCTGTCTGTTTGTCTGTCTATAGATAACTATACATACATACAGAGAGAGAGAGGGGGAGGGGGAATTTAGTAAGGGGCAGCTGTAAGTTCCGGTGTGAGGGGCTAGTCGACTTTGTGACATGACCGGGGGAAAAATGCGGACAGAGAAGGGATGAGTAAAAGGAAGGAGGGAAGAGGGAGAGAGACGAAAGGGAAGAGTGATAGGGATGAAAAAATAAGAACGATGCGTAAAGAAGGAGAACAGAGAGAAAGATGTAACTCAGAGATTCATAGAATTGAGGCAGGACAGGCAGGCAGGAACGGGAGGGAAATGAGGCAAAAGTGAATCATTGAGGCAGTGGGAAGAGAAAGGGGAAGGTGCAAGGACTAGAGTAACGTATAAAGAGAAGGATGCTTGGTACACGAGAGTTCAGCAGAGAGAAAGACAGAGGGGGGGAGGTGCAAGAGGAATATGCTGAGGGAAAGATTTTTATTGAAAGTGAAGGAGAGTGTGAAAGGAGAGTGCTGGACAGCGTAGTCTGGTAAGGGGAGAGATGTAGAGAGCTGAGGAAGACAGGAGAGGAGAAAAGATGGAGAGAATAGAAAGTGGGAAAGGAAGTAAGGAAATAGAGATAAATGTGGTGGGACGTAAAGAAAAAGAGGCATGATACTTAATGTTGGGGAATATATACTCGTATACAGAGAGAGATGTTGATAGATCAATCAGCGTAAGAGAGAGAGAGAGAGAGAGAGAGAGAGACAGACAGACAGACAGACAGACAGACAGAGATTTGTATAATAAGGAGGGAAACGAGAGGAAAGTGAGTGGAGCAAAAAAGGAAGTGGAGAGTATAAGCCAGCAGGAAAGAGGGAGGAAACAATGAAAATTCGAGGAGTAGCAGAAAGACGCAGAGAGGTGTGGTAAGCAGGAAGGCAGGGGAGGGGAGAGGAAGAAGAACGATGGAGGGAAGGAAGAGAGGGATGCCCAGGAAAATATTTGTACAGATGGAAAGGGGAAGGTGGAAAGATGTGGAATGAAGGGAACGTGGGAAGGAGGGCAAGAACGAAGCTGAGGGAAAGATCTGCATGTAACTGAAAGAATGAGGGAAGGAAATGTAAGAGTCGAGAAGGTGAAGAAAAGACGTGAAGAAAGATGGAAAATGGTGATGGAAGATACGAAAGAGAGAAAAAAAAAACGTAAAAAGACACAGGGAAGCAAATGGTGAGAGAGAGAGAGAGAGAGAGAGAGAGAGAGAGAGAGAGAGAGAGAGGGGGGGTGAGACTCATTGGTGAGAGGGACTGTGAGAGAGAGAGATTCCTCCATTTCCCTCAATATGAATGCAAAACTGAAGTTAGGAATGGAATAACAATTGCCTAGATATGGAGTCCATACTCTCGTAAGGTTAAGAGTCTTTCCAGCACCTCTTCTCTCAGGACTCTTTGGCACAGTAGCTGCAAATATTCATCTGTTTATTATTATAGTTCATTCACCTTTGCATGGTCGAGGGTTTTGTCATGTAACTTACCATAAGTAGTTCAGCCATAGATAATGATAATGGTACCACTCTACTCCCCTTCCATAGCATTTCTCCGTGACAAGCCCTACTTCCATGCGTAAATCTCTTATTACAGCTTAATATTAAGATGGAGAAGTGTCATTCCAGGTGAAGATAAAGTAAGCAGAGTATACAGTAATGTGGTATGGACACGGTTTGCATTTAATGTGCAGGATGACTATAGTCGTTCATTTACAGAATGGAACTAATGTAGAAGAGATGAGTGGAAGTAGCCATCACCAACGAGAGCATAGTTTACATACAATTTCTTGTAGACTTAGGTTTTCTAGCACATCTTTCTTAGTGACACATAATTTCCATAATGCACCTTGGCCACTCACCTACAAACAAGTTATATATATAGTATTATCCTTTACATTTCCAGTGGACTTTATTCAACTTAGATCCTCCATGTAGTGAAATTGTTCATGAAGGCTGTATCTAGCCCCTCCAGTTAGAACAGTTAACATTACGAAGGGAGTAAGATTAAAATTAACATCCTCTGACAGGAGGGATAACACCATCCAAACAATTCGCAACTTGTTCCTCTCATCCATTAGATAAACCCCCTTCATTCCTACCACATATTTCTTACCTGGTACGACTTATGTCCAGGCGATTACATTCACCTCATTGAGGGATACCTGGTTATGAAATATCTGATGGAGGTTGCTTCTATCTCTCCAATACAAAATGGCTCTTCCAAAGCTGACCCAATTCGTCTGGTGATACGTAGAATAAGAGATGAGTTAAGCACCAGGAGTAGTGGTGTTAGCCCATTCAGTCCGATGAGTAATAATGTATTCAGTTCACTCAACTTTCTGACGATTTTCTTGACTTAGGAAAGACTTTTCGATTTAGAAGAGCCAGGTAAACAGCAGCCTTCATTAAACTCTTAACTATTAGCAGTGTGTCCTAAGATGGATAAGATCGTTTGGTGGAAACAAGGAAGCTGAAATTAAGGTCTTGGGTAGACGGTGGCAATCATGAAAAAATCGAGTAATATTTTACCACTTTCACTTCTTACTCATCTCGGCTGCCTATAATTATGTTGGGAGAGAATATGTATGTTTTCACTGACCACATATGATTCCCTTTGATGTGATGCATCAGGGAGGAGAGTCACAGACATTCTCTAAATGTGAATAAACGCATTGGAATTAAGAGCCAACTTCTGCTTCTGACTATACAGTAAGTAGTAGCAACAGCAGCATCACGTGAGGAACGGTGGGAGCAATAAAATATTCAGTAAATTCACTCCGGTTCATGGTCTAAAACTTCTCGCTTAAATTACACGTGGAAAATATGTGTTTCCCTCGTGGCACTTGGAAAACAAATGAGCAGAGTTATGGCGCAGATAAAGGTGTCTAAAATGAAGCTGCAAATAAAACTCCGTGTGGGTGCTTGCCATGATGGGTTGGGACATTCATCTGCCTCGAGCCCTATGATTTTTTAAGACCTATGATGGACTGGTTGGGGGGTTACGGGATTTCCAGGGAGGGTTCTGGAGTTACCTGAAAACCCCCTTCTGCCTCACACACACACACACACACACACACACACACACACACACACACACACACACACACACACACACACACACACACACACACACACACACACACACACACACACACACACACACACACACACACACACTTAACTCCTCAGTTGACGTAAAGTATTGCAGTAGATTGCTTTCGCTCAGCTTAGGGGAGATTTTTCGATTTTGAGGGGTTAGAAGTTGTCTGATCGCCTCCCTCCCCAAGTTTAATATAATCATCCGTTGGTAGTTTTATTGGTATGTTAATCCTATCAGTGTGATGACTTTCTTTTATTTGATGCTGTGTGCAGACTATATTTTTCAGCTTAGGCAAGTGTTCGCAGGAGAATTACTTAGGCTATGGTTTTCATTAATTTCATCATTATTTAAAATTTCTTCTCCATACTGGTTGAAATGTGATAGCAGTAAAAATAAACTAAAAAAAAAACTTGCACTATGGAGGCTAAGAGCTATAGTCGACCTAAATATTATTGTAAAACGACGGTAGCCAGTCGTTGTGTGGGACTTTCCTTGGATGCTTTCCCCGTCGGTCACGCTGGTCGTCTTAGTGTTAGTGTCATGCCCTACTGACTGGCAGAGATTTTACTGTGCAAGATGGAGGAAATCCAAGGCTCGGTCTCAGTAGATGGACTGTTGGAGGAATGAGTCGCTGAGGAACTATGAGAGAGAGAGAGAGAGAGAGAGAGAGAGAGAGAGAGAGAGAAAGAGAGAGAGACGGTAAGACTCCCCAGCTTCCTTACAGCCGAGCAGAAGCGCATTCAAGTGGTAACACCCCCCCTTCCTTTTTTCACCACAGTAACAAATTTCCTGTGTATTCTTGCTACATTCAGACGAACTGTGTCTGATGCTTTCCCACTGAGAAGAGATTTGAGTATAATTAATATGAAATCTGACAAAACACCACGATGACGGCATTTCTGTTAGATTTTTGCTAAGATTATTTACTCTAGGCAGAGAGTTTGAAAGTACAAAGAAAAAATTGTTATGAAGTCTTGATTTATCTGTAAACAACTGCCCGACGATATTATTCAGTCAGGTAGAGAATTTTCAGACTGAAAACACTACATACAGCATTCATTAACCTCTTCATCCCAATTTTTTTTTTTTTATTGCAAGGAAGAAGGAACCAGTAAAAAAAAAAAAAACTATAAGAGAGCCAAATTTAAGAAGTGTTCATTAGATGAATATAACCATCTGGGACTGTCCAGATTAAAATACAAAAGCAGTCTTCGAACTACGGGGATTAACACTTCACAATGACTGCATTCCCTTCTCATTCTTGCAACCATCACAAGAGTTTTATTTTCATGCATCTGTTCATCCTGTGAGAAAAGAATTGGAAAGTAAAACACCTGGTGTGTAATGAACTCTTTCAGTATCATGATCATTCCTATGCTTTCTTCATAATGTATCTAGTTGATTTTTGCACATTAAGGAAAATATCTCACTCTGGTTGGAGAAGTAGTTCTCAGTTGAAAAAGAGAAAGAGAGAGAGAGAGAGAGAGAGAGAGAGAGAGAGAGGACCGACTCGCATAACCCCGAATAAAAGTAGCCAGTCTATCAGGCCCAGTGTATTTTGTTAATTATTACGGTTCCCGATATTTTGCCTTCACACAGATGATGGCTATTTAGACCGCCGCAAAAGAGTTTCAACAGCTTTGGAAGGACCCCCCCCCCTGTCTCTCTCTCTCTCTCTCTCAGCTATATCTAACCCTTCTAGTTTTGGAAGTCCCCCCTAAGCTAAAAAAAATACTGTATGGAGATAATGAGAAAATATTGGAAATAGCGTCCAATAATTATTATACTCCGACCTGGCCAAAAATTGCCATCATGCCATCTTGAACATTGTTTTGCAATAACTGACTAACATGAAGGCGAAAACTCGGGCCCCGAGCTGTTGACGCAAAGTGTTCCTTGGCATGCCTCCACTAAGCCTTGCACACGGACTCGCCATAGAACCTCCATGACAGGGTTCATTGTGGGTTGAAATGAGACTAAAGGTAAAGTAAGTAATCTCCATATGACCTTGATCTTTGACCCCTTGACTTTACTTGCCTAATTAGGTCACTGTCCCTTCATACTGTATCACTGATGAAAGTTTGGTCGAAATCCGTCGAGGGGTTCAGAAGATATCACGCCCACATCCATATGACTTTGATCCTGCTGACCTAATCAAGTAATTGTCCCTTCATACTGTATCACTGACAAAATCTTGGTCGAAATCTGTCGAGAGTTTCAGGAAACATCATGCCCACATCCATATGACCTTGACATTTAACTGCTTTACCCTGGTGACCTAATCAGTTCATCGACCATTTCTTACTGCATCAATGACAAAAATTTGGTCGAAATTAGTCAGGGGGTTCAAGAGATATCGTACCCATAACAATAAAATAAGTCGATCCCGTATGACCTTGACCTTTGACACCTTGACCTAATGACCTAATCAGTTCAATCACTGGCAATAATATGGTGGAAATCCATCAATGGGTTCATGAGATATCGAGCCTAAGTAGGTGTTAGGGATACATGGACCTACACATGCACTCACGCATCCATGCACTCACGAACAGACAGACAAATCACTTAATTCCTCCTCCACTATACGTGGATGGAGGTAATTACAAGTACGTACAATGGAAAGGATGTAGAGCCATAAGATAATCCTTTTTTTTCCCCATGGATGAGGACTATGGCTTCAGGTACAAAATTACAAAAATCAGAGCCGAGTGAAGGTGCAGGAACTCTAGTGATGAACAGAGTTTAACCTGAGGCGTCACGACGACGTGTAAATATGTTCCCACGTTGTGTCATGGTGACACCCGACAACATATCCATACGTTTTGCAACTGCGAGGTCTGTCATGTGCAGATTTTTCAAATTTCGTGGGTGATTTTTGCTAGGCATATGTGGGAGACCTTCCTCTACCCTTCGTCATGAAGGGATACTGCCTGACTCCCCTATTCCCCCGCACGCCATTTTCTCGGGAACTCAGGTGTTAGCAATGACCTGGCAAGTAAACGCATGTCATGCCACGGTCTCTCCATTAACCAAATTCAAGGCGAAAGTTATTCCTGAGGTGGAGAACAAAGGAAGAAACAAGCCAGAGGAAGAAACAAGCAGAAGTGATGAGGTGGTAACATCATAAAGGAACGTAAAGTATGTTGATGTGTTTGGTGAGTGGAACAACGTTTATGTTTCTTACGTCTACTATATTATTGTCTGAAAACCAATATACTCTTGTACTACATATAAATTCGTACCTAATAAATAAATATCTAAGCTTTTATGAGTGGTTTGGAGTAGTTACTCCTTCCATAGAAAACGTTTTCTCTGGAGCATGGCCCACAGAAGACGGTAGCAGGTATTCTGAGGGACACCTGTATAATGCAATTATAAATGCAGGTCAGCACTTTTATGGGCATTTTCCAATGTTTCTCATAAAAAGCAGAGGTTTTAGCCAAAAAAAAACTTACGAAAATCTGCCGGGATTGCGGGGGGGGGCATTGGTGAAAATGGATGGGGATGTGGCGGGTTAAGTTACCAGACTCACAGAGCACAGATTCGTATCGACATTCGTCATCCTTAATGGAGCCGGCTGGCAGTATCCTTTGCTGAGTTGTGTACGCCGTCAGTTACTGTCAGCATCTGCACATTGACATGGCGTTCCTAGAGAATTTTGTAACACCTCTTTCTTAGAGATTTATTTTGCATAATACCTCAACGTGCTCGTGTATGCTACCCGGTATTGAACACTGTCAGTCTGTAACTTTCCATTCAATTACTTCCAGGCTTAGAATATCATGTAGAGATAGCACGAATAAAATGAAACGCCGAGAACCCCGAGCCCCGAGCTGTTGACGCAAAGCGTCGCTCGATATGACTCCACTAAGCCTTGGAACCAGACTCTCCATACTGTCAGGACTCCATATTATAATTACAAATCATAATAGATAAATAGATAGATAGAGAGACAGATAGAAGCAGCAAGTCAGATGATGAGTGTCACGGGGTTTTAAAAATATCACGATGTTTTTAAATATAAATGCTTAAATATTTTTTAATTGATAATAATATTCAATAATATTAAAGAGCAGGGACAATGATTGTCTTGCTAAATCGAGCAACGATTCTCTACGAACGAGAATTTATAAACTTTCTCAACAGTACACAGCAGAGACTAATTACTCACAATTGCTGAATTACTGTACTGTTAGCCTCTGGAGAAAGTTACTTCACCCCTGACAATAAATAACTAATACTAACATCAGGTTCTTGCCGATGCTTAAACTCCTAGGTGGCACAACGGATATTAAGTTAATACAACAAGACTGGTCTAAGTACCAGTTATGAATAGTAAAACGTCTATGCAAGCTAGGAGCTATGTGGGAAATAAGCTTAATTTGGAGAAATGAAACAAGATTTTACTTTACATTAAGCTCAAGAAAAGAACTGTTAAATTTATTGATTACAAAAAATAAATTTAACGTTACATTTCAAATCAAATCAATGAGACCGCACTCACTCACTCACACAAAAGCTAAGTACTTACGCCTAGGAAAAAAAACACCTTAACTAAACTCTGAAGACTACAAAATACAAAAAAGGAAATACTATAGTCGATGAATGCTTTGTATCACCCCAAGCTGAACTAAGGATGGGAGTACTGGATAACTGCACTCAGTGGAGTCTGGGTGCTAGCGACCTCTTCTCTCGCACTTCTGGAGCACAGGACCTCTCTCCATCAGAGCAAACAGTGGACTGAGTAAGTCGTGGGAACAAAAGGGGAAGCAGTAGGCCGCATTTTCTAACGGTCAAATGAGCGAAATGTGCCCAAAACAAATCGCTCATCGGAAGCGCTAATGTCTCACACAGAGACGATCACGTATGACAATGAAAAACTGATTTGACAAAGCTTCCGTCCGAATGAGCAGTTAACTGAACGATAAACAGTGAGCCTTCCACTAATAGTTCGTGGCTTCTCACAAAAGGGAAATGTCGCGAATTGATTCGTGACATTACGCCCTTACAAAATTAAATTTTTTCCTTATGGGAAAAAATTTGTGGATATATATATATATATATATATATATATATATATATATATATATATGTACACATCCTAACTCAGTCACACAAGATTCACACTGTGGTGTGCTATCCGGCTACAGGAGAAAGTCACAGTCGCCAGTGAGCGAAAAAACCTCGTATTTACGTTAATAGAAGCAAGCTTGAGGGAAAAACTCCATGATGATGGTGAAAATCCTGTACTCAGGTCAAACTGAGCGAAAATTCGCTACATTTACACTGACAACTAATTGTTGTGTAGCGTGGTGTATGTAATACATGGTGTAGGTGTGACAGTTGTAGTGTGACTGTACCTATGTGTAAAATGACACAGTAAATAATATGGCGACGACGAAGGCAGAGGAGAAGAGGCGGCAGCGTGCGGCAGACGATCAGCTGGCCCACACAGCAAAACTGCTACACCCATTGCTGAACCTGCAAAACCAATTAAGGTGGAGCATCAAAAGTGTCAATGAGACAAAATTCTTATTAAGTTACAATTACTCTCTCTGCCTAGCAATCAGTACATGCTACGAAAAGTACGCTCTGGCTGAAAAATACGAGTGACAGCCTAAGCTTCGTACATTCGAGGTCGCCATTAATTATAGCACACGATTAGTTTCGACAAGTTGAGAATCCCTGTGCAAACTTGGGTCTTCCATAGCCTCGAACTGCACACGGGTCCTCAACCTGTGCCTTAACCTACAGTACTTATATTAGTATCGGGGAGCTGAGAATCCTTGTGCAAACTTGGGTCTTCCATAGCCTCAAGTCGCCTCTGCGGAATTCTCACTTCCCCCTTAACCTACAGTACTTATATTAGTATCGGGGAGCTGAGAATCCTTGTGCAAACTTGGGTCTTCCATATCCTCAAGTCGCCTCTGCGGAGTTCTCTCTCGAACTTCCCCCTTAACCTACAGTATTTATATTAGTATCGGGGAGCTGAGAATCCTTGTGCAAACTTGGGTCTTCCATAGCCTCAAGTCGCCTCTGCGGAGTTCTCTCTCGAACTTCCCCCTTAACCTACAGTACTTCTATTAGTACCGGGAAGCTGAGAATCCTTGTGCAAACTTGGGTCTTCCATAGCCTCAAGTCGCCTCTGCGGAGTTCTCTCTCGAACTTCCCCCTTAACCTACAGTACTTGTATTAGTACCGGGAAGCTGAGAATCCTTATGCAAACTTGGGTCTTCCATAGCCTCAAGTCGCCTCTCAACTTCCCCCTTAACTTACGGTACATAATATGTATGTACAGGCCCTGGACATAATGTGTCCTGTGGGGCCAATGGGCGAGACGTCAGGTCTGCACCCACTTCACCACTACCCTGTCTCTCAACTGTCTCAGAGATTACGGGTGTGGTTACAAATGGCACAGGAAGGGCATGTCCCTGATTAATGGTGATACTTTGACACACACTGCAGGAACGGACAAAACTATCTATGTCTCGTCCCATCCCTGGCCAGAAAAAGTCAGCTCGGATACGGCCCTGGGTCTTCCTTTTGCCCATGTGACCTCCTGAGGCTGAACAATGACCCCATTGTAACACTGCTAGCCGGTACTTGGCGGGAACGACAAACTGCAGTCGAACCTCGCCCTCGGGTGTTCGTGACTCACGGTAGAGCCGTCCTTGTTTGCGAAGGAACTTGGCTCAACCTCCCCGTGAATACTTAATCACTCGACCCTTTTGTTTGTTCTGCACGGCAGCAAGTGTCGGGTCAGAATGTTGTTCTTGTACAACAAGTTGACTAAACATCAGATCTTGCGGCGATTCAATGATCACTGGGGTGACACAGTCTGGAGCCTCAGCCATGGCTCGTGTTACCGCAGCAGCCGAAGTCTGAGTAGCGTCATGTTTGGTGCAATTATCCTTGACACCAGTAATATTGCCAATGATGAGTTCAAATAAAGGTTCTGGCATGACAACTGCGAGTGTCGTACCAGTATAAAATGGAGATGCCACCTGGATACATGCCTCAGGGAACAATCTCACTGATCCATCAATAAGGTTTGCATGGATCTGTCGACCTGTATACTGCTCAGGCCAAACTAGACTCTGCTTGACAGAGCAACCTGAGGAACCATTGTCTCTCAGGACCTTCACAGGAATGCCTCCCACAAACCCTGGCTGGACAAGGAAAGTACTGTCACCTGTGGGAGGGCCTGTGGAGGAAGCAGCTAGCCACTCATGAGGCTGCTGAAAAGATGCGGCAAACATTGTGCCTTGAGGGTTATATTGGGAAGATGGAACATTGGCCATCTGTGGAGGGGGGTTCACTGTCACAGTGGGACTAGTGAACTGTGGGGAAGTACCCACACTGGTAGGGACGTGACCACCATGCTGCTGCTGAGGAATGAAGGCTGCATTCGCTTCCTGCCTCTTTTGAGCTGGTGGTGAAAAAGTTTGTCCCGACGGTCGGTTACGTGGCTGATACTGCTGCTGGTTAGGGTACTTGTTGTACCTCTTCCACTCAGGTTTCTGAGTGTTTTGCCCCTGGTCCTTCCGCGATTTGCTTGGACCTTGGCCATTACTCTGAGAACGGCCTTGTTGCTGGGGTTCAGTCTGAGAAGACTTCCCAGACTTATCAGTATCTTTTCTGCTCCAGGTGTTTTGCTTACGAGTTTGATACCCGTATGCAGTAAAGAATGCGTCAGCCTTTTCTGCCATTTGGCTGGCATCTTTCACCTGGCAGATCTTAAGCTGTGCTATGAGCTCAGCAGGCCACGACCTCTCTAGCTGTGTACGCAACATAAGGTCAATTATCCCCTCTAATGAGTGCAGCTTTCATCATCTCATAGGTGAGATTGTCTCCACGAATTCTGTGGAGAATATCGAGGGCAGGGCCTTCAAATAAACTAAGAAATTGGAGCCTTTTAGCTGCCTCATCCAGTTGATACATGTCTGCCATGTCCTCAAAACGAGCTATGAGCCTCCATGATAAGGTTCACTGTGGGTTGAAATGAGACTAAAGATAACCTAAGTCGACCCCACATGACCTGGACGTTTGACCCCTTGACGTTGCTGACCAAATCAGTTCATCGTTGTCTCATACTCTATCACTGACAAAAGATTGGTCAAAATCCATGAAAAGGTTCAGGAGAAATAGTATGCACACTCATATAACCTTGACATTTCATCTCTTGACCTTGCTAACCTAATCAGTTCATCGTCCCTTCAACTGCATCACTGACAAAAGTTTGGTGAAGTTCTGTCAAGGGGTTCATTAGATATCTCGCCCACACGCATATGACCTTGACCTCTGACCCCTTGACCTTGCTGACGTAATCAGTTCATCGTCATTTCATACTGCGTCATTGACACGTTGGTCGACATCCATCAAAGGGTTTAAGAGATACCGCGCTCACATCCACATGACCTTGACCTTTGACCCCTAGACCTTACTGACCTAATCAGTTCATCATCCTTTCATACTGTTTCACTGACAAAAGTTTGGTTGAAATTCGTTAATGCGTTCACGAGATGTCGCACCCACAATAGTGTTAAGGAGCATGCCAACAGGTATAAACTAAGTCGACCCCATATGACTTTGACCTTTGACCCCTTGAATTTGCTGACATAATTAGTTCATTGACCCTTTATACTGCACCACTAACAAAAGTTTAGTTGAAATCTGACAAGAGGTTCAGGAGATATCGCACCAACAAGAAAAACTAAGTTAACCCCATATGGCCTTCACCTTTGACCCTCTCATCTAGCTGATCTAAAGTGTTCATCATCCCCTCATATTTCATCACTGAGGAAAGTTCGGTGGAATTCCGTCGTTGGGTTCAGGAGATACCACACCCAAAAAAGTACTACAGATGGACGCACGCACCCACGCACCCATGCACACAGGGATGGACAGCTCAGTCACTTAATGTCTCCTCCACCATAGGTGGGCGGAGGCATGATCTTCGAGATCTCTTTGAGGTCTTTTAATCTGTTCTGTCCCTTTTTGTCTCTTTTAAGTTGAATAAAATCGCATGGTGCTGGGAAGAATAAACTGAAAAAAGATTTCACCGTAGACTCTCAGTCTGGATCATCCTGTTTAGCTTTTCTTAACCTGAATAAAATCGTCGAAGGGTGCAACGATTAAAGGTAAAAAATCCGCGTATTCTCTCAGGCCAGTATTTTCGTCGAATAAAGACGCTCCCTCGAACCTCTTCCTTAACTGTTTATTTTCCTAACTGACAATTAATATTCTCCTGTTTTCTTCTTACATGTTTTTAATATTGATATACATTGAATAACACATAAGGGTATGTTAACGGAGCATATTCAGAAATAAACCGGTAAAGATGGTGTTATTAAGCTTCCTAACCTCATGAGAATATCACTCTCAGTCTGTTTCCTCCCATTCATTCTCACATAAACAAAATAAAATGATAAGATGATGACATTAACAACGTTCAAAGGACTTAACATAGTCCATGACTTTCTTCCCTCCTTTTCAGCTTTTGAGTATACCCTCATCTCACAACCTTTGTAGCTTTCTTCTTCTGCATTGCGCGAACATCTCAAGCAACCTGCCTCACGCTCAACAGACGTCGCATTTTCTGACACTTCTTTCAATTTCAACCATCTTGTCTCACGCAAGTTTGTTTTCTGCAGTTTTTATGTAAGGTCTTTCCAAAAGTCCCTCTTCGCCTTCTGCTTCTATCCTCATGGATTTTGATTATAAGGCTCAAGAATCCTCATCAACATCCATTTATGAATTTATCTGGCCACATACGAGATCTGCTCAGAACGTATTCGACCTTAGGCTCTTAAAAAAAAATAAAAAAAAAGCTAAAGCTAACCTCTTGAGCTAGGACAGTAATCTCCCGCACAGTAGGCCCCTTCTGACTTGACACATGTAGCCCAGCATTCTTTCCACTGCCTGAAATATTTTCAAAGTCGGTTATCAGTATCTCCTGCCTATGCTTTGTCACATTCGTCATGATCTTTTCTCTCATATCAAATCCAGAACATTTCAGCTGAGTTTTGAGCTTGGGGAATAACCAAAATTTGCACATAGCCATGTCTGGTGAGTATGGAGCCTGCCGGACCTGCGGGATGTTTTGCTTGGCCAAAATTCCTGAATCAGTTGAGAAGAATGGGCAGGAATGTTGTTATGATGCAGCTTCCAACTTGTCACTTTCCAAAGGTCTGGTCTCTTCCGCCGAACTGCATCACGAAGACGTTGGAAAACACTGGGGCAGTTATGTTTGTTGAAAGTCTGACTTTCTGGTGTACAATAATGATGCACAACACCAAGGTATCCGATTAAAGGAAAAAAAAAAGCTATTTCACACGCATTTCGCCTAGCTGCGGATCCGTCATGCCTTTTTTGGATGAGGCGATCCTGCATGCTTCCAATGGGACGACTGTGCTTCGGTTTCTGGATCGTACCCTTACTCCCAAGTCTCACCTCCAGTGATGATCTTCAGAAAGTTTGGATTGCGATTTGCACACACCAACATGTCTTGAGCAACATTCATCCAGAGCTTATTGTTCACGTGAAAGGAGCTTTGGAACGAACTTGGCAACGAACTTGGTGGTAACTTTTCACATGCCCAAATTATCCGATAATATTTCTTTTGCTGATCCATCGTTGAATCATGTTTCATGAGCAATTTCTCTGACAGTCTCCCGACGATTTCCCGTAACCTAATTGCAGACTTTCTTGTCATTATCAGCACTCCAGCTTGATGATGGCCTCCCTGGACGTGGATGGCTCTCGACCGACATTCGACCATTTTTGAAGCAATTGTACCACTCCTTCATTTGCGTTACCCCCATTGCTTCATTCCCAAAAATTCGCTGGATCTTCCTGGTAGTTTCAACAGTTTCTTTTGGATTCAGCACAAAAAGCTTCCACGTCCTCGGAGATAAGAACAAGAAAGGACACAAATTTTGTTGCTCACAGTGCTCGTGAAGTGGTCTGATGTTACAAGAGTGCTAGTTTGCTTACAGGATCGGAAGATGGGATTCCTTTAATTGTTTTGAAAAAAGTATTCCGCACAACCTCCACCTGTTCTAGCTAAATTATTCAGACTACGCATTAGTGCTTCTTCATTCCCAAATTCTTGGAAAGAAGCCAATATACATCCAGTTCCGAAGAAACTAAGTTTCTCTAACCCCTCTGATTACAGACCCATCGCTATCACATCTTTTCTTGGTAAAGTATTTGAGATTGTAATTAAAAAGCACATTGTTCAACATTGTGAATCCAACATCCTAATTTGTGACAGACAGTATGGTTTTCACCACGAAAGATCCACTGTTGATACTCAATTTTCTGACTCATACCATCCATCAGTCAATTGAGCAACATAGAGAAACCCATGCAGTAACCCTGGATATTTCTAAAGCTTTGAACAGTGTGTGGCATTGTTCCCTGCCATCCAAACTCCGTTGCTATGGCCTACCAGCTTTTGCTCCACTGATTTTCTCATACCTCAGCGAAAGAAAGATTAAAGTAGATTATAGATACTCCTATTTCTACCCGATTAATGCCGGCGTGACACAATGATCAGTCCTAGCTCCAACCCAGTTCGTATGTCATATTCATGATCTTTATCTGTCACCCAAAATCTCATTTGCTCATATGCAGATGACTCAACTCTTCAAAGTTCATTCCCATTCCCATTCACAAACTTTACTGTACTATCATTAACTCACAATTCAGTACAGCAATCTCCATTAAATCAAGACATATCTAAGATCACTGAATGAGGACAAAACAACATTGTCTCATTCACCGCTAGGAAGACCAAGTATATACAAATTACTAATAGATAGATATTGCCTGATACCTATTATACCTTCAGTGCTGCTAATATTCCCACATCTAAAAGTATTGAAATTCTCCTTTTCCTCAACTGGAACTTTCGTGTTAGATCACTTGCTAAAACTGTTTCAAAGAAATTTAGATTATTGTACAGGGTCCGTAACTTCCTCACAGACGAATAGTTTATAATTTACAAGAGTCATAAACGACCTCAGCTGGAATATTGCTCACCCTTGTAGAGTGGATGTGGAGAGGTTGCACTAAAACAACTGGACAAAATTCAGAGCAAAGCTGTAAGTATTATTAATAACCCTGCCATTACAAACGAAGTACCTCCCCTACAAGTATGGAATGTTGCCTCCACTGCGTTATTTTGCAAATACTTTCATGACAAATACTTAGGCGAAGTTGGATCTATTGCGTTATTTTACAGATACTTTTATGGCAAATGCTCAGACGAAGTTGCATCCATTGTGCCACCTCTCCACTCCTTTCCCCGTGCTGCACGGGCATCTGGTAGCGCTCAAGACTGGACTGTCTCATTCCCATACTGCAGAGCTGCTGCCGATCAGAATTCTTTTGTTCCCCGAACTGCACCTCTTTGGAACTCGCTTCCACAGAACAGTTTCTCCCCAGACTTCAACCTACGATTGTTCAAGCCCAAATGTTTCAGATTATTTTTTTTTTAATGAATGGAGGACACTTGTAATCTGGTGCATGAATTATTTTCATATTCAATTGTTTTTCCTTCCTCTGTTCATTTTTGTAAAAAAACAAAAAAACAACGAGAACAGCTTCATTATTTTAATTCGTTAAACTTCTTCTGCTAGTCCTCAGTAAAGACCCAGTGTGTCATAGCTAAAGATAGCCCGGCTAGTGTCATTAAGCCAGTTATGAATGTTAGACAGTCCTAAAATTATCTTAGCATGGGAAGCTGGTATTACTAGTATGATGGAAGTTGTGACATGTTACGGCAGGAAGACTCCCTGTACAGGAACCCTCTCTGTCTCATTTGTTTTTCACATTTATCTTCATCTTCCATCCGACTTACGGCTCTGCTTCTTATTCGACATTATCCGCCAAAGAAATATTTGCCCCAACAGTTGTGTTACTTATATAACATCTTGTTTCAGTAGATGACCATTTTCAGTGTTTTGCCTACCATGGTTATATATAGCGTTCTGTCCTTTACGTTACCATGTTTTAGGTCATTTGACAGTGTGTTGCTACAGCAATTCTTTGAGAGAGAGAGAGAGAGAGAGAGAGAGAGAGAGAGGAGGGGCTGGCGAGTAATGCCACTGAGTTTCTACAAACAATGAACTTTCAACTTTCGGAACCAGTATGTATATATTATACATAAAAAGCTTATGGGTCACACGGTAAATATTTATCCTGTCATATCCCACGAGTGAATGCAGGCAGAACAGTAGAAAAAATACACTGTTTGGTCTCCGTGTCTGAAAAATACACGCGGTATTCATTGTTACGTAAATAAATGGAGGACTTGAATGGGCACCACAATCACTGTTTCGCTTCACGCAGTGCTCTCTCTCTCTCTCTCTCTCTCTCTCTCTCTCTCTCTCTCTCTCTCTCAACCTATCCATGCCTGACAGGAACACATCCCAGCGAGATCTTAAATATCATTCTGGAGGTCACTATATTATTTTACTCAGAAGTTGAGATATTTTCAAACTGTACGTGTTAGTACAGACAACATTAACTCTTTTGCTACAAAATTCTAACTTCTGTTTCATCATTTGGCTCTAGTAAGAAAACAATGAAGCTTAGCTGAAGGATTAAATATCCATTTCTGAGTTACTGATGCACACCGTGTTGATACTGAAGTGAGAAAATAACATAAAAATGATCTGTGCCAATCTAGCATCATAGCTTTCGAAATGTAGGACACCAAGGCAAGGCAATCGAAGTTTAGTATACTCGTCTTTAAGGACATATGGTCACTGTGCTTCCCTTGATGGCATTACATAACCTCCTATCACCCCTTGGGACTCAGACTTTCGCACACGGGTCACTTCAGCTTAGTCCAACCATAAAATATAGCGGGAAAGAAGTGCGACGGTACTCCACGCCGATCAAATTTTCCATACAGCCGCCCCTTCTCATACACCGCCTGACACTCATGGAAAGCCAATGTGAAACTTAACAATAAATATGAACATATGAAGACGGGGCACCATTTTTTTAATGGAAAGAAAATTACAGCAGCCAACAAGAGGAGACTGTTGCGTTTAAATCTAAAGACAAGTCGGCTAGAGTGGAGTGAAAGTCTCTTAGGCTAACAAGAATTCAGTCCAAAAATATTCTCATTTTACCCACATATTGAAATCTTGATCCTCTTCAAAAAATAGATTTATAGTTAGTTCAAAGGTACCTGTCATTAACCAATTCTTTCTCCTCCTTCGTCTCATAATAAATAACCATCATCACCATCATCATCATCACCATCATCATCATCATCATCCCATTTCTAACCAAAACATGTGAAGGAAGGGATTTAAAAACACGAATAGGAAAGCACAATAGCAGGACTGTCACGTGATTGCCCAAATTCATTCACTTCTCTTTCCAGCCATCAAAATTATCCCTTTCAGATGAATAATATATCAAACATCAATACGAGTATGAAAATAAAGCGTGTGTGTGTGTGTGTGTGTGTGTGTGTGTGTGTGTGTGGAAGGGGGGGGGAGGAGGTACTGTGGGATGACCGTGTTGATGGTATGACATGGAGGAAGCAGAAAGAGATGATAAGGCGGCTGGTGCCGCGTCGAGACATTTTACTTGCAAATCACGCACTCAAAAATTCAGCTCCGGTGCCATCTTGTCACTGTTTTGATGCCTTGTTTGCTTCCCTGTCTTTGACTCCCTCTAAGCCTGATTTATCGAGGTGTTTTGTGCGGGCACTCCTAGGCTTTCGAGGCGTGGGTGAGGTTCTGTATTATACGATATTTCTTCGATTTTCTCGCCGACATGCACTGGGAGAGGAGAGACGGTCGTCCATTGGTTTAGACATACGGCTGGCAACTGTTACAGCCCGATTTCTTTTTAATGTTTACTCGAGTTTCTTACTAATAACGGTGGAGCAAGACCCGGTGCAGCACTGCTTACCACGTCTCGTTCATACTTAGCACAACTCGAGTTTCCTCCTGCTTCAAACTGGGGAGAGAGCTGGCAGTGATTGCTTAGGACAGCTGACTTGTAACTGGAAAAACTTGAGATGTTTCCCAGGTGTTTATTTCACTTTCTTGACTATGTACACCGGGAGAAGACGTGATGCATTGGTTAGCGCATCCGGTTGGTAATTGGAAGAACGAAACTTTTCTTCCATATAAACTTGGGACAGCCAGTGGTGTATTCATTAGCACATCCACCTCCCAGATAGAAGAAAACGACATCAGTTTTGAGGCTGGTCGGACTGGTGGACTCAGTTTATGCCCTAATCCACCTTCTTTTAGAAGCATAATTAAAACCTGAATTTAAATCAACTAGTGCCTTAGTGTATGATGGTGCCTTAGCACAAATTCTTTTTTTTTTTTTTCTAAATGGCCCTTGAGTAGTCGCTAAACATTGAAGTCTAAGGCCTTTCTGCAGTATATACGGTGTTATTTTTTTCTTTTGTCATTATATTTGGCATTAGTGGTACGGTCAAACTCACATCACACAGTCACGGCTCAACACTGAAGCTGAGGTCGTGATTCAGTGTTGATAAGCTATTCTCTAAAATCCGATGTCGCATTTTAAATTCTATGCCTGTCTCCACACGTCTTTTTTCAGCTTCGCAGAGACTTTCCAAACAGGAGATGTTAGTGATTACAATAACTCATAAGTATTAATGTTCGATCCTAAAGTGAACAAAATCTTCTGTTGGTTGCAGGAATAAAATACATAAATACGGCATCATACTGAAGACATTAAAATATACAGAATGTAGCGAGACATACCGACCCATTATTAATCCCTTCAGGACGATGGTGCCACCGACGCTATATCCAACCCCTGCATTTTCGAAAGTCTATCTTTAAGTATAAAATAAAATTCATCGTAAAAAAAATAAAATGAAAAATACTGTATATGGAAAAAAGAGTTAATAATTTGTGTAGAAAGTCACATCGCAATGGAAACTGGAAAATAAGCCTGTGTTCGCCATTTCTCTTCGTGGAGAAATTGATTTTGATATAAGATCAACAACCACCTGTTGTGGTTTTCTTTTATTTCGTAGACTACAGCTGTGGTCAATAATCCTTTCACATATCTAGGGTTTCGAACTGATAAAGCCATAGTACATCCTGTCCAACCTGCTTTTATAATACTAGCTAGCTTAGCAAGGTATCATTAGTTTGTAATACTGTTCAGATATATTAACCCTCTCATGGTCAGCAACACTCAACTATTCTCCCGCAGCTAACGCCAATCGATATCTTTCAGCTTAGAGTGAAACATAGGAACCCGAGAGTGTTGATACTGACATAAGTAGTCCTCTTATGGCCAGGGGTAGAATAGTATTTTATTCCTGCTAAAGACAGTTTTTTTTTTTTTTTTTTTTTTTTTCAGCTGAGACCATTTCCCTGAAGCCTATGAGTGTTATGCAAGAGGAGACTCGGACTTTTTTTTATATATATATAGTTTTGCTTTGTTAAATTGTATAATGGTAATAACCTTAGTATCTGTTCGTAACAAGAGCATAAATGAAAACAAGTACGAAGTCGCGGGGAAGAGGTATCGAGGCTTAACTACTCTGATAATCTGCATTTAAAAAAAAAAATATACCTTACTCTGATATAACAGCTTCGCACTTTACATAATATTTTTGCTAATGTCAGACTATTAAACTTTATGCCAGGTTCTTTACCGTGAAGAAGTTATATACCATTAGCATTAATCTTTTTAGTCCTACTTTTTTCCCCTTTGTATCACGAGACAATTTTATCAAGTGACTGAAGCACTTTGTAGTAAAGGAATTCCCTCAGCTCGACAGCGTTCATAATCCGCATTTCGGAAATTGTTTGCTAACCTATATATATATATATATATATATATATATATATATATATATATATATATATATATATATATATATATATATATATATATGTATATATATATATATATATATATATATATATATATATATATATATATATATATATATATATATATATATATATATATATATATATATATATTGCCACATGGAATCTGTGTGAAAATATGGTGGAGATTTTCACTTTACTAACGCATTTTTTGTCTTAATTGTGTGTGTGTGTGTGTGTGTGTGGTTCAGGAAAAAATATTATTTCAATAAAGTAACATTCCGCCATTGAATTACATGTTTTGGATTATTCCAACTGATATCAGATGATATTTGAAGAGAATCTTAGACCACCGTAAGTATTAGAAGTGTTCTGGCTTCAAGAAAATTATGTTTTATGTATCTATTACACCTGCACTGCAAGTTAAAAAATTACTTTGCCTTTTTTTTATGCTAACTATAGACGATTTTATTATGTTTACTATAGTTCTTTCATTTTAACTTAACCCGGATACTCGTGTTAATGTTACTTTTTTTACGTAATTCAGTGGCAGAAAAGGAAACCGCTACGGCTCAACACCTTTTCCATAACATTCCTTCGTGCCTAGCATCCTGCTTCTTTGTTAATCAGTTGTTACAACTCTGGATTCAAAATGGAGAGATGGCAATTTTAGGCTAGGTTAGAGTAAAAGGAGTATAGGAATCCAGGGCACCATAAATGTTAATAACTATCTCAACCACCTCAGACACAGAACGCCACATTTTTCTCTCCTTACTACCGGACTACATTATACAGGTTAGCAGAGCAATCACTTAAGTAACGAGGCTACAGAAGGTTGTGTCTAACCCGACAGTTGGACAAGCCTCCCTGAACCTGAATCAGATCATCTGGAGATAGTGCAACTGACATAAAGCAATGCCCTCGTCGTAAAGTAGTTAACACTGGCCGAAAAATAAAGGAATTTCTACTTTTTTTCAATTTAGACGTGGAATTTTATTCAGCTCATAGAAACTCAACAGAACAAAGGCGATAAAATACTATGAAGCAAAATGTCATCCCTATAACTCCCTGCAACAATTTTCAAATCCTTTCAGAGGTAGAAGAGGAGCCCCAGGAAGTTTGGTTAATAGGGGACTCCATCATCCAAGGCCAGTTGATGAAGTTTTGCAGCAGGGCACCTACTAACAGAAAACGTTCCTGTATTCCAGGTGCGAGTGATAATGATGTCAGTGAGGCCTTAGATGTGGTAACGAGCGGTTCCTCCAATAACCCACTTGTTGTCATCCATACAGAAGCGAACGACGTGGTCCGAACCCGTTTGAAGTAACTGGTGCAGTGATTCCAGACGATGATTCAGTGATACAAGGCTAAGACTAAAATCATTTTCACTTCAGGGGTACTACCTAGAACTGTGGCTGGCAGTACATTCTACAGTAAGGCATTCAGTCTTAATAATCGTTTAAAGTCTCTTTGTCAGCAGAAAGGAATTGACTTTTTCGGCGCATGGAACGATTTTTACCAACAACTGGGTTTGTTTGCAAAAGATGGTCTGCACTTGAATGCAGTTGGTTCTGCACGTTTAGGCCACATCCTGAATGAAGTCGAGCAGTCCTACTGGACAAAAAGCAGAGAGCGCACAGGACGTACAGACATGCTGACATAAACTGCAAACAGGGAATGACCAATGTCCCAGACTACCCTTGTCGCATTAACGATAATGTTAAGGTTTTTCTTATAAATGCGCCCCGTTTGAGAAATAACTTTCCAGATTTAGAGGCCCAAGTATTTGTTGATGAGTATGATATTGTTGCCATTACTGAATCTTGGATAGATACTACTGATAAAGCAGATCTCTTCACTCAGACTTTCTCCTCCAATTCCACTTTAGACGATTCCGGTGCTGTTCCTCCATCACTTCCCCCCTCTGACTTCCTCATGGGTGACATTAAATTTTCTTCAGCTGATCTATTTTCTGCCATCACTGGCCTCAATACTCACAAGGCATATGGGCCTGATGGAGTCCCTCCTGTTGTTCTCAAGAACTGTGCTTCTGTGCTTACACCTTGCCTAGGCAAACTCTTTTGTCTTTGTCTATCAACTTGTACCTTTCCTCCTTGCTGGAAGTTTGCTCTCATTCAGCCAGTTCCAAAGAAGGGTGACCATTCCCAACCCTCTAACTATCGTCCAATTGCTTTAACATCCTGTATCTCAAAAGTTTTCAAGTCAATTCTTAATAGAAAAATTTTAAAACATCTTTCCTATCACAACCTTCTTTCCGATCGTCAGTATGGGTTCCGTCAGGGACGCTCCACTGGCGATCTTCTCACCTACCTTTCTGACTCCTGGTCATCCTCCTTTCGGGACTTTGGCGAAAGCTTTGCCATTGCACTTGACATCTCAAAGGCTTTCTATCAAGTTTGGCATAAATCTTCAATTTATAAACTCCCCTCTTACGGTTTCTATCCTTCTATCTGTGCCTTCATCTCTAGCTTCCTTTCTGGTCGTTATATAGCCGTTGTTGTAGACGGCCATCGTTCTTCTCCTAAATCAATCAACAGTGGTGTTCCTCAGGGCTCTGTCCTATCACCCATTCTCTTCCTTTTATTCATCAATGACCTTCTAAGCTGTACATCTAACCCTATCCACTCATACGCTGATGACTCTACCCTTCACCTTTCCATTGGGTTACCCGCAACGCCCATCTCAGCAGTTACTTCAACAAACAGGGGATGAGGCTATGGCACACCTAATGTCTGACTTGGCTCGTATCTCTGACTGGGGTAAAAATAATCTTGTTGTTTTAATGCATCAAAGACTCAGTTCTTACACCTATCAACCCGACAAAATCTTCCACATATGTACCCACTTTTGTTTAATAATATTTAGCTTAATCCTGCATTTTTGAACATCCTTGGGGTTTCATTTACTCGGGACTTGTCTTGGAAAGATCATATTACATCTCTTGTAAAAACTGCTTCTAAGAGATTAGGTGTGCTAAGCTGACTCCGTTCCTTCTTTACCCTTCACAATTGTTGACTCTATACACGGATTTTATCCGCCTCTGTGTCGAGTACAACTCTCATGTGTGGGGAGGTTCCCCACATACAGCTCTTCTCAATAGGGTGGAGTCAAAGGCTTTTCTTCTCATTAACTCTCCTCCTGTTACTGACTCCCTTCAACCCCTGTCTCTTTGCCACGCTGTTGCATCTTTATCTCTTTTCTATCGCTACTTCAATGGTCACTGCTCCTCTGAACTGTCTGCAAGTATTCCTCCACCTCTACGATGGACGTGTACCACATGTCTAGCAGCAAACTCTCATCCCTTTTCTGTCCAACTCTCTAATGCAAGAGTTAACCGTTACTCCCAGTCCTTCATTTATGCAATAGGTCAGCTCTGGAATTGTCTACCTCTGTCTGTATTTCTTGCTTCCTATGATCTCCAGTTTTTCAAACGCAGTGTGTCAAGGCATCTTGAAATGATCGGATCTTGAATTTTGCTCACGCTTATATTTTGTTTTTCTCTTGAAGGGAAAGTTTTTGCTGGCTCATGGCCTTTGGTTCCTTCTTCCTCACATAAAAAAAGAAATGAAAAGAATAGAAAGAGATTTTATAGCAGATTTTAACATTCCTGGCTAAGGTATTTTTAGTAATGAGAGGAATGGGAGACTGGGAGGCAGCGTATTGCCGTAAATTAAAAGTAACCTTCATCCAGTTGTAATCCCTAAACCATCAATTGACAGTATTGATATATCTTAAGTTCAGCTCAGAAATGAATCATGCAGAAGGATGATAATTGGAATAACTTGTCGTCCACCAGCCCAGTCTTGCGAAATTTACAATAAACTATAAGAACAAATAGTGGAAGTCTGTTGCACCCAGAATACTGTAATTGTTGGAGATTTCAGTTTACCAGTAACATGATGGATTGGGTCCTTATCTTCGCACACAGGGATATTCTTGTATACTAACTTACTTGAAATCTCATTGTATCAATGTGTAGAGCAACCCACACATGGAAAAAATCTAGTAGATCTTATACTGGCAAAGACAGAAAATTTTGTTCATAATGTTCAAGTAGGAGAAGAATTTAGTACTAGTGTCTGGCAATAGATAGAATAGATAGATCATCGCAATGTCATATTCAACCTCAGTTTCTGTAACACCGACCAAAATTGTAGTTGTGAGAAAATCCCAGACTACAAAAAAACAAATTTTCGCAAATTTAAGCTAGCTTTACATAACAATGAATGGGAATCGATTACAGAAAGTGCAAATACACACACGGCATGGACAGAGTACACAGAAATCCTTAATTAAATGGTTAAGGAATATGTACCGATGCATAATAGCAGACCAATGAAAAAGAAAATATGCCAAAATAGTGGAACAATAATATCGAGAAGTCTTTCAGCAATGAAACATGCTTATCAGAAATACAAAAGCCACTAATAATGAGGAAGATAAAGACATATGCCATAACATACGTCAAAATGCTTAAAAGATAATAAAGCAAAGTAAGAAAAACCTTGAACCACATATTGCAAGCATCAGTAAATCAAACTCCAAAGAATTTTTCAGTCACATCAGAGTTAAGAAAATATTAACACCAACAATAGAACCAGTAGAATCAGCAGATGGTGAACATACAAATGATAAAACTGAGATGGTTAAAATTCTTAATACTATCCTTACATCTGTATTTACAGGAGAAAGTCCATGTTCGGTCCAAACGTTCTCCTCAGCACTCGTAGGTGAAAACAACACACTCAAAGGAAATATTATTAGTGAGAGAGATATAATCCTTGCGCTAAATAAACTAATGATTAATAAAACACCAGGTGTTTGTAACCATTTGTAATATGTAGTATGTAAGTATAGCATGTAAATGTATTGTAAGTGTGATCTAGGTAGGGCGCCATTGATCACTTACTAAGGTCTGGCCTGATTCAAATTCTGCTGAACCCTGAGTTTAAGACCACACCAGCCCTAGCCGGCTCTTTCTCCGGCAGTTAGCAATGGCCTGGGGAGGAGTAATGGTGGTGATCATACGGCTGTGTGGAAATTATAAGATGGTGCTTAATACAGTATCAGAAAACTACTCCAGGACTCTGAATTCACCTACAACTGACGTCAAGGGGGTTTAACATTTGGTGGCAGCAGTGGGATAAAAGTGATTTCACGTCTTCCGCGGGCAATCTCGGCTGTATTGTCCACTTTCCCACGCTGCTGTTTTTCCCACGACAACACACAGTCTATCTCCTCTCCAGCTTCCAGCCCTTTTGCAGTCTTGGTGTGGTTCTTTCGTGGTTACGAGATCACCCTTGCAGTTTTGGTATGGTTTTGGGACTTTCCTCCACACCACTGCCCCACCTACCACCACAACACCAAAGCCACATAAGCCTCCACCAGTACCCTCACTACCTGCCTTAACTGCCAGTCCTGTGTGACCTGTTACTATCATGCTGTACGGGGTTAGTTTTAGCCCCTACAAACCCCAACCAAACCCGCACTCCAGGAAGTAGTCCCCAACCGCCGCCCAACGCCGTTAAGCTATCGTCCCCCCCTACCACACAGCCCTGACATCACCCAGAGAGCGTGGCCACTCACAGCCAGCTACGTCACACCCTCACACTCCTATCAACTTCTCGCTTCGCCCAGTGCTTGGCTGCCGCCCAGTTATGTCATGACTATCTTCACCCAATCAACGCTGTCGAGGGGAGGAGACACAACTGGACCGTGAGGTTCACTTGACACTCACGTACTGCAGCGAACACATCTTACTACAAGTATTTTTCTATGTGCATTTTCATGCATTTTCTTATCCCATCACATTAATCGATTCCTTTCCACAGAGATGGCGAGCTGTCTCTATAGATTGTGATATTTTAATTGTGTTTGGTTAGGAAAGGAATCTTGGAGGTGGTTGAACTGATAACGAATATAATCCAATTTCCAGCAGATGGGCAGGTAGAGTGGGTACCAAAATATATCTATAGGATGTTGGTCTTTAATAACTGACAGGAGTCCTTACAGGTCCTCTAGCTGGCATGCAAAGTCGGGCAGGGAGATGGTCACGACAGCCAGCGGCCCTAGGTTGTAGTGCAGGGAGACTACATCCTTCACCACCATTATTCACCTCCTGTCCCAGCCAAGGCCCCGGGCCGTACGACACCATCATCCTCACCCAATCCAGACCTGACCAGAATCAGCACTGCCAGCACGTAGACCCACAGCATCTTTCCTGTAAAATGAGTTAATGTTAGAGGTGATGTTAATGCAGAGGATAATGAGAGTGTGAGATGATAGTGTTATGCAAGAGACTTAGCGGCAGAACGCTATCATCTCACACTCTCGTCATTCTTGTATGGATAGAATATCTCCAAAAGTCTTGAAGGAGGCAAAAGACGAAATAGTGAAAGCCATAGCACATAATTATAATCAATATCTCCCTCAGAAGTGGCACTGTACCAAGCGGAAGGAAGTTAGCAAATGGAACCTCGATATTCGAAAAGGGAGACAAATCTCAATCCAGTAATTATCGACCAATAAGCTTGATATCAGTTGTTTGCTAGTTGTTGGAAACCATAATTAGAGATAAATTGGTTAAGCATTTAGAACAGAGCAATCTCATCAAATATGGATTCCAAAACAAGCATTCATGTCTTACTAATCTACTAGATTTTTTTAAATGATATTAACAACATATACGACAGCACTAAATTAGTCAATGTCATTTACCTTGATTTAAAAAAAGCATTTGATAAAGTTCCACATATTCTACTTGCCGAGAAACTGCTCGCCTATGGTATCGGTGGTAGTGTAGTAAGATGGGTTGAAAGCTGGCTTACGAATCGTAAACAAAGAATTGTAATCAATGGTAAGGAATCAGACTGGAAAAATTTGATAAGTGGAGTACCACAAAGCTCAGTTTTGGGTCCTATATTGCTCATGATTTATATAGACGATAATGAAGGCATGTTTTGCAAAATATCAACATTTGCTGACGATACAAAGATTGGTAATAGGGCAGATACCCCAGAACAAGGAATATTGATTCAAAGGGCTCTCGATAAATTGATTGATTGGGCGGAAAAATGGTAAATGGATTTTAATATTGATAAATGCAAAGTTCTAAATATTGGGAGTAAAAATGAAAAATTAGTTATACATTCACAACTTATGAATGTCAACCAAGAAAAGGATCTAGGAGTAATTGCAACAGATGATCTGAAACCAAGTAAACAATGCACAAAATTAATAAAGAAAGCTAACAAACTAATTGGATTTATAGGTGGATCATTTGAGTTCAGAGCTGAAAATACAATTCTTACCCTGTACAGTTCCTTAGTGCGTCCATATCTAGAGTATTGCGTGCAGTTCTGGTCATCGTATTACAGGAGAGATAGAGAAAAATTAAAGAGAGTGCAGAGACGAGGAACAAAAATGATACCCTGACTGAGGAACAAATCATACACGGAGTGATTAAATAAGACAAAGTTATTTAGCCTATCAAAACGCAGACTACGAGGAGATCTGATTCAAGTATTCAAGGTTATTAAAGGAAGTGATAATATGGATGTTGACAAGTACTTTACAACTGCTTGTTCAAACTATACTACTGGTAATGGGTATAAGATTACTTGAAAGCATTTCCAGTCTCATGATGCCAAGATTTTTTTCTCTTAACAGGTTGTTACCATTTGGAGCAAACTGCCTAAAGATGTTGATTGCAGTACTGTGGTGACATTAAAGATCGCTTGGATAAGTATCATGTTTCAAATCCCCACCTAAACACCTCCATGACTGAATAAAAATGTTAGCTCTTTTTCTCTATTTCAGATCGCAACGAAACTATAACAAGGAAATACTATGTAATAAATGATATCTGTAGCGTGTTGACACTTGCAGTGTTATAGATATGGTAGAACAGAATATAGTTTACCACTTGTCGGTCTTTTCTATGAATATTCCATGTCAGCTTTTCCATGCTGCTTGGTGGTCCTAACTTTTTTCCGGTCCGCTTCGACTGAGGGATTGGTGGGTGGGAGGAGCCTTCTTGCTTTACTATCCTTACCTTGAGCTTGTAGAATTAGATATCTTGGTGATAGTCTTCTCTGTAACAAGCAGCCTCGAAAGGACCATTAGATCTGTTGCTGTTTGTTTTCCTTTGTATTCCTTTGTATAACATCCACCGCCAATACTCATTAAATCCTCCGGTACTATGAGGCGTTTAATTTTAATTCAGCCTACTCTAGACGATATTATTCACCTCAGGAGAGAGCTTTCGAGCTGGAGGGGTATATATAGCCTTCATTAACCCCTACTGTGCTACGGTGCTCTCAAAAGCTGGAAAGAATAATCCGATAATGGACAATAAACTATATTAATGGCATTCCCCAATGCAGAAGAGGTTATTTTTGCAGTCTACTTTCATGTTTCAACCATATATTTACGAGTATATCTTCAGCCTAGGTTTCATTTCTGAGTGGTTTATAGCATTTTTGTAAATAAACTTTTTTTTTATGGTGCTTTGTCCTTTTATCTAAGACAGTGACGCTTTCCTTGTTATAGTCCTGCTCCCGTCAGACGATTTTATTCAACTTAATGTGGATACCTGTGGTAGTAAAGAGGTTAATGCAGTTGTCTCTGCACCTACATGTCAAGACACTGTCCTTCCATTAATGAACTATATTATTCGGCTTAGAGAAGACGTCCTTGGGCAGCAGGAATTCACACAAGCTTAACTTGCTCTTCCTCCGTGAGAGATGGACTAGCTGACCACCAAGGTTCCATCCACACTGGCTTCTAAGCAAGGTCTTCCAGGGATCCCTGAATACACCTGGGCTTAGTCTTGGAATGTACAGTCAAATACTAAAGTCTGTGTGCCTCTGAGGTGTCTATTTCATCGTTGGATTTATATACGCTTGAGTGTGAGGTTGTGGACTAGGGTTTACATAACCATTCACCTGTGGATGAAGATATACATTCTTGTCCAATATGTCTCATTCAAGAATCCATGAATCCAGCAATGAAAAAGAGGCCGGGAAGGCGAGTGGACTTCAGTATTTAACTACACAAACTTTATAGACTGTCTGTAAGCTGGGTAAATAAATACTGAGACCTTTCTAAGCTAATGAGTATTTACTCAAGAGGGATTTGTGGTTTGGAATTTCGTCTTATAGGGTTCTGCATAATACCTCAAAACTGTCAGAGCATCATTATTATATTTTCAATATAACCAGTAGTAATGTTGCGGGATGGAAGGGTTGTAACATCTATCCAATAACTCATTTATACTGTCTCAAAGCTGTACTAAAATCTTTCCAAACATTCCATTACTGTTAGATGGATTGAAAGGCTTGTAAGTTGTTTCTGTTAGTTCGGAACTGCAGACTTATAAAAGGATTACTGACCGTCGAAAGTGCCATACATCCCCCCCCCCTCTCTCTCTCTCTCTCTCTCTCGGTACTGCGTCAAAATCAAATACCTTTTTTTTTTTTTAAATCTATACTTCTTTCACCTTATCTTGGCCGAGATCTTCGATCTTTTGTATGTAGTTTTTGCACGTAATGCAAAGTCATAAAAAGCCAGTGCTACCGCTCTACATCCTTTTCACAGCATTTTTTCGTCACTAACTTCTAAGTATTAAACTTTTATTAATACACAGGGTTCACGATGGAGAAATGACAATTTTGAGCCATGTTGGAGTAATAAGGTATAGTAATTTTTAAGAGGCTTGGATGTTTGGTATTTAAATTAATTGATTCAGAACCCTAATCTGTAAAATCTATTGCGATTTTACTAAATTAGCCGCTAATGTACTAGAAGGTTGGAAATATTCAACAGTTTGAAAGAATTTTGTACGCAGGTGTGTATGACTAGGGGCTATCATCGCTTTTTTACTTGATACTCATTGTACTGACTCTGTCCAGTAGGTAGTTATGACGTACATATAGGTGGAGGGTGTGCCTGTGAGGTGGAGCAGAGATTCAAGGGTATGAATGGTGAGCGAATGAGTGAGAGTTACATATAACTGGGCAGACACTGATTAGTCCTCGTCTTGTTAGGCTATTTGTTTCCTTTGTGAGTGGACCGGACGCCCCATCGATATGTCAGAAAAGAGGTTGGATGATGATGATCGTGATTGCAGTCAAGCATTATTAGTTCAAAACACCAGTTATTGACCGCAACTGTCTGTATTGGTTCTGCCTATGATTCCTAAGTTGGCAGGAAACGTGTACGTCAAAGAAGGTGGGGTAAAACAGAGAGATGGTACGGTGGGGAGAAGTGGATGATATGGGTTTAGATTATGGTGGGTCCTGATGGAGGAGGGAACGATACACCTTGTTAAACTGGTTGTTGCATAAGTACTGGCGTTGGCAATGGGAAGGCGAAATTACAATTTTATCTTAAATTTCCGACGTAGGGGTAGAAAGGGATGGGGGAGTAAAGAAGAATGAGCAGGACAGGCTGGGATGATTTTGGAGGTAGATGAGGAAATTGCATTTAGTGAAGAAGTGAATTCTGAGTTGTATACTGGGGGATATGGGCGTGGAGGCGCCTTCATTCAGAGACTTCTTTAAGCTGAAATAAAACAAGAAAGCCCATGATGGTCTGATATAATTGAGTCACCTCGATAAAGGAAAAAAATAACGAAAAGATGAACCCGTTCACCATAATGCTGTTTATTTTCATCATAATAAGACGACCAATTTTATTTATTTTTGGAAGGGACTCCAATAGTGAAGAAGTTAAAGAAGGCCATATCTAACCACTGCATTTATTAAAGCCTCTCTTAATCAGAACAATATCTACTGGTTGTAGCAATACAAAAACGAGAAAAACGTCCTTGGGCTGAACAGATTAACCCCAAATGGTCAGCTGTTGTGCAGTATATAAGGCCAACTAACGCCACGGGATTTCGTTCAGCCGAGCGAGTCACAAGAGCCTGATTGTAAAATTAATAAAAGATCGGGATAACTCCAGCATTAATTTCCCGATATCACAAGACGATATTAAACAGGTGTGAGTCAGTACGAGAGACTGGGAGTTTTAATCATCAAATTCTCCTCTTCCCATTGAACAATAAACTGGGAACACAGAGGAGAGCACGGAGAAAGGGAAGGGTCTTGAGAAGGGAGACTGGAGAGAGAGATTCAAAACAGGAGAGCAAGGGTGGGAGGGGAGGGAATGCAGTAGAGTGGCAGGGGAGGCGGTGGCTGAATCGGCAGAGAGGCAGTCTGCAATCCTGATGGACCCAGATTCGAATCCCGGCTGAGGCAGGGAACAGTTTAAGGATTTGAAATTCATAAAAGCAGAGTTTCCTGATCCACCTGATGACCCGCCAACATGTCATACAAACACCCCCCCTAATACCAATACACCAGTCCTGTATGAGACAGCCCTAGCATGTGTTCAATATGGACGGTGAGTGTTAGCGCCGAAGTGGTGGCATGTGGAGGTGTAGGAGGACTACTGGGCCTTGGGATAGGCTACTACCCCCGAGATATAGGCCCTGACGCCTTTGCCCAGAGTCGGACACATAAAGATAAAAAGATAGAATTAGAAATAAATGAAATGGAGATACACTGAGAGAGAGAGAGAGAGAGAGAGAGAGAGAGAGAGAGAGAGAGAGAGAGCTTTGAGGATCGCGAACAGGTAATAAGATACATCATCATCATGATCATCTAATCCTATGTTGGCCCATGAGAAACGTAAGAGTCCGGGGCTAGGCAAATTGGTCCTGACATTTAAGATGAGAGTGACCAGACTCTCGCATTGCTGAGTGGCATTACGTGAGCAATAAACCCCAAACCTCCCTTGAATATAAACAAACACAGGCTCAGTCCGATTGGAGCGCCTTAATTACCCACTAAACTGCCAGGCACCGTAATTTGGGTTATATGGTTGCCACCCAGCCTAGTAAATGGTTTCCTGGTGTACAGGAGACCATTTGGCTCGTCACTCAGTGTAGAATCACCCATCGACAGAAGGAAGGGGAAAAATGTAGAAAAGAAAGAAGAGGAAGGAAGGAAAGAAGGAAGGAAGAGAGGAAAAGACAGTCACCCGAAAGCAGCACTACATCGAGTGGTTGGATGGTGGGCGTCCCCAACCACCAGTAATAACAAAGGTAATAATCATTATGCGTGATAGGCAGTGGAGCGAAACTATAATAAAAAACAAGCCTTTAGCAAAGACGTATCCCCATCATGCGGTAAAGAATATATAGATTTGTCCTAATGAGTATGGCAACTTCATATATAGGGACATAAAGTAGGACTTGTTCACTATCTGTCCTTAAGATGTGAAGATGATCCAGCAAGTAGTTTCCAAGATACACCTACAGTATTTACAGACTAGATTCCTTACATGGAAATACTTGCAGTGTGACAATTTCATAATTATATAAGGACATAAACTAGGACTCATACTATATCTTTCTGTAAGATATGAAGAGAATCCAGCAAGACGTTTGTATTATACAAGACAGATTTTTTCCTACATGGTCATAGCTCGTAAAGCACAGACAATAAGGTAATTTTGCGTATACGGGCATTAAGTACGGAACATACTCTTTCTGTGTGGTATGAAGCCAATCCACATGGTAGTTTCCGAGATATAGACCTGGGCGGACACGCGGTCATACGGACAGACAGACAGACCGACGGACAGGGGCGATTCCTATATCCCCACCATATGAAAAAACGGTGGGGATAATTAAAGAAGACAGAGCGAGTGAAAGGGTAATGAAGAATAGAAAAAAAAAATCAAAGAGTAGAGACAATAGTTGAAAGAATTCGAAAAACTGTGGTTATAATCTTACATTGTTGAAGATTAAGGTAAGGCCAAGAAGCATCAGTCTGGAGAATTTCACGTCAGCGTATAGGTACCAGCCACTTCTCATGCCGACACGGGCTGTGGGAATAAACCATACCATGCACCGCTGCCTCAAGGCCGACCTTATATTATCAGACGTCGACTGTATAAAGTGCATCACTCATATGTAACCCCTTACAAAATCTTATTCCTATGTCATGAGGATTGTTGGCATTCTCCTCCTGGTTCAGGATTGTGCCACCAAGAGGGTTTTGCCATCTCCCCAGTACCAGTTCCCGTGGGATCAGTTCGTTACTTCCTCATTGTATGAGATTGTTTTATCTTAAACTGTGGGTAAATATTTAGAGGATGGTCATGGTCAGGGGCTGGACCATATTCCCGAACCTCTGCTCGACATGTTTATAGTAGTCTACTAATGGCCTTCCTCTAGACAGAGTATACTGTATGTGAGTATACAACACCCTGGCTGGGAAACTGTGGTTGTGAATGTGATTTGTACTGATAGCGTTATCAAATACTACGATACTCTACTGAATTACTGTGTACAGATTGTTGTTCAAAATTTAGGAATATCATACGTATAATGTTGCATATTACAGTGTGATTTTAAGAACTCAGTTTACAACAGTGATCTCCCACTCCCCGCTGGTACTGGATCCACCGTGAGTTGAAAGGCGGTGCAAAACTGTGAACAAACAGTAGGGAGAAGATAGACTTCCGAGAAAGGAGGGACAGATGGAGAGAGTCAGGTGAGTTGAATGGGTAGCTTGATCTTGTTGCAACAGGGTATTGCAAGCAGAGACTTTGAGGGCATATTCAGATATATATATATATATATATATATATATATATATATATATATATATATAGAGAGAGAGAGAGAGAGAGAGAGAGAGAGAGAGAGAGAGAGAGAGAGAGAGAGAGAGAGAGAGAGAGAGAGAGAGAGATTTAGTACAGGACGACTGTGTGGCCGTGAGGGACTAGATGACTGCCTAATCTGACAAAAGGAGAAAAGCAAGCAGGGGGGGAAGGATGGGGAATAACTAGAGAAAAGAGAAAGGAGTTTTAGGGATGTGGAAATAAGAAAGTGTCGAGAAAAAGATAGACTAAGGGACAGATGCAGAAAATTGAGGCGGGGAGGTTTGCTGGCAGAGGAAGGAAGAGTGGTCAGAAAGAAGACAGGACAAAGAGAAAGAAAGATGGAGGGATGAGACTCGGGCGAAAGGAGGTTAAGAGAGTTCAGAAAGAAAAAGAGCGAGGAAGAGATGTAAGAGGAAATACTCTGAGAGAAAGATTTCATTTTGTTCTGAAGGAAAAAGATGTGTGAGGGGAAAGCAGCTAGGGAACTGTCTGACCTACAGGGAGAGATGCAGAGAGTTGAAGACAGGAAGGAAAAGATGAAGAGGAAAGAAGGAGGGGAAGGAAAAGAAAAGAAAGTAAAAATAATGAGCAGGATGGAGGAAAAGATGCAGAGAAAGAAGAAAGAGGAAGGAAAAGGTGAGAGAAATAAAGATAACTGAAAGTAAGAGTTGAAAGTGGTAAAGGTAGGAAAACAATGTCTGAAGAGAGAGAGGGATGCTGAGGGAGAGATCTATGCAGAAAGGTGAGAAGGAAGAAGGGAAGGAGAGAAAGATGAAAGAGCGGGGAAAGGGAAGAAATGAAGAATTTTGAGGGTAAGGCGTGTTCAGGATGAAAGGGATACGTACATATATATATATATATATATATATATATATATATATATATATATATATATATATATATATATATATATATGAACCTCTGTGGTAAAATGTGCGTTTTCGGACACTGGAGAGCGAGGGTTCGCGCCCCGCCAGGGTAATATACTTTGGAAGCGTTCTCCTGGCCATGTACTGCTTTGGCGGACACCAGGGGTGCTGTGGTTGAACAAGTGTTGCATACTGAAAACTATGTTTGCACCCAGTCGACTTGCGCGGCCCGATTACGTTTGGTTCACAGACTACACACACATCCAAAGCCACTACAACACTTAAATCACACTCACAAGCGCTCCGCTCTGACCGAAGAGTCGGGGGATCGAATCCACCCAAGGGTCATTGGTAGACATCAGGAAGGGCATCCGGTCATAAAATGCTACACGCTCCAGTTCAAAAGTCCTCTACCCAGGGGCAACTCCTTAGCCCTTCGGGGATACATGGCGTAAAACCAAATTTTATATATATATATATATATATATATATATATATATATATATATATATATATATATATATATATATATATATATATATATATATATATATATATATATATATATATATATATATATATATATATATATATATATATATATATATATATATATATATATATATATATTCGGTATGAAAGAGAGGCTGATGTAAGAGAAAAATGTATCCAGTTGAGGCAAACAGGCAGGCAGGGCTGTGACGAGAAAGAGTAAAGATGGAGGGAAAGTGAATGGGATTGTTCAAGGTGATAGTGCTTTAATTAGGGAATGGAGAAAAAAAAAGAGAGAGAGACAGTGACGCTTGGTGAAAGACTTGTAGAGAAAGAGAAGACGAAATAAGTAAGGTAATAATATGAGAATAAGAAGTGGAATGATTTGTACAGGAAGAGGGAAAATGGTTTTGAGAGATATGTAAGAGAGAGAAGATGAGAAAATTAGTTAAGTGGGAAAGAAAAGTAGGATGAAGAAGATAAGAGAGGGAGAGAGAGAGAGAGAGAGAGAGAGAGAGAGGCTTAAGGTGATGGAAAGGAAAAAGTATGAGAGAGAAGAGGGAATATATGATGGATGGGGTGGTGGTGGTCCCTTGTGTTTGTCAAGAGTTTCCTGGCGATATATTTACATACCAGCCATGGAAAATATATTCACGGAATATATGCATACAGACTCTTGGGAAGATTTTTCGGGAGCAGGGAAGGATTTGGTCTCAGAATTTTTTTCTTACAGATATTGGCTGTTAGATGTATAGCTGAGGTTGTTGAACGATATACAGTACGCGTGAATGAACTGGTGGATCATCATCATCACCGTCATCAGCATAGCTATTAGCATCGATACTTCCTACATCATCATCATCATCATCATCATCATCATCAAGTGAAGACATCCATGGAGTAATCGCGCCCGAAAGCTGAAAGGAATACTGCAGAACTTTAATCATATCGTGATTTCCGTTTGGCCTTCAGGCGCGATTTAGTTTTCCACCCCGTGGAGGCCTTCACTTGATGAACAAAAATATGATAGTAGATAATGACAAAAAGGTCAGTATTAAGAATATCCACTGAAAAATTATGGCAGCAAGTAAGAATTTGACAATGTTAGAAATGCCCGCAAAAAATGATGGTACCAAGTAACATTCATTTAAAGAAATTTCCACAGAAAATTATGATATGGAGCATCAAATCCATTTCTTTACATTTCAGGGAAAACTGAAGGTAGCATGTAGCATCCAAATCAATGTAGTTTCGAACAGAGGCAAACAAGTACGTGAAAAATTATTGGATGTTGCTGTAATGAACATGAATTTTGGATGCTGCAGTTGTTTTGGGAAGGTATAGTTTGTTTGAATGAAAGAAATGCATTCGGGGACAGAGTGCTAATCGCCCGCCAGAGTAGTTGGGAAAGGTAAGTTACTTACAAACCAAAAGTGAAAAACATTCGGAAACAAACAAACAAACAAACAAAACCGCTACAGAATTCAGTCACCGCGTTTCGCAAAAAGCGGCAAAAATGATGGTACTCATACTTTGATAAAGTATTTGTTTTCAAGAGAGTTCAAGGGAATCTTGTGACTAAGTGAGGCCGCGAATTAGTAAACATTATCCTTATTTCCTTCTTGCCACGAAAAACGCTATCCATTGATGATTTGAGATAGACTCTTTATAGTGAAAAGTCCTGCTTTAAGAAACCTGTGTCTTTGAACCACAGTCGAACAATCGCCCTTAATCAAAATGTAATTGTCTTGAGGGAGCAATATTTAACTAAACCGACCATCATCATATAAAAAAGAATAGACTGCTATTTTATGCTTTCATTTCCAGCCACCTCAGGATCGAACCCAACTCCTAGAGCAGCGTTTCTCAACCTTTTTACCCTTATGGAACCCTTGAAATAATTTTCGTGTCTCAGGGAACCTTTACAAAAAAATTATTATACATCATTTTTAATATCTTTCTTTCTCTTGTATAAACTTAAAGTTCATAAGAAGAACATAACATATTTTTTCTGATAACTGGTTTAAGCAAAAAGATAGCTCGCTTCCCCAGAGTTGTTTCCCTCCAGACTTCAACCTACTGCTGTTTGAGTCTAACTGTTACAGATATTTTATGAACAGCGGACACCAGTAATCTGGTGCCTGGATTTTTTTTATTCATTTGTTTTTCCTTCCTCTGTTCTGTTATTTAAAAAAAAAAAAATCTCAAGTTTATTGACAATGTAAAAAATAATAAATAAATAAAAATAAATAACTGAAATCGAACTGCTTGTTCAAGAGACCGCACAGGGAGGTTTTCATTTACACAAAAAATAAACATAAATAACCAGTATCATATATAACACATAAAGAGACCGAAAACAGATAATAACTACTAGTACTACTACAATAACTTGATAAATAAAGCTTAAACAAATAAAACTGAAGCAAATTAAGGCAAACAGAAGAACTAACTTTGGAAGAGAGAGAGAAAACACACACACAAACTTCCCATAAACTAACAAAATAAATCATAAACCTACTTAAACTGTTAAAATTCATATAAAATCCCTAATTGATGAGTAACATTTACTAAATAACGTGGGTGAAAGAGGGACTGTACCAACACGCCAGGAAGTACATACGGGACTGATGGAGACCGTGCATGTGTCCTGTAATCGTGTGAGTCACTTGATGATACACGAATCTGTCACGCATAGCTCCTGTCTACTGACCACTAAAGGTGGTTTCACGCTGGCGCCGTCAAGACGTCGCTAAGTATATTCCCTATAATTATTATACTTTTAAATGACATAACAGGTTAAGATTTTAAGATAACACCCAAGAATTTTCCAAGGATATACCTTACTTGTATAGTAAAATTACAGTACAAATATGAAACTAAACACATAAATGACAAAAAAATGCATTTACATATGATTAGCCTATTTATCACTATTTCTCTCGAAACCCCTAGCGACCTCTCGCGGAACTCTAGGGTTCCGGGGAACCCCGGTTGAGAGACGGTGTCCTAGAGGATCCAGATACTATGAATTGCTGAAGAAAATATTGGAAGTGATGAGAAAGTTAAAAGGTGCTTGTGGGGGAATGGTGTTTGAGGCTTGAAGATAACATATTGTGGGTTAAAATGCTGAAGTCCATTAAACATACACAAGAAGAGGCGATGGAGAGAGAGAGAGAGAGAGAGAGAGAGAGAGAGAGAGAGAGTGTGTGGTGGAGTTTGCTTTTGGTTTAGTGTGGCGTGTTGGTGAGGTGAGGTATGGTGGTGGTGGGGTGTGGTGTGTTGTGGTGTGGTGTATTGCGGTGTGGTGTGGTGTGTTGTGGTTTGGTGTGATGCGGTGTGGCATGTAGCGTTGTGTTATGTTGTGGCTTGGTGTATTGTGGTGTGGTGTGATATGGTGCTGTTTGGTGTAATGAGGTGTGTTGTGCTGTTGTGTGGTGGGATGAGGTGTAATGTGATGTGTTGTGGATGGTGTTGTGGGATGAGGTTGGTGTGGTGTCGTATACTATGGTACAGTGTGGTATAATGTGCTGTGGTGTGATATGGTGAACGGTGTGGTGTGGTGCGGTGCGGTAATAAAAACGTGTGTGTGTGTGTGTGTGTGTGTGTGTGTGTGTGTGTGTGTGTGTGTGTGTGTGTGTGTGTGTGTGTGTGTGTGTGTGTGTGTGTGTGTGTGTGTGTGTGTGTCAGACAGTGTTTATGTATGAATGGATGTGTATATCTTGTGAAATGCATACGAGTATATGCACTGATGTTCGTTTCAGTTTTATTATAGTACATAATTAATTCAACAAAAATTAGCAATAATCGTTCTTTTCACACACGCATTTGAAAATAATTAAAATAGCCCATGGATTAGAGCCATTGCTTTTAAATATAAATCACTGAACCATTAGAGGATTGAATACATAAATACTGGCATATACACTATACTTTTTTTCCTTTTCGTTGTTGCAATCATCATCATCATCATCATCATCATCATCATCATCATCATCATCATCAGCCATTACATGCCTACTGTTGAACAAAGGCCTCTCCCAACCGTTTCCACGAATTCCTTGACTGAGCCAATCTTTGCCACGTTTTCCCTGCAAATTTCTCTATCTCATCCCTCCACCTCTTGTCTGGCCTTTTTCTGTTACGTTTACAATCTCTTGGTGTCCAGTCAGTCAACCTCTTGCTCCATCGATTATCCCTTATTCTTTCTACATGGCCTGCCCACCTCCATTTCTGTTCTTTTATAACTTCTTTAATATCTTTGACTTTAGTCTCCTCTCTCACCCAAGATCTTTTCCTGTCTCTGAAAGATATTCCCAACATTGACCTTTCCATTGCTCTCTGAGAACGAATTAGTTTATTTTCCATCGATTTTGTCAGTTTCCAAGTCTCACAACCATACGTTATAGTTGGAATTATACATTCGTTATATACTTTTCGTTTCATACAAACTGGCAAGCTACATTTCGTAATGTCTCTATGTTTACCGAAAGCTTTCCATCCAGTTGTAATGCGTCTTTTTATTTCGCTATTATTATCTTTCGTTAATTTTAGTATTTGTCCCAGGTAATTGTATTCTTCGACTTCTTCAAGAATTTCTCCACTTATTCTGATGACGCTCTTTGGTGTTTGAGGATTAAACATTAGTTTTACTCCGGTTCATCGTTAGCCCTACTTTGAGACTTTCTCTGTTCAGGTCATTTAACATTTCTTGCAACGTCTCTGCTTTTTCTGAGATTAGGACAATGTCATCTGCAAATCTTAAATGGTTTAGCTTTTCTCCATCTATGTTCACGCCTTTGTTTTCCCAGTCTAGCTTTCTGTAAATGCTTTCTAGGTATGCTGTAAATAACCTTGGTGAAATTGTATCTCCCTGACGCACGCCCTTCTCAATCTTTATTTTCTCCGAGTCCTTATGTAATTTAATTGTAGCAGTTCCCTGTTTATATATGTTTTCGAGCAGTTTTACAATGTTCTCATTCAATCCTTGTTTTCGCAATGAATTAATAATTGCTATGTGCTCCACTGAGTCGAAAGCCTTTTCGTAATCAACAAAACCTAACCACAGTGGTTTATTATATTCTGTAGTTTTCTCAATTAGTTGATTCATTGTGTGTAGATGATCAGTAGTCGAGTACTCGCTTCGGAATCCTGCCTGTTCACGAGGTTGGTTTTCCTCCAGATTTGTAGTTATTCTGTTTGTAGGGACTTTAGTGCAAAGTTTGTAAATGACTGATAGCAAGCTAATGGGTCGATAGTTACCAAGGTCTTTTGAGTCACCGTTTTTGTAAAATAACTATTGCATTACACCATGTTTAGGGAATTTTCTTCCTTTTTATACATTGAGTAAATAGGTGAGCAAGCCTAGTTTGTACTTCTACTCCTGCATCCAACAGTAAATCTGCTACTATTCCATCTTCTCCCGGGGCTTTCCCTCTTTTCATAATTTTGAGAGAATTATTTACTTCATCTGGTGTTACCTCAGGTATTTCACTTGTGTCAACTGAAAAGTTAGCTGTTGGTACTACTGTCTTTGATGCATACAGTTCTTTGTAAAATTCTTCAACTCTCTTCAACATCTTATCTCAGCATTTAATGACTTCACCGTTTTTATCTATCAGTGATGTCATTTGTTGCTTTCCTAGTGCAATTTTACTTCAGACCTGTTTCAGACTTTTTCCATTTTTGATGGTTTCTTTGATTTGATCCATGTTTCTCTTTCTTTTTTCTTCTCTTTGTCTTTTGTTGATAAGCTTATTTAATTCAGCTCGTTCTATTTCATCTTTCTTAGTTTTTCCTTTCATTTCCTTTCTTTTTTTTCATAAGCTTGAGTGTCTTTTCTGAATACTTCTTGGCTTTGGTTGTATTAGGTTTCCCTACTACCTCCGCTGATTCTTTTAGCACTTTTGTTAGTCTGTCATTCAGCTCATCAATGTCACATTCAGCATAACTGAGAGCGTGAAATCTGTTCCTTATTTCCAACTGAAAAGCTGCTTTGTTTTCATTGACTTTTATTGAGCATATCTTTTTATCTTTAATCATCTTCTTTCTTTCACTTTTGAAGTTGAATCTTGCTGTGCAACCCACCACTCTATGGTCACTTCCGATATTTACTTTCTTGATAACTGTGACATTTGTGATCGTGTTATTCTTATCTGCTATAATGAAGTCGATTTCATTCTTTGTCTCTCCATTTGGGCTTCTCCAGGTCCACTTTCTCCCTGTTCTTTTCTGAAAGAATGTGTTCATGATTCTCATGTTAAACATTTCTGCAAAGTTTACCAGCATTTCTCCTCTTTAATTCCTTTCTCTCACTCCAAATTTTCCCATACATGCTTCTCCATTTTTTGATTTTCCAACTTTTGCATTGAAGTCTCCCATGAGTATAGTATAGGTGGTCTATTCCTCTTCCATAATCTGGGAGATGTCATCATAGAATGTTTAAATTTTTTCATCTGAGCTCTGAGAAGTTGGTGCATATACTTGTATTACTTTCAAGGTATATTTTTTGCACAGTCTGATTACAACCAGTGCTGCTTTGTCAGATGCACTGCTGAATTTAACAATGTTGTCTGCAAGATTTCTGTTAATTAGAAATCCCACACCACTAACTCTTTCATGTTCCCTTCCTCTGTAGTAAAATAGGTGGACACTGTCATTGAGCTGAATTACTTTTTCTTCTTTTCTGTGGGTCTCACTCAAACCAACAATATCCCAACTAATGTTTTCCAGTTCAGCCATTAAGTTATTCAGCTTGTAATCTTCAGCGAGGCTTCTTACATTGTATGCATAGATCTTCATGGATTTAAGAGTGTTTAATATCCCAGTCTCTAACTTGTCAACACAGTGCCTACTCACTTTCGGTGGCACACTGCCCGTAAGCACAGGAGGCAGTGCGGTTGGACCTGTAGTAGACGATGATCCAACAGGAACCCCCATCAAATACTTTGCAACAGAACTCATGTTTGGTTTGGAAGATTGTGGCAAATAATCTCACGTCCCTCCCACATAGTTTCTGATGAGATGTAATTTTTCCTGCCACCTTATTCGTTATATTCTGTAGAGCCCTATATATCTATAGGGGGTCCCATGGTCCGCGCCATCTAAGACGGTACCTCGTATATCTACAAGGCCTTCCCCTATCCGCCACCCGGCGACGCGCCAGGTAGCAGTGGGATCCTGCAATAGGTGCAGGTAAAACGAAAACTGAGATAAATGTTAGAGATAATTCTGGATGATTCACTACTCTGAATGCCAAGAACACTTTAAATATTTCTTTTAGTAGTGAGTCTTTTTTTTATAATGCAAAGAAGAAGGAACCAAAGACCACGGGCCTGCAAATTGTTCCCTAAAAGGAAAAAGACAAAAACAAGTTAACAGAGAGTCAAATTCAAGATCCATTCATTTCGAGATGCCTGGACATACTGCGTTTGACTGACTGGAGATCGTAGGCAGTAGGAAGAACAGACAGAGGGAGACAGTTCTAGAGTTGACCTGTTGCATACATGAAGGACTGGGAGTAGCAGTTAACTCCTGCAATGAAGAGTTAGACAGAAAAGGGATGAGAGTTTGTTGATAGACGGGAGCTGCGTGCCCGCCTTTGCGGTGGAAGGAGGCAAGCAGACAGTTCATATGAGCAGAGACCATTGAAGGAGAGATATAAAATAGATAAAGATGCAAATGTCCGGCGAAGAGACAGATGTTGAAGGAAGCCAGTAAGAGGAGGTGAGTTAATGAGACGAAAAGCCTTTGACTCCATCCTGTTGAAAAGAGCTGTGCATGGGGAGCCTCCCCACACATGAGAGTTGTACGCAACACATGGGCAAATAAAACCCGTGTATAAAGTCAATAACTGTGCAGGGGTAGAGAAGGTACAGAGTCAGCGTAGCACACCCTATCTCCTGGAAGCAGATTTTACAAGAGAGGTAATATATTCGTTCCAAGATGATTCCCGGGAGAATGAAACCCCAAATATGTTTAAAGATGATGATATTTGGTAATCACTCTCTTCATTTCATTATATTTTATTCACAGTTACATTAAGTACAGAAAATGGTCTCGTTCAGCATTTGAACATAATCAAATTTGGTATTCTAAAGCAACGAATTTTATATGCAAGTTATCCTCTGGGAGGGCTGCATTTTACCCTCATAATGTTTCGGTTTAAATAATATAATGTGCAAGACAATATTTTCTCTCAAGAAGTCCCCATAGCCAAGAAAAAATCTTGACTTGAGTCAGGAGGATAAACAACACGCGGTCAGTTATCAAGTACAGCATCATCGCAGGGTCAGTGCAGTTGACCCACTGCTACTCACGCAGCTCCGTATTGGCGTGGACGCAACAATTTATTCCCAGTATGCTGGGAGCTTTTCAGATGCTTTATAAAACTGATGGAATGAAACTTAAGAACACAATTTCTTTTAAATCTGTTCATTAACTACTAATATATTAGCTTTAGTCGGGGGCCCTCACAGTAATGAATCACCCTGGAGCGGTGATATAAGGACAGTATATCAGCAGCAGCCTCATCATCATCAGTATCATCGTGTTATTAATGATAATGATAACAGAAGTAATAATAACAGTAATAATAGAAACAATAATAACTACATAGTACACAGAGAGCGCATATATCCGCCAATGCCATTGCCATTAAAAGGATCCGGACCCGGATCCGTGGAGATATTGTGTGGAATACATAGGATTTGGATACCCCCCAAATTAAATCAATTGTTCCTTGACCCATGGCCCACTCTTCAACAGAATTTTATTGAAATTCATTGAGAACTTATGTACATATTGTGCGGGATACACAGGATCCGGATCCGGATTCGCCGCCAAATTTAATCAATTCTTTCTTGGCCCATTGCCCACCCTTCCACAAAATGTCATTGAAATAAACTGATAAATATTCCAGATATCGTGTGGACAAACAAACAAACATAGGTAAATACATAATCTTCCCAATTTCATTGGTGGAGGTAATAATAATAATAATAATAATAATAATAATAATAATAATAATTATAATAATAATAAAAAAAAATAATAATAATAATAATAATAATAATAATAATAATTTAATCGCATCATATCAACTAAAATCAAATGTTAAAAATTAGCTATGAATTGATATTTCATCTTACCTTGTGACACAAATCATTCACTGATTCTTCTCCAGATCGATTCCTTTCATTCGTGCTTTACACTCGAGTTTCCCACAAAGTTAAGTCTCAGTCGAGTGGAAAACATTTAAGTCGACCTTGCTGTCTAACCCTGACCACCTTGGGGAGATTACCAACATACAAAACGTTTTCTTTACAACTAATCCTTCTGCTTACGCTGTTAATCTTTTCTTTCCTATGGGCTTCTCCGATCGCAACCTTATCACCGTAACCGGTCCTATCGCTTCAGTAAGGCCTGTGGAACCTCCCAACTACCGGCATCTGAGGCACTTAGAAGCTGCAGACTGGGAGGCGCTTAGGCATATTTTCCCTGCGATGAATACTGTTCCCATGGCCGAGAGTCATCTGAGTGTGCCTCCGTACATTACTGAGGTTATTCTGTAGTAATTGGAAACATGCATTCATCTTCTTGTCCTCTGATGAACGCAAAAAAATAAAATAATAATAATAATAATAATAATGAAGCTTGTTTTAGTACTGTCCACAATTAGCAGAAGGCCTACAAAAGGTACCAGAGCCAACCCACTTATGAATCTCATCTCTATTACGTTTCTGCCTGAAATCGTTCTAAGTCTGCTTTTCACTCTGGAAAGAATAATTTTAATAAGTACTAAATACTCTAACCTCGCCGACTCTAATTCTCACTGCTTCTTCAGGCACCTTACCAGAAATCTTTCCGACTCTTTATTTCATCCTCCTTACCTTCTCTTTGCCGCTCTTATGGTTCTGTAGGTATTTCTTCTCCTGATAAGGCAGAACTCTTAATCCTGAGTTTCTCCTCCAGTTTCCACTTTAGACTATTCTGGAGCTATTCCTCGATATTTTCTCCCCTCTCCCCCCCCCCCCCGACTTCCGAATGACTGACATTAAAATTCTTCAGCTGATGCACTTTTAACCCTCACTGGCCTCGGTACTAACACGGCATATGGGCCTGATGGATCACTCCTGTTTTCCTCAAGAACTGTGCTTTTGTGCTTAAGCCCTGCCTAGGTAAACTCTTTCGTCTTTGTCTGTTAACTAGTCAACTTATGGCTTTCCTTCTTGCTGAAAGTTTGCTCTCATTCAGCCCGTCCCGAAGAAGGGTGACCGTTCTCACTCTTTTAACTATCACCCAATTGCTTCAACATCCTGTATTTCTCTAATTTACAATCAATTCTTCAAGTATTTTAAAGACCCTTTTCAGTCAGAATCTTCTTTCGAATTGCCAGTATGGGTTCCTCGAGGGACACTCCACTGGCGATCTTCTCACCTTCCTTTCAAACATCGTGTCAGCCTTCTTTCGGGACCTTGGCGAAGCTTTGCCATTGCACTTGACTTTTCAAAATATTTCATTTTTATACAGCCCTGTTACGGTTTCCGTCCTTCTATCTGTGGCATTCTCTTAAGTTTCCTTTCTGGTCGTTCTATAACTACTGAAGCACAGAACCACCAATCATCCTGAACCATTCATAAAGATGTTCCACAGAGTTCTGTCCTGTCACCAACTGTTTTCCTTGTATTCAATAAGTTGTTCGTCTAACATTATCCAGGCGTACGCTGATGTCTCCATCCTTCACCTTTCAATTTGTTTCTCGGAGCGTCCATCTCGGCATTTACATCAAGAAACATGAGATAAGGTTATGACACACCTAGTATCTGACTAGGTTCATATCTCTGATTGGGGTACAAATAGCCTTGTTGTTTTTCAGTATCAGTTTGGACATCTTTTGACCCGCCATAAACTTCCACAGGAGTATCCGTTAACATGTAACAATAATCAACTCAATCTTACACTATCTCGGAAAATATTTGAGGTTTCATTCCTTCGGAATTTATCATGTTGCCTCTCTTGCAAAATCTGGTTCCAAGAGATTAGGTATGCTAAGCCGACTGTGCCTTCTTTATCCCCGCCCAGCTGTTGACTTTATACAGGGTTTTAATTCGCCCCTGTATAAAATACAGCTCTTATGTGTGGAAGGGTTCCCCATATACAGCACTAATCAACAGGATGGAGTCAAAGGATTTTCGTCTCATTAACACTTCCTCTTACTGACTCCCTTCAACCTCTCTCTTTTTGCTGTACTGTTGTATTTTTATCTTTTTTATGTCGCTACTTCAGTGATTAGTGTTCTTCTGAACTGACTGCTTGCATTCCTCCTCCATTACGGCGGGCACGCAGCACCCATCTGGTAGCTCACTCTCACCTATTTCCTGTCCACCTCTCTAATGCAAGAGCTTATTGATACTCCCAATCCTTCATGTATGCAGTAAGTCAACTGTATAACTGTCTTTCTCTGTCTGTATTTCCTTCTGGTAATGACCTGCTGCCATCCTCTAACTGTATATCTTTCTTTTATGACCTCTAGTGTTTTGAAAGCAATGTGTCCAGGCATCTCTAAATAAACAGATCCTGTATTTTGTTTAGTTTTACTTGTTTTTCTTCTTGAAAGAAACAATGTTGTCGGTTCTTGCCTTTGGTTCCTTTTACCCTGCATAATAAAAAAATATATATATCTTATACAACGATACGTCAACCCCTTGGCGGACCTTTCTCCCTTCCGTGAATTGTTATTAAAAAAAAAAAAATGCTTAATTATTTTGCTTACATACACCACACACTGGCCAATCTTCAGCATACCTTGTGACTCAGACCTTGGACTGATTGTTCTGAATTTAAATCCTTTTCATTCCTGTCGCATTTTCAGATATTCCACCCACTTTGGCACAAATCGAATTCAAACTGCTTAAGTTGATCGTATCACGTGACCTTGATGTTTAACGTTTTGTTTTTGACTAATCTTCAGTCCATCCACCGATTTTAGTTTAAATCAGTTTAAGACTTTATTCTGTTCACACGTACACCCCCACCCCCGCACGCACGTGACTTAACACATATCTTACTATATCCAGTGCGGGTATAAAAGAATTCAAGGAGCGAAATGGTAAACATAGACATGGTTCTGTGAAAGTTAAATGGAATTTTGTGACCAGTCTTAAGTGGAGAGAGAGAGAGAGAGAGAGAGAGAGAGAGAGAGAGTTATAATGATTCACTTAGACACGTAAGTTCTTTCTGGGTGATCCGGCCTTAGTATTAACAGAAAGACTTGCTCTATGTTTGTTGCAGTTTAAGATTAACAGAAGAATACCAATAACCCTTTAACAGTCGGATCAGTTTGTGTATTCTATTGCAGTTAATGTCAGACGAATTTATTCTACTGAGAGAGAGTCACATTACCAAGAACTATTTCTGTCACCAGCAACCCAGTCATCATCAGGACAACTCACATACTCTCCTCCAGCCAATGCAAAAATATATTATTCAGCTGAGGGGGAATTGTAGAAGCTAGAAAATACAAGCAACAGTCATTTTCTCGTGGTTTTCTGAAGAGTAATTTAAAGAACTCCTTCTGTCTGAGGATGGGTTCTTTCGTTTAATTTTTCTACCACCTGACTATTTTGTTATCACCACCATTATTCCATATGGTGGGGATATAAGAATCGCCCCCGTCCGCCCATCTGTCCGTCTTTCTGTCCGGGCCTGTATCTTGGAAACTACCAGGTGAATTGGCTTCATATCAAACAGAAAGATAGAGTATGTGTCGTAGTTGATGCCCGTATATGTAAAATTGCCATAGTGTCTGTACTTTAGGAGCTATGACCATATAAGGAAATCTGTCTTGGTAAGTTGGTTGTGTGTTCTGGAGATTTGAATCTGAACTGCAAAAGGAATCTGAAGATGAAGCTTGGCGGACTGATTCCTAAGAGTTTATTATTATTATTATTATTATTATTATCCCCACCATTAGTGTACGAGTCCTAGTTTATATCCCTATATATGAAACTGCCTTACTTATTAGTGCATATATATCTAATCATACCATATGGTGGGAATATATCTTTGAAAAAGGCTTGTTTAATTTGTGGACGCCTTTCATAAGGGAGAAATTCATTGGAAAATATTACTAACCACATCGTTACGAGAGTTAACCCTAAGGGTGAGTAAATTCGGCTGAAGGTAACTAGAATAGTACAAAAATAAAACCACTGTATGGAGGGAGTGATACTTGCTTCAACTTCGTGGAGCAACCAGACTGCTGGGCAAAATTCGTTCCCCCCTCTGTTTTTGTTCATGAAACATAATAACTGGGGACTTGGATGTGAATTAGACTGCTGCGGGTCCTGGCTTAGAGGGAAAATGAAACTTAGCGAAACTGATTGTCTTCCTTAAACACCCACATGCAGTCGATAAGCATTACATCTTCTTTTCAGTAACGTCTCAG